>NC_043707.1:36349739-36354526 GCF_006229205.1 Suricata suricatta | reverse complement strand
TTTCTGTCTGCCTCAGGCAAGGATTATCACTCCGTTGAGTGAGCCAGTAAACAAGATTTGCATCTGGAGGCTGGAGATTGCCATTTCCTGGTCAAAATAACTTTGGCGACTGTCTTGCTGAGCTAGACGTGAGTGGCCAAGGCACACAAAAGATCAAAACCGTATTCAGTGTTAGTTCTCCATCCCCCAAGATTGCTGAAGCAAAGTCTGGGCGCTTCTTTGATATGCATTTGACTCTGTAGCCTGCCTAGGTCAGCTTGCCTTGTCTTCCCCCCCTGAAGACTATATAAAGAACAGTTCTTTGAATAAACGCTCTCTTTCGCCTGATCGGAGAACCGTGAGTTCTGTCTTTACTCTCTGCGTCTCCCTCTCCTGCCCCTTTTTTCTCTCCCTCCCTCAGGAAAAGGACCCACGACGATTCTCCGCCCTGATTCTCCGCCCTGCCGGTCGGGGCGGATGAAACAGGTACCGCGGATCGCCGGGGACGAGCGGCCCCGGCCGTCGGGTTACGACAATTGGAGCCTCAGCGCGGGGCTCAGTAAAGTAACGCGACACTGAGCCGCGGGTTATGACACAGGTGCCCATTCCAGAATGGGGGCAACGTGACAGTTCTCCTGATGTGGTGAACAAACAAATGAGTCCTCACCTCATCTGCCAAGTGCTGGCAGATGATCACTGCTCCGGTTCTGGCACCAACACATACTACAGGTTCATGGCTCTCTTTCCTCGGTGTCCTCAAGTGTACAACAGAGTGGGTGGAGCCACAGGGTGGTTCAGAGGCTATCTCCCCACCAGCAGGAGAAACTGGGCTGGTTATCTTAACAACTTCCACTTATTTCCACGTGACAGACAAGAGCTTTTGCTACCATAAATCACCTATACACCTGTACCTCTTGCTCCCCTCCTGGAGTGCCACAATCCCACTGCCCTTCCTGATTCTGTTCTTCACTTACCTTCCCTCATTTCGTTACAGAGACAGAACACGTCCACGATTTTTTAATCTGCTGTTCTGAATTCTGGAAACTTGAAAGCCTTTCAAAATTCATTAGTTGGCCAAACTGTTCTGACCTGAACTCATTTGTCAACAAAAGTCTGAGCTGAGGCTATTGATAGTTGCTTATTTATTCCACCTGGAAGGTTTATTACTGTGACTGCGGAACTTTTAATGCATTATATGGTGGGCTGCATCAAACCCTGCTGGGACTGTAATCTGACACACATAGTACAGGTACCACATAACTTCTCTTTAAGTGTGAACAATTATGAGTTCTGAACCATGTGTCCCCAAAAGTTTCAGGTAAGAAACTGTGGGCCTGTATAATCTAGTATTGAACTCTGGAGCCAGAATGCCTGGGTTCAGATCCAAGCCGTGCCAGCCTTTGGCTATGAGACCTTAGAAGTTAGCCTCTCTGCACCTCAGTTTCCTCATCGGGGAGGATGGGGACAGTACACTCCCTCCCGGAGTTAGTGCAGAATCACCCGAACCTATATTAAGTGAAGCACTGAGCACAGTGCTACTGTTAAGATGCTTCCCCCACAACTGCTCGATCACGCAAATAGGAATACACCATTTTTACAATGAGGAATCACAATTTGGGGAAAACTGTGCAGTTCAAACCTTTTCATCCAAGTGCTTCCTAGGGGTGGGGTGTCCGAAGTGATTACCCAGCAAAGTCCATGTTTTTAAAGTTCCTTTTTATTTCAGTACCCGTAGGGATTTGCTAATACATACCTGGCGTTTCCCCCCAAATCGTGCTGAAATACTCACGCTAAGGAAAGATGAACCGTGGTTTTATCCACTGGCTTTGAGAACCTCTGGCATACAGCTAATGAGCCCTGAGGGCTCGGTTATAAGGCCAAAGGACCAGGGAGGGACCTCGCCTTAAGGATGAAGACACCCGCGGCCGGCACCTGCAACCCTCCCGCCTTCCCGCCCAGACCCTTGCTACTCAGGTTGGCGAGGCCACGCCTTTTCCGCCCATAGCTTCGGTCCTTCCGCTGGAAGTCCCGCCTTCTGGCGCGCTGCCCGCCGGGCGCTCGGGCACGTACCACCGAGCGTCCCTGTGAGGGCATGGGCCGGCGCAACCGGTTTGGGACCGGCCTGTCTCATTGCTTCTCAGCTTGAGCTCTTTCCCCAAGGGGACACCCTCGGGGCTCCCGGGCGGCCTTCTGGAGACTTCCTCGGTTTCCTCCGGCCGCCGACCCTGCGCTCGCCCCCTCCAGACCCGACAAGTGGTGCGGTCCGGGGCGGGGCCGAGGCGGTGGAGGGACGCGGAGCTGGCGAGGGGCGCTCCCGGGCTGGGGTGCCGGACCGGCGGAGTCGGGACGGGGGGCTGGTGGCCCTGGGGCATCCTGGGGCCAGCCGGACCGCGGCCGCCGCCTAGTATCCCCTTCGGGCGGCGAGGTCCCCAGGGAAGTCTCCCTCCTCAGGGACCTAGGCTCACCGGGGACGCGCAGACCCACTCCCGGCCGCGACAAGAGCCAGTGACCGCCTCCATCTCCCGTAGGAGTCCTCCCTGACCGCGCGGCCAACGGGCTCCCCGTCCCCTCCGAGGCGGGACACGCAGGTGCACACCCCAACACGGGAGGGACCGACCCGGCACGGAGTGCCATCCGTCCGCTCTGCACACTGCTGGCTGCGAGGTTGTCCGATGCAGACCCGCTGACCCCGGGAGAGACGCTCTTCCCCTGTCCGCGCGCCCGCACCCCGTTTTGGCCCACGCGCTGTTTGGGTGAGCATCAGCTGTTCCCCTCCCTCCTGAGTCCAGGGGTGGCAGGCTCTGAGCTCCCGAGACCTCGTGATTGACACCAGACTCCTTTTCAGACGGGCGGGGGCCGGGGGCCAGAACTCAGGGCCCTGCTCGCTCTGGACCACCTCCCAGTACCACGCAGTCTGAGGTTTAGCCTCCATCCCGGCAGCTCCCTCCGAGGATTGTGGTCGGAGCGCCTGGCTTTCGGTGAAAGTTCTGGGGCCTGAGCGGACACCGGGGCTGCCTGTGACTAGGGCTGGTGGGGCCTGGCCCTGACCTTTTCTCTGTAGGCGTCTCCAGCCTCATCATGGACCCAGAGTGCTCCCAGCTCCTCCCGGCTCTCTGTGCCGTTCTGGCAGACCCCAGGCAGCCCGTGGCAGATGACACCTGTTTGGAGAAGCTGCTGGACTGGTTTAAAACCATTGCTGACGCCGGTAAGGTGGAGGGCACTGCCGCTGTCTGTTTGCCCAGAGGCCAGAGGGTGCACGGGAAAGGGATGTCCATCCGGTTTCCTTCCTTCACATCCTGGAGATTCCCCCCGGCAATCTGGGGACACATCCAGCTGAAGCTTGAGTGAACGTACAGGAGAACTTGATCTTGTTGTTGTTTGGCTGCTTCCAGCCCTGACTCAGGCCTCCTCTGGTCCAGTTCTCTCTCGATGGCTGCAGCAGCCATGGGCTGATTTACTTTGCTGTCGTTGCACTTACTTGTTTTAAGAAATCGTCTTTTCTTATTATGAAATTAATACATATCCTTTAAACAAACCTTGAGCAACACAAAGCCGTCAAGAGGAAAATTAAACCACCATCAACTTTTTAATTTCCTTCCAGCCTTTTTTCCTAACCATCATACAGCTGCATTTTTCTTTTTTCTGTTTTTTTTTTAATTTTTAAAGTTGATTGATTTTTGAGTGAGAGAGAGCAAGTGGGAGAGGGGCAGAGACAGAGGGAGAAACAGACGCAATATGGGGCTCGAACCCGAGAACCACGAGATCATGACCCGAGCTGAAGGCAACACTTAAACGACTGAGCCACCCAGGCATCTCCAGCTGCACTTTTCTTGTAAAAATGAAGTCACGCCATAAATGAAATTCGGTGTCTTGCTTTTTCTCTGTTAAGCATTACTGTGGGCATTTTCTCTCTGGAGCACACTGACTTTATCGACCCTGTGGCATTCACTGTCTGAATGGACCATAATGGGCATAATCACATCACGGTTATTAGGTGTTTGTGTTTGTGATGTTCCTTATCACAAGTAATGCCATAATGGCTTTCTTCACACCTAAGTCTTTTCACTCAGATGTTTGATCTGGTAAATTGCCTTAGGGTAGATGCCATACCATTAATTTCTGCTATTTGTTAATTGGGTTTATCCTGCACTTTACTCTCTTCTCAGTTGAATATCTAAGTCTTTCTTGTTTTCTAATATATGCACCCATGGCTACACACTTTTCTGAAAGCATCATGTTAGCTGTATCCTTCGAAATTACATTTGCTGTAATTTATTTCCAGATACTTCATACTTTTCACCGAGATCTTTTTTCTTCATGCACAAATGATTTAAAAGGGTTATCTTGGGGCACCTGGGTGGCTCAGTCAGTTGGGTGTCCAACTTTGGCTCAGGTCATGATCTCACGGTTCGTGGGTTTGAGCCCTGCATCGGGCTCTGTGCTGAATGTTTGCTCAGAGAACCTGGAGCCTGTTTTGGATTCTGTGTCGTCTCCTCTCTCTGCCTCTCCTCTGCTTGCGCTCCGTCTCACTCTGTCTCTCAGAAATAAATACATATAAAAAAAAGTTATCTTTTAGATTTGCAATATGGATTTTCTTCAGTGTTTTTATTACTGATTTCTAATTTATTTCATTGGATTTAGAAAATATTTGTGTTTTGATTCCTATATATCTGTCGAGGCTTTTTTCATGGCACAGTACACAGTTTTCACAAATGTTCTATAGATTTCACTATATGCTGCTATTTCTGGTATTTGTAGAGTCCTTGTGTGACTTCGTGTGTAGTCAGATTTTGAAAATTACTTTCAGC
>NC_043707.1:36319536-36349639 GCF_006229205.1 Suricata suricatta | reverse complement strand
TTTTTAATTTTGGAGAGTGAGCACAAGCTGGGGAGAGGGACAGAGGGAGAGAGTCTGAAGCAGGATCCACACTCAGTGAAGGGAGCCCAGTGTGGGGCTCGACCCCACAACTCTGAGATCCTGACCCCACTGAGCCCCTAGACAGGTTTCTTTTAGATATAATTTACGTACCATGGAATTGACCTGAAGTGTATAATTGATTGGTTTTTAGTAAAATCACGCACAGAGTGGTGCCCTCGTTGCCACAGCGTAATTTTGCAGCATCATCGTCCCCTCAAGGGAAGCTTGGTGCCCAGTAGCAGGTCACCTGTCTCCACCTTCGCTCCTTACTCAGGTTTACGTTGTTCATGCCTGCTGCCTTCTTGCTCATTGGTTTGCTTGATTGTTTCCGAGAGCGAGATGAAGACCCCACCCTGAGATTGTCGATTTGCCTGTTTTTCTTTGACATCCTGCTCTGTTTTTCCCTTTGCACCCTTGGAAGCGAGCCTAGGTAGGTGCAGGCCTAGACTCTTCCTCCGCTGACCTGATGGACACCTTTTGCTTTAAAGTCCAGTTCGTCACATGCTCCTCTTGCTGCGGCCACTCTTCAGGAGCAAGCCCTGGCCGGGCACCGGCAGCACCCAAAGCCTGGCCCACCTGTGCCGCGCTGCCTCCTGTTCTCGGAAACACTGTGCTGCTGGCTCAGTGCTTGGCTCTCGGCTGCGGATGAGCAGCTCTTTCACCAGACAGTCTGCTTCCTTTGTTGAGCTCACTGTTCTCTTGGGGCCTACGTGCTTTCGTTTTTCTGAAATTACCAGTCCTTGTCTTTGTTCCTTTTTCCTCCTTTTCTCCCCTCTAGTGGATTGATAAAGTTTTTGTTTTTAAATGTTTTCTTTTTTTGGTTTGGAAGTTATGCGTTCCACTTTTGTTCTCTGCAGTCACCCCCCCACACAAACTGGATGTAAAAAATCAAAAGCTAGCTAGAATCTCTTTCCTCTCTTCCAGCAACACAAGGATCTCAGGGCCCTTTGACTCCAGCCAAGCCCAAGTCTCTGTTCTTTTGTTGTCTGGTATTCTGACTCTGTCTTGTTTTATTATTATTTTTTTTAATTTAAATCCCAGTTAGTTAACATATAATGCAATAATAATTTCAGGAATAGAATTTAGTGATTCATTAGTTACATATAACACACAGTGCTCACCCCAACAGGTGTCCTCCTTAGTAACCATCCCCCATCTAGCCCATCGCCCACCACCAGCAACCCTCAGTTTGTTCTTTATAAATCTTAAATTCCACATGACTGAGGTCATATGATATTTATTTTTCTCTCACTTATTTCGCTTAGCATAATGCATGTTGTTGCAAATGGCAAGATTTCATTCTTTTTGATCGCTGCTGAGAAATATTCCATTATGTATATAAACCACATCTTTATCCATTCATCAGTTGATGGATGTTTGGACTCTTTCCATATGGCTCTTGTCAATAGTGCTGCTATAAACATTGGGGTACATGTGCTCCTTCGAATCAGCACTCCTGTATCCTTTGGATAAATACCTAGTAGTGCAATTGCTGTGTCGTAGGGTAGTTCTATTTTTAATTTTTTGAGGAACCTCCATACTGTTTTCCAGAGTGGCTGCACCAGTCTGCATTCCCACCAACAGTGCAAGAGGGTTGCCTTTTCTCCACATCCTCACCAGCGCCTGTTGTTGCCTGAGTTGTTGATGTTAGCCACACTGACAGGTGTGAGGTGGTGTCTCACTGTGGTTTTGATTTGCATTTCCCTCTTGATGAATGATGTTGAGCATCTTTCCATGTGTCTGTTGGCCATCTGAATGTCTTCTTTGGAAAAGTGTCTGTTCAGAAGTATTTTGCCCATTTCTTCACTGGATTATTTCATTTTTTGGTGTTGAGTTTGATAAGTTCTTTATAGATTTTGGATACTAACCCTTTATCAATAAGTCGTTTGCAAATATGTTCCCCCCTTCTCTTGGTTGCCTTTTAATTTTGCTGATTGTTTCCTTCGCTGTGCAGAAGCTTTTTATCTTGATGAGGTCCCAGTAGTTCATTTTTGCTTTTGTTTCCCTTGCCTCCAGAGATGTGTTGAGTATGAAGTTGCTACGGCTGAGATCAAAGAGATTGTTGCCTATTTTCTCCTCTAGGATTTTCATGGCTTCCTGTCTTCTGTTTAGGTCTTTCCTCCATCTTGAGTTTGTATCTGGTGTAAGAAAGTGGTCCAGGTTCATTTTTCTGCAATGTCACTGTCCAGTTTTCTTAGCACCATTTGCTGAAGAGACTGTCTTTTTTCCACTGGGTACTCTTTCCTGCTTTGTCAAAGATTAGTTGGCCATATGTTTGTGGGTCCATTTCTGGGTTCTCTATTCTGTTCCATTGATCTGCGTGTCTGTCTTTACGCCAATACAATACCATCTTGATGATTATAGCTTTGTAATACAGCTTGAAGTCCTGGATTGTGATGCCTCCTGCTTTGGTTTTCTTTTTCAGGATTGCTTTGGCTCTTCAGGGTATTTTCTGATTCCATACACGTTTTAGGATTATTTGTTCTAGTTCTGTGAAGAATGCTGGTATTATTTTCATCGGGATTGCTCTGAATATGTGGATTGCTTTGGGTGGTGTAGACATTTTAACAATATTTGTTCTTCCAGTCCATGAACATGCGATGTTTTTCCATTGTTTTGTGTCTTCTCAAATTCATTTCATAAGCTTTCTATAGTTTTCAGTGTATAGATTTTTCACCTCTTTGATTAGGTTATTCCCAAGTACTTTATGCTTTTTGGTCCAATTATAAATGGGATCGATTCCTGGATTTCTCCTTCTGCTGCTTCGTATTGGGTTCATTTTACATCCTGCAACTTTGCTGAATTAATGGATCAGTTCTAACTGTTTTTAGGTGGAATCTTTTGGGCTTTCATGTCATCAGCAAAGAGTTGAAAGTTTGACCTCTTCCTGGTTGATTTGGATGATATTTGTCTTTGTATTGTCTGATTGCAGAGGCTAGGACTTTCAACACTAAGTTGAATAACTGTGACGAGAGTAGACATCCTTGTCATGTTCCTGACCTTGGAGAGAAAGCTCTCTGTTTAGTTTAGAAGTTTCCATTCCATTTCTGTTTTTTGGAACAGCTTCAAAAGAATAGGTGTTAACTCTTTTTTAAATGTTTGATAGAGGGGCGGCTGGGTGGCTCAGTCGGTTGGGCTTCCGACTTTGGCTCAGGTCATGATCTCACATTCGTGGGTTCGAGCCCCTTGTCGGGCTCTGTGCTGACAGCTCAGAACCTGGGGCCTGCTTTGGATTCTGTGTCTCCCTGTCTCTCTGCTCCTCCCCCTCTCATGCTCTGTTTCTCTCTGTCTCAAAAATAAATAAAATGTTAAAAAAACAATAAATGTTTGATAAAAATCCCCTGGACTCTTGTCTCTTGGGGTATTTTTGATTACTGATTCAATTTCTTTACTGGTTACAGGTCTATTCAAATTTTCTATATCTTCTTGTTGCAGTTCTGGTAGTTTATATGTTTCTAGGAATTTGTCCATTTCTTCCAGATTGCCCACTTTGTTGACATATAGTTGCTCATAATATTCTCTTATTATTGTGTGTATTTCTGTGGTGCTGGTTGTGATCTCTCCTGTTTTTAATTCACGATCTTCCTTATTTGGGTCCTTTCCTTTTTCTTTGTGAGCAGTCTGGCTTAGGGTTATCAGTTGCGTTAATTCTTTCAAAGAGCCAGCTCCTAGTTTCATTGATTTGTTCTACTGGTTTTTGTTTTGTTTTGATTTTTTATTTCTCTATCAATGATTTCTGTTCTAGTCATGACTTCTCTTCTGCTGGTTTGGGGCTTTGCTTGTTCTTCTTTTTCCAGCTCTTTGAGCTATAAGGTTAAGTTGTGTATTTGAGACCTTTCTTCCTTCTTTAGGAAGGCCTGGATTGCTCTGTACTTCCCTCTTTTGACCGTGTTTGCTGCATCCCAAAGGTTTGGGGGGCTGTTGTGTTTTCATTTTCATTGGCTTCTATGTACTTTTTAATTTCCTTTTTAATTTCTTGGTTACCTCATTCATTCTTAGTGGGATGTTCTTTAATCCCCCCAAATATTCATGGTCTTTACAAATTTTTTTTATTGTGGTTGATTTCAAGTTTCATAGCATTATGGTCTGAAAATATGCAAAGTGTGATCTTGATCTTTTTTGTACCTGTTGAGGGCTGATTTATGTCCCAGTATGTGATCTATTCTGGAGAATGTTCCATGTGCACTCAAGAAGAATGTGTATTCTGTTGCTTTATAATGAAATGTCCTGAATACATCTGTTAAGTCCATACAGTCCAGTGTGTCACTCAAAGCCAGTGTTTTCTTGTTGATTTTCTACTTAGATGATCTGTCCACTGCTGGAAGTGGGATATTGAAGTCCCCTGCTAGTATAGTATTATTATCAATTAATTTCTTTATGTTTACGATTAACTAATCTACGTATTTGGGCATTCCACGCTGGGGGCATAAATATTTACAGTTGTTAGGTCTTCTTGGTGGATAGACCCCTTCGTTACGATCCCATGCCCTCTGCATCTCTTGTAGCAGTCGTTACTCTGCAGTCTTGTCTGTCTGACAGAAGTGTGGGTCCTCCAGCCATTTTTGATGACCATTAGCATGATAGCTGCTTCTCCATCCCCTTTAAAGTTGCTGCTTTTTAGATTTACCCACATGTTTACTGGTTTCTTTGATTTGTGCTTCTCTGGTCTTTTTCCCTCTTACTGAACCACATTCTTTGCTAATTGTTTCAGCAAGGGCCTCCAAACAGGAAGCTCCCAGCCTGTGCCCCAAATTTCCCTTCTCTGGCCTCGGCGCTTCTGAACAGCGGAGTGGCCGGGCAGATGTCTCAGATGCCTCTTGGCTGTCCTCCCTCGCATAGAGCACTCAGTTTAAGACAAAAGTATCCATTTGAGAGGTAAAGACTATCTTCTGCTTTACTGTGCACTCCTTTTTGTAAGCAGCAGGATAGAGCACCTCCAGGTTTACTGGTGTTAGTGTCTCCCATCCTCGGGTAGCAGCTCGCCAGTCCATGCCTTTTGCTGCGTTGAAGCCATGACTCCTTTGTGGCATTTGTTGCGAATCCTTTCCCCCCGTATGATGACTGAACCAGCTGCGGGACAGAAGGTCTGGGGGTTGCCCGAAGAACCGTCCGTGAGGGAAAGTTGGTCACTGGGCAGTAGTGACACCCGCCTGGCCGGGCCTGCTGCAGGGTCCAGCCTGCTGTTGTTACAGGAGAACCCGTGCCTGGTGACACTGCTGTGCCCTGTGCTGAAGCCCCAGGACCTGAGTCCCCGAGTCCTTGCCTTCTTGCTGCGCCTGGCAGGCATCCTTGCTGCCCAGGAGGATTGCTTCCAGCACCTGCAGGTGAGCCTGGCCTCCCGCTGAGCAGGACATGGCCTTCTTCTAGCGCAGGCACGCAGCAGGGTGGCTGTCACGGCCCCTGGGTCTCTGAGGCATGGCTTGCCCCGTGCTTTGACTGGCACCGCAGGGATCTTATCCCTGAGTGCAGTCCTTTGGAAAACTGACTGGGAGCGACGGATGAAAGATAGAGTTTCTGATATAAGACAGAGCTGCGGTTGACTCAGCTCTGACACTGGCCCTCTGCACGGACTTGGCTGTGAGCCCTCTGAGCCTCAGTGTCTTCCTGTGACAGAAGAGCTGTGCGTGTCATGTCGACTGTCACAAGGCTTCACTGAGACCATCCATCCAGCACTTAGTTCTGTTGGTCAGAGGGGTGAGGGCCTAGTGAGAATCTCTACCTTGCAATAAGGCAGTGGGCTTGGAGCCCTCCCCCCGCAGCCCTGCATCCAACAGCTCTTCCCACCCCTGGACGGGCACAGGGCTCCATTAGGTGATGGGTGGCATAAGCCTGTTGGCCCTGCAGTAGCATCTCATGGCTCCTGCAGCCTCACGGCTCGGGTGAAGGCATGCCACCCTCGGGCACAGGGTAGAAAGAGCCCCAGGAAGGCCACGCTGTGCTGGAGTCGCCTGAAGAGGGGATGGTGGCAGGGAGAGATGTGTCCTCTCTGTAACCCTGGGTGCCCTTCCCAGACGCGACTCGCCTGGGCGGTGCAGTCTCTCAAGAGGCACAGCCCAGCTCTGCCTGCCGTGGGCCCCGCGATGCTGAAGGGAGTGGGGGCCTGACCTCATGCTTGCCGTCCTCGTTTCCCGTGTGGCGTAACCCTCCCATGCCTGCAGAACCTGCGGCTTATGCAGCTCCTCAGGGTTTGCAGCATCACTCATTTTATCCTAGGAGCTCTGGCCAGTGAGCAGCTCAGCGCTCTTTACCTTTCTTTCCTAAATGAGGGAACAGCGCAGGCTTAATGTAAGAGCCCCGCAGGGGCCAGACCTCTCGCTAGACCCTATAGAGCCTGCCTCTGGCAGTAAGCAAGGACGAGGGGCCCGGGCCGGGTGTGGGCTCGCAGTCGGCAGGGAGAGGCTGCTCTCCTGTCTGCTGTTCCCGCAGCACTGACCTGGTCTCTTGTCCCTTCCTCGTCTGCCCCTTCACAGCCCCACAGGCCCCTCATCAGGAGCTGCCCAGCCGGGGACAGTGACTAGGCAGAGGACCTGCAGACCAACTACTCAAGGAAGGGGTGGGTGGAGTCTGTGCCCGCCCACTGGCACGAGCTGCCTGGGGGGAAGGGGCTGTGACTTGAAGAGGGGCCCCCTTGGGTAGCAGCAGGTCTGCCAGCAGTGGCTAAGCAGGATGCCCGGCAGCCTAGGCAGGGCGCAGGCTCTGACCGTGGGGCTCCTGTGGGCATAGCAGAGGCGCGGGGTGAATGACTGCACCAGTGAGCAGCTCCGGAGCCTCGGGGCTCCTGCCCATCGTGCTGGAACCCAGGAGCGAGCGAGTGTGCGATGCCCGCGGCGGGAAGGGGCCACGCATGTCCCTAAGCCATGGCCAGCCTGGGGGGTCAGCTTTGTGGAGGGCTTGCCGCTGGGTTACAGAGGGCTCGAACAGGTGCAGGGAGCGGGGCCCTCCTGAGACAGGCGTGCCGGGGTGTCTGCAGTGGGGCCCCTGGAGAAGGGCGGGGCCTTGGCAGGCCCCACATGCCAAGCGCAGGATTCATCATCTAGGGAGCTGCTGAGGCTCTGTGAGCACAGTGTCATGGACAGAGGTGGGTGTCTGGAGATGGAGCTCATGGTCCTGTTTTGGGGGGAGGATTTCTGAAGTAAACCAACCAGAGTGATGCACCTTCATTTACAACCCAGTTCTTGCCCCAGAGCTGGTCCTAGAAGGCAGACCTGGCGGTGCTGGGGCTGGTGTGGCCACAATAGTGGCCACCTGCCACTTCGTCGCCCGGCTGCTGTCAGGGTGGGGGGCTCTTTGTGTGGCCCTGAGAGAGCCCCGGGAGAAGTATGTTGAGCAGCCCTGATGAGAGAAGAGCCGTCTCCCAGGTGCCCATCTCCTGGGGACGCGCCCCGGTCACCATTTCCTTCTCCGCTTCCCAGCAGGGGGACTTGCTGCCCAGGCTCTTTGGGGAGGCAGGACCCCTGGGAGGAGCCGCCTGGACCGCCCCCACTGTGCGCAGCGGCTGGATCCAGGGCCTGTGCTCCCTCACGCAGCACCCCAGTGCCCTGTGCTTCCTGGCCCACAGCGGTGAGTGCCCCACCCATCCCACCCTCGCTTGTGGCTGCACTGTGCCCGTGCGGCCCCAGGGAGATGGCTGCAGCTTGCCAGGCCACACAGCGTAACCACACAGGGGGCGGCTAGAGGCCCCTTGAGGTCACGGCAGCGAGCTTCAGCTCGCAGGTCAGACCCAGCAGGTCGCGTGAAGCTGAAACTCACTAGAATCCAAAGCTTCCTTCCAGGGGTCTAGAACTGCTTACTCTTGGAAAGCTCTGTTCCTGTCCCTCTGCCTCTGAGCGGAGGGGACGTGGGGCCCAGTGGGGCCCCTGTGGCTTGCAGTGTCCACATCTTTCCCTGAGGCTCCCAAGTCTAGCAGTAAAAGCTGCTTTGGATTCTGTTCCAGCTGAACCCCGTTGTCTTCTCTCCCTGCCCCTGTCCCCAACCCAGGTGCCGTTGACACCATCTTCTCCCTGCAGGGAGACTCCAGCCTGTTTGTGGCCTCGGCAGCTGGGCAGCTCCTAGTGCACATCCTGGGCTTGTCGATGCAGGCCCCCGCTGAGGGACACCCCAGCCTGCAGCCTGCCCATTGGCCAGCATGTGCCCAGAAGATCGTGGGTCACATTGAGGAGTCCTTGCGCGCCACGGCCACCCCGCAGGTCACACAGGCTCTAAATGTCCTGACCACCATGTTCAGCCACTGCCATGACCCTTGGACGCAAGTCCTGTGGGTGCATTTGAGTCCCCTTGTGGCCTGTCTGCTCGAGAAAGACCCCGTCCCCGCTGCACACTCGCTCGTGGACCTCCTCCTCAGCGTGGCCCGGTCAGTCCCCTGGGCCACAGCTGGGAGTGCGTAGGACTTAGGGGCATTTGTTTCCCTTGGGAAGTCTTAGGGTGGCTGTCACACTTGGTGCCACCGCCTGGGGCACAGGGAATGCCAGAGTGGGTCCTCAAAGTCCACACACGTGGGAAGGCTCTGTCTCACCTAGGCACGCGTGTCCCCAGAGCTGTGGCAGTCCCCTGGGCACTGCTCGGGCTTTGGGGGCAGGACAGAGAAATAACTTTGTTTCTGGGGTTCTCTGCAGTTCTCCTGTGCTGAGTTCGTCAAGCTGTGGCCTGTGGGACACTTTGGCACAGACTCTGAGCCGCCTGCGTGCCTCCCAAGCAGGGCCGTTGGCTTTGGGGATCCTGAAACTGCAGGAGTGGTAAGGATGAGGGTTATTTTGTGTGAGGACAGGCAGAGAGGTCTCAGGCCGTGGCTGCGGGCCAGGGGCTTCCAGGGAGCCCCGGAGAGCAGGGAAGAGGAGAGGTGGCCAGCGGCAGTGTAGCCAGGCAGGATTTCCAGTACTGCACAGGCAGTGCCGTAGGCTGTGGCTTCCCGTGCACTGTGGTGACAGAAGTCCCCTTTCAGACAAGAGCTTTATAGGCTCCCCAGAGATAAGTGCTCAGAGCAGGGCTAGGTTCGTACCCAGGCTCTGCTCCCTTCTCTGCCCTCTGCTTCCCTCTCCTCCCCAGTGGCACTAGCTTGTAGATCCTGTGCTGCTGTGGTGGGCACCTCGCTGGGGCGGGTACTAGGGCCCTGGGACAGTAGAGAAGGACCCAGTAGGCCGGAGTGACTCGCTAGACAGTTTCCTGCAGGAAAGGGAAGGATGCGTGGGTACAGAGCTGGGACAAACGAGGAAGTTGCTGCCAGGTTCTGGGCACAAGAGAGGTGGCCATGTTGGCCCGGGCTGGGGGTGAAAGTTGCCTCGGGACCTGCTCCACAGAGGGGCTGAGTGTCTGATGCAGGCCTGGCTCTGGGCTTCAGGCTCTCCAGATGTTCAGGAAGAAGCAGGAGTAGAGGAGAGGACCGGGCAGCTGGCCTGGGGGAGGATTCGAGTGCTGGCTTAGCCCCCCACCCCGCCCTGAGCCTGAGGACCCTGGAGATGGGGCAGCAGGGGCTCTCCCGGGAGATGGGGCCTCCTGTCCCATGGCCCTGAGCGGCCACTGTCCACTGCAGCATGAGTGGCCAGGCCTTCCACTGGCTGTTCCTGGGGCCTGGAGAGGTACTCCATGGAGTCCCCCGTTGGTGGCCTGCATGCCAGTCACAGTGCTTGAAAAGAAGCCGTTTCTCAAGGGAGTGTCCAGAGCCCCGGCACAGGCCTCTTTGTTCCAGAGTTGGGACACGTTAGGGGGGCTGCCAGCTCACCCCTGGGTCGGGAAGCGGTACTCACCGCATCTTCTGTGTCCAGTCCAAAGGCGCTGAGGGCCCAGGCCTTTGCTGTCCTCCTCCAGCCCCTGACCTGTGTCCTTGAAGCCACCACTCAGGCCCCCGGACTTCCAGGTACACTGCTTCCTGAGGGCGGGCTGGTGCAGGAGGGCAGGCCCTGGGGCTGTGGGCGCGTCCTTGGTGTGGGGGTGACCGTGCACGTGGTGGAGCAGAGGCTGTTGTCATGTGTACCTGCTGCCCATCTCGGGACCCTACCCTGGAATTAGCGGGGCAGCCTCACCCTCTGCGGCGTCATCTCGTGTGGCCCGAGAACAGCTGGGTGGTTATGTGGGCCTGTGCCACGTGGTGGTTCCCAACCCAGGACAGGCACACGGCTGGCCCTTGTTCCCTGGACGCGTCTGGATTCTGCAACCAGGGCAGAGTGCGTGCCCTGCTGTACTTGTCTTGCTTCAGCCACACGGCGTGTGAGGATTCATGAAGGGGACCCAGGGTGCCTGCTGGCCCCATGTGGAGCACAGGGACAAGTGTCCTGAGCAGTAGGATCAGCCCAGGACCGGGCTGTGGGGAATGCTGAGCTCGACTGCTCAGGCGCCCTGCAGACAGGCTCAGAGCGTTGTCTGGCCAGCCCACGTCACCCTGGGCATGTCCCCCCGCAGGAAGCTCTGGGCCTGGTCTCCAGTGTGGGGTGGCAGCCATAGGGCCGGTGGCCAGCAGCGAGGCCTGCGCTGGCCGCGGGGGAGATCCCACTGATGGAGAGCTGCCCCTGGCTTGGCCTCCAGGCTCAGTGGGTGGCACCGCAGATGCACCCCTGACTGCGGGCATGCTGCTCCCCTCCAAGGCGGCCTGCGTGGGTCTGCTGTGCCAGACTCTGGCGCACCTGGAGCTGCTGCAGCCACTGGTAAGTGGAGCCCCGGCCTGCGGGGGTGGCGGCGGGGCTTGGCCTGCACCAACCCTCCCTCTCTCCCAGCCCCAGCGCCCCTCACCCTGGCCTTGGGCACCCCTGCTTAGCGCCGCAGTGACCATCCTGCGGCTCTGCAATGGTTCGGCGACCCCCACCTCCGACACAGGGACCCACCTCTGTGCGTTCCTGGCGGGCTGCGTGCGGGTCCAACGAGCGGCCCTCGATTTCCTGGGGACGCTATCTCAGGGGACAGGTGAGTGCCACTTGCCTGCTGCTAGCTGCACCTGGGGCTGCTGTGCTGTGTCCCCTCTGGGGCACGGGCGGCTTCGGGGGGCTGGCGGGTCCTGCTCCCTGCTCTCCTTGGGCTGACACACTCGATGCTGTGGGGACTTGCGGACGGGAAGGTCATGCTGCATCTTTGTCTGCCTCAGGTCCCCAAGAGCTGGTGACGCAGGTGTTTGCCATCCTTCTGGAATACCTCACAAGCCCAGACTCCAGCCCCACGGTACAGGCACAAGGCGTGGGGAGGGGGAGGGGCAGGGAGGACCCATGCAGGCCTCTTAGGGCAGAGCCCTCTGTAGGGCCATAGTCACTTTGCAAAGGGAGTTTGGAGGGGCAGGTGGCAACGCAGGGCCCATGCTGGTGCGGGGGGTGGGTACTGAGCACCAAGAGGCTGGGCCACAGAAAGCAGAGTTGTCTGTGAGAGAAGGAAGCTAGAACCAGGGGCCCTGCCCCTGCGGTCTACACTGCAAAGATTCCCATCCTCATGCCCCCGGGGTGTTGGGGCTCTGGTGGCCACAGGGTTATGCCACCTGCCATCACATGGGCGGTTTGGGACAAGAGGCTGGCAGGTTCCTGGGGCTTTGAGGAGAGGGGCCTTGGAGAGTTTCTGGGTGTTGGTGCGGAAGCCCTGGCTCCCCTGGAGCAGGGCCTCCTGCCAAGAGTGGCCGCCCCTCATCCGTGACTTGGGCTGCCCGTTCTGCCGCTGCCTGGTGCTTCTGCCTCGGAAAATGAAACCCCGTGCCTCCTTCCTGAACCTGGGGTCCCACCTGGTGCCCCAGAGCAGGGGCAGGAGCACAGTGGGGGCAAGGGCAGGCAGGCCAGCTCGCCCTTCACTGCCCCGGCTCTGCAGCCCTGCTTTGCCTGCTGCAGGTTCTGAAGAAGGCCTTCCAAGCCACACTCCAGTGGCTCCAGAGCTCCCCCAAGCCCTCTGGCGGTGGTGATTTGGAACCCCATGCCCAGCTCTTCTTGAGAGGTAGCCCTGCCCTGCCTGGGGAGACCAGAGGGGTCGTGGTGGGGAGCGGGGCAGGGCCGCTCTGAGCCTCCCCTTCTGCCCCAGAACTGCTCCCCGTGCTGCCTAAGCGCCTGTGCAGCCCCTGCTGGGACGTGAGGGACTCTGGCCTCGAGTTCCTGACTCAGACCGTCCGGCGCTGGGGAGGTGAGTGCCAGGCACACAGGGGCGGCTGCGGGAGGGGGAACCCGGCCTTGGCACGCCGGTTGTTTCCTGTTGGCTTTGGGAACCCAGCTGCCCAGGCTGCCCTTGGGGAGGGAAGGGAGGGAGCTACAAGTTGGGCCCTCAGTCACAGCCGGTTGTGGCCCCTTCGGCTCCCAGGGCAGGCTGGCTTCAGACACGCGCTCCTCGCTTCCGAGGTGCCCGAGCTCACCGAGCAGCTCCTGCGAGATCCTGAGAGTTACGTCCGGGCAAGCGCAGTGGCCGCCATGGGGCAGCTCTCCAGCCGGGGGCTGCACATCATCCCCGCCAGCCCTGGGCACCCAGGGGCCCAGCAGGTAGGACGCTGCTCGGTCACATCTGGTGGTTGTCTTGATGCCCCAGAGTCCAGTGGGTTGGCCACCCAGTCATGGGTGGTGGGTCTGGGGCCAGAGTCCTGTCGGGCGCAGCACCTGAATCCCTGGCTCTTCTTCTGAGTGCCCCTGTCCCTCAGACGTGATAGCCCTCCTTCAGTACAGGAGGGGGCAGAAGGCTGAGGGGAAAAGCGGCGTTAACCCCCAGACCTGGGGAGATGCTCTCGGGGGTCCCTGCCTTCCCTGGGGCTCGGCAGCAGGGTCTCTGTCTTCTGCACTCCCTCCCACCGCCTCTCGCTCTGTCCTTCAGAAGAGCCTGCTCGAGGAGCTCCTACACATCCTGTCCACAGACTCAGAGGGCTTCCCCCGGAGGGCCGTCATGCAGGTCTTCACCCAGTGGCTGAGGGACAGCCACGCCGACGTGGCGGCAGACACGGAACACTTTGTGGCCAGGGTGCTCCGGGTGGCGAGCCAGGATCTGGACTGGGAGGTCCGGGCCCAGGGCCTTGAGCTGGCGCTGGTGTTCCTGGAGCAGACGCTGGGCCAACCCAGCTCCTCCTGTCCCTATGCCATGACCCCACCCGCTGCGGCCCCACCTAGCTTGGTGGCCCAGGCCCTGCAGCCATTCTGCCGAGTGCAGCTCTTTGACTTTGCCTTTCGTGCCTTGTTTGACTGTGACCGACCTGTGGCTCAGAAGTCCTGTGACCTTCTCCTCTTCCTGAGGGCCAAGACTGCTTCCTACAGCGACCAGCAGGGCTCCAGCAGCGGCCCTGATGTGGCCTCCCTGGAGGCTGCCCTACAGAGGTGGCAGGCGGGCGATCAGGGCCAGCCCCTGGGGGACCTGGAGCCCGAGGCCGTGGTGGCTGTGCTGAGGTCTCTGGACCTGGAGGGCCTTCGGGGTGCACTGGCGGAGAGCAGCGACCACGCGGAGCAGAGCCCGCTGTCGCTCTTGCAGGACATGCTGGCCACGGCGGGCATCCTGGGGGAGAATGAGGCAGACTGCTACTGAGGCCACCTGGTGGCAGCCTCCCTCCCTTCCCCTGTGTCACGTCCCTTCTGCAGGACCTGGTCGTCCTGAGAGCTCTAGCCTGGCCTGGCTGCACGAGGGACCCTTTGGGGAGGCCAGGACCAGGTGGGCCAGCAAGGTTGAAGAGTCCATTTTGATGTATTATTAAAGAAGAGGCTTATTTTTTATTCAAAATAAACGGCGTTTGGCAGTGCCACTGAGTTAGCCTGTGTTTCGAGACTGCCCAGGGGTAGGTGCAGGTGCCAGACCCAGCGGGGGTTTGGAGCGGTGTCTGCAGAGGGATTTCTCTGCTGGGTAGCCATATGCTGCATGGGCGAAGGGGTTTGGGGGATCTCCTCTTGGACCCCGCGGTGCCCCAGGGATGCCCGGGCATTAGACAGTAGCTTGGGCTGAAGAGTGTTAGGTCCTGGCTTGTGGCCCCTCATGATAGTGACCTCGGGTTAGACCAAGGCCAGGTTCCCAGCCTCTGAACCCCAGGATCGCTATAAGCTTGTAGTGATTCGGAGTGTGCACGGAGAGCTGCTGGCGGTAACAGCAGAGAGAGGTGAGCTCCAGGCCAGTGCCCAGGGCCACATGGCTGCACAGTCCTAGCTCTGCCATCTCTGGGCTAGGTGACCCTGGGCTCATCACTCTCTTAGAACCTGTTTTGTTATATATAAGACAGAGATTCTCCAGTTGCCACCCGGTGGCAAGTGTCCTGGTGTTCTAAAGCAGTTGGCGTGGTCATAGAAGACGTTACAAGTGAAATTTAGAAATACTTTCGATGAAATCAGAGTGAAAATACAGCTTAGCAAGGTTTGTTGGATGAAGCAGTGTTCAGAGGGAAGTTGACAGCATTGAATGCAGAGATTAAGAAAGAAGGAACATGAAAAATCAATGGGTTTCTATTTTAAATGACTAGGAGAAGAAGATCCAATTAAATCTAAAGCAGGAAAATAAAAATTAGAACCAAAACCAGTTAAAATTGAAAATGAAATCAAAAGAGAAAATCATCTAAGCCAAAAACTATTTGAAGAGATCAATAAAATTGATAGCCTCTAGCCAGGCTGACTTAAAAAAAAACGGGGATACAAATTACTAGTACCGGAAATGAAAGGGGACCTCACTGCTGATCCCATAGAGATTGAAAAAAATAAAGGAATAAAAGTAGAGGAATACTGCGAACAGCTTTAGGCCCACAGATTTGATGACCTAGATGAGACGGACCAATTCCTTCAAACAATGTACTGAAACTGACACAAGAAGAAATAGATAATTTAAATAAACCTTCAGTTAAGGAAATGGAGTCGGTAATTCACAACTTTCCCAAACAGAAAGTCCCAGGCCCGGACGGGTGCACGGGCGAGCTCCAGCAGACACTCCAGGAGGAAATCATTCCCTGCAGCCTCTCCCAGAGGGTGGACGCAGAGGGCACACTACCTGCTCGTTCTTTCAGGCCAGCGTCACCCTGACTCCCAAACCAGACATTCCAGGAGAACACTAGAGACCCACAATCGGCATCATCAATATACTAGCAAACCGAACCCGACAACAGAGAAGAGGAGGTCTCCAGGAGCAGCAGGACCCATCCAGGGGTGGGCCGGCTGCGCACTGGCAGCTCCGCCCTGTAAGCCTTCACACACATGGGCTGCCGGAGGAGAACCCCGTGCTCGCATCAACAGATGCAGGAAAGCATTTGCTGAAACGTGCCATGCCCGGTGTTCACCCCAGAGGTGAAGGCCCCCCGCCTTGGAAAGCCTGTGTTCAGAGAGACTCGGGGGGAAAGAAGCGCGTGGACAGCAGGGGGGCCTATTGTAGGCAATTCTCTGGAAAGCAGCTGGTGCTGTCTTGGGCAGACTTGGCATTCCAGGTGCAGCCCTGGCAGATTCCCCTATCCCCTCCTTCACGGAGGGACACTGGCCAAGCCCCGGCTCTGGCACTATAGGCCACTGTGCCCTGGGTGGGTCCTGGGACGCCTCTGGGTTCCAGATGGCTCCACCAGGCTGTTGAGGGCAGACGGAGACGTGGTGTGTCCTTCACCAAGGAGGTGTCTGATGTGTTAGCTGCTTGCTCTGCTCCATCTTGACTTCCGTGTCCCCGCGGTCCTGTGGATTGGCCTGCTCTCCCCTTCTCTGCCCACTTCCCTCCCCTGGCCTCACACAGCACCCTCCCACGGACAGGCTCGGGATTTCTGCCCGGACCTCTCTCTGAGCCCTGGACCTGCACGTCCACTGCCAGCGGGTTGACTGTGCTGCGATGGGGCAAGGACACCGCATGTGTGACACTAATGCTTTGCTGCATCCGCTGCCTGTCTTATGGGCTCCTGCAGCCACTTCTTCATGGGTTTCCTTCCACCAGCCTTCCCTCTTTCCAGTTTGTTCTCTTTGGCTGCCAGAATGATCTGTCTAAACCTGGTCATTGTCACTTCCTGGCCTAGAAGCTGCTGTGTCCCCCCATCAGCCTGTCCAGCAGTCTCCTGCAGAGCCCTCCCTTAGTCCACAGCCCGACACGTCACAACAGGAGACTGTAAGAGTCACCTGGCAGTGGCTGGCTCCCGGCCCTCCGTCAGTTCCTGCCTCCGCAGGCCATCAGCTCGGGGCCCATGAGCCTGCGTTCCTGACACCACAGGAGAGTCTGGTGATAAAACTTGCTGTTTTGGCTAGTCTTGAGATATCATTATGTCACTGTCGCTCTTGGAATACATGGACACCAAGCGTAGACTCTGAGCAGGCACTGACTTTCTTGCAGCTGGAGTCCATGACGTACATTCCACTGTCCCCTGCCTTCCGTGGCCCAGCAGTCACTGCCTCACTGCTGTTGCTGAAGGTAACCCTCTTTCCTCGGTGGCAGCTTTTAGTTTCTGCACTTTCACTATCAGGTATAGGTGAGGATTTTTTTTTTTCAATCTTGGGACTCACTGGGACTCTTGAACCTGGGTGCCCCGCACTCCTCCCCCCCAGCCCCCATCACTTCTGGCAAGTTCTCAGCCCTTGTCCTTTCAGACTTTCAGATACGGTCTCTGATCCTGACTCTGGCTCACTGGCTCGTTTACCCTTGAGCCAGCAGGTATCAGCTCTCACACCTCCTGTGTCTTGGCTTCTCTGTGCTTCTTGCAAAGTTGTCATCACTGTATACAACTTCCTGCTTCGTGCTGATATTTTCAAGCCTTTACTTCTTTAAACACAGCAAGCTTCATTGTTTTTTAGTCTGGTTCTCTATTGTGGGAACACTAGCCACTCGTGAAGGATCGAACAGGATTTTACAGGTGGGGCCCGTAGGTTCATGTTACTGTGCATATCTCCAGTCACATGGAGTCATGTGGCCGTACCCGACCGCGAGGGACTCGGGATTGTAGGAAGGCTGGGAGTGAAGGGCACCTGCCACTTGCTCTCTGCCACAGTGTGTGACAGTCCCAGTACCCACGCCTGCCTGGGTGCCTAGGGGCACATCACTTCTGCCTGTTCTTGGTCACTAACTGTGTGCTGAGCACGGGCTCTCAAACACTTGTATGTGGGGATTCTTGGAGGCCAATCCTGCAGGGGAGCTTTCCTAGGCAGTTCAGTGGGGACCCCCTCGACCCAAGTTCATGGTTGAATCTAGGAGGCCCACCCAGGTAACGCATTCCTGGGCCTTGAGTGGGGGCTCTGACTTCTCAGGAGATTTCTCATTTTGATGCTGTGTGCCTTAGGACCAGGTCAGCCTTGTCCAGCTTCCCTGAGCTTTGCAGCAGGGTAGAGCTGGCAGGCTTAATTCAGATTCGGTCCTTGAGAGCGCAGCCCCTCAGATTTTCAGTTTAAGATGAGGCGGGTCTTCTGTAATACACCCCACTGTGGGCAGAACTGGCCCTGACTTGTACCCTCTGATCCCATGAGGCCACCCAACTGGGATTGGTGGGTATTGACAAATACTAGCTGGATAAGAGGGTGCCAGCCAATCAGAATGGACATTGGCTGGTGTGTCCAATCAAGGTACCACAGCCTCCTGACAGCGCTGTTGCTATTCAGATTTCTCTTCCTAGTGGGAGCAGGCTGGATGATCTGGGCCATCCGTCTCACTGCAAACCACGAGAGGTGTGGGACCGACCGAGTACTTACCGCCATCTGTAGGAGCGGGGAAGTGCTGACAAGATCCATGGGGAGGGTGCACCCCAGACAAGTCAGAGGGGCCTCGCACAGGGAGGGAGGGCACATGCCCCTCAGGCAGGCCCTCTGAATCACGGTCCTCACTGAGCAGAAACTGAGATATCTCATCAGCGTTGACCCACTAACATGCAGTTACCCAGGAAGTAACACAGTTCCAAACAGGTGTCCATGAGAGAGAACCTTGGAGAACGGAAGCTCTGTCGCAGCCAGGTTCTATGGCCACGCCCCCTGCTGCAGCAGCGCAGGTCCCGACCCTCTAGGTCCTCTCAGAAAGTTGCCCTCCCCTTACTGCGGGTCCCAGGAGCAGAGATGGGCCCCTTCCTGCACCTCCGTCCCTAGGTTCTGCAGAGTGCTGGCACATAGTGGGGCCGTGTGCAGCCCACACACCCTGGCCCGGTCCCTGGCAGCCTGGCAGAGCTTTTAGGGCACTCAGCACCTGCAGACAGCATGAGATTGGAGGACTGGGGCCCGGGGCCCTGGGAAGAGGGCATGTCAGCTCCACTATGAAACAAATCCTCCAGCATTATGTTGTGTCTAAAGAGTCCAGGGTGCGGGCAGCCAGCCCCGCTGCCTCCCTGGGCTGGCTGTCCTGAGTCTGGGGTCCACTAGTGAGCTAGCTGGGAGCTAGGGTCCAGACCCCCCTGTTCCCTCACCTTCCAGAAGGCCGGCCCTAACTTACTCTCATGCTGCCACTACAGGCCAAGAGAGAACAGGTAGGACACATCTCCCTCCAGGCCTGAGATCAGAACTGGTGCAGTGTCACCTCTGTCACCTCTTTTTCCTTTTTCATAGAGATTGAGCAGAGAGAGCGTGAGTAGGGGAGGGGCAGGGAGAGAGAATCCTAGGCAGGCTCCATGCCCAGCACAGAGCCCAGCGGAGGGCTCAATCCCATGACTGTGAGATCATGGCCTGAGCTGAAATGAAGAGTGGTACGCTCAGCCACCTGAGCCACCCGGGCGTCTCACTTCTCTCACCTCGCATTGGCCAGGTCATGAGGCAGGCTTAGAGCCAAGGACAGGTTCTGGGCAGGAGTTTCTACAAAGCGCACGGATGGTTCAGGGAGGGGGGTGGAGAACTGGGGTTTGCAGTTGCTGTTCCCCAGAGGGGGAGCCCAGAGCACTTGCCCCATGGAGCCAGCCTCTGAGAGGGTGGCAGGCTGGGCCTCAGTGCTCAGGGAGCTGCTATCCTGCATAGGATGGGCCTTCAGCAGGCCAGGGGGGACTACAGTCCAGTGTCAGGACATGGCCCATGAGCCAGGCTCCTACCTGAGGCAGCACACCACAGCCAGCACAGGTTTGTTGAATGACTGAATGACCTAATTCAGCTCTGGTTGCATGTGCTGAGAGGAAGTCCTGAACCTCCTTCTCAGGGTCCAAGCCTTGTTCAGGGTGGGGGCTTGTGGGAGCACGCCTTTGTGCCGGCCTGGAGCCTGAGGGCGGCGACCTCGAGCCCCAGCCCCTCCATGGAGACTGTCTTTCCTGCACTTGTCTGTTGCTGTCAGAGCCAAGATGTGTCTCCATGGAAACTGCTTGGCAAACCCGCCAGCAGGCAGAGGCGGCAAACAGCAGCCCAGGCGCCTGTTGCAGTGAGGGCGGCAGAGATGGCAGGAGCAAGCGCACGCCTGGCTCTGTGTGTGTGACCCATGTGTGCAGGGAGAGTGAGGGCTCCAGGCAGCCTGTGGGGAGGGCCGTGGGCGTGCACCGTGCGTGTGTGCGGAGGCGGGTATGTCCACGTGGGTGTGCTCAGGGTAGGAGGCACAGGCTAGGCGTGTGCAGGGCCGGGTTTCTACACTGCCACGTGGTGCGTGGCAGCCCACCCACCCTGGCTGGGCACTCACTATGAGCTGAGTGCCGTGCCGGGTGCTGACGGGAGCAGGACTGAGGTGTCTGCAGCGTCTTTCCGGGCCGAGGACAGCCACTGGCCAGGTGAGTATGCGAGGAGGCTTTGGGGGAGAAGTAGCTGTCGGGTATGAGAGCTAAATGCGGAGCAAGCGGATGTCATCCAGCAGATGGGGGTGGGCAGGGGCAGAGGGGGGCAGACAGGTGTGGGTGGGGGCAGGCGGGGGCCAACGGGGGCAGATGGGGGTGCACGGGCGTGCTGTGGAAGGCGCTGGAGGCCTGGCTGGGAGGAGGAGGAGGGGAGGCAGGCAGGAGCAGGTGCAGAGGGCAGCAGGGATGACAGTCCCAGCTCACGCCCTGCCTGGGGTGGGGGCTCCAGCCTAACTGGGGAGCCCCTGTTGAGGGGTGCAGTGTGCCTTTTAGGCACAGGGACCCCAGAGGTAGGAGAGTGTGTCCTGTACAGATATGGCCAGGGCTGGGCTGGCAGATGGTGAGTGTGGGACGTGCTGGGTGAAGTAGCCCATGGCCTCAGGGGCTTCAGGGGTAAAGGCTGGGCCTTAACAAGGGGGGGGATTCCTTGAAAAGCTTCTCTGGGGCTTGTGGCTTCATCAGGGTGTGTGGCTTGGAAGAGCCCATGGGGCAGTTGGGTGCTCGCCTGAAGGGGAGTTGATTGCAGCCCCAGGACTGTGCACCAGGAACCCCACCCCCATCATACGCTCCATTCTCTGTGTTGGACGGGCCGAACCCCACGGCTGGGTGGGTCTCCAGCTCCCTCAGGCTCCTGCGCCCTCCAGGCTGGGCCGGGTATGCAGCCCAGCCAGTGGGCCTGGAAGAACCCAGCCCTGGGGGGACGTCTCGGGCACCTCAAGGGGCCTGCCAGTGTCAGCGCCACATCCTCAGCTGCTGTGGGCTCTAGAGCTGCATGCAGGTGTGGGTGCAGCGGGGGTGCCCCAGCCCAGGAAGGAGGGAGGAGAGCCCCACAGCCCTCCCTGCTCGGGGGCAGGAGATGCAGACCAGATGGAAGGAGGGCCCTTGACACTGGCTAATGAGCTTAGTCCCCGAGGCTTAGTCATGCCTGCTGATTCTGGCCCTGCCTGCAACTCTCCCCCAGACACCTTCCCAGACTGACCCTCTGGTGCTTGCTTAGAGAAGCTTTCGGTCCATGGGTTCCAAGGACTCAACCCAGCTGCAAAACTGGGACCTGCCCAGAGCCACCACACATCCGGGGCTGCTCCCCCTGGACTCGGGGCCTCCTCGGGTCTCCCTAGAGGGCAAGTAGGGGGCCAGGCTCACAGCTAGATGGCAGGTGCATAGGGTGCAGGAAGGGCCGGCAGGTCCTCTCTGGGGGTCACACATCCCAGATCCTGATGCCCCCTGGCAAATCACCAAACCCTAAACCTTTGAGATACCGTGCCCACCAAAGAGGAGCTGAGCGATATGTGTGCACAGGCTGCCTCGGGAGGTCCGGAGGGAGCCCTGAACATTGCCCTTGTGACCTCCCGAACTGGGAGGGGTCTGGAGGGGAAGCAGCCCATCTATCCCGGGTCACCCACTGTCATGGCTGAGCACTGGGAGGGCAGGCTCAGGCCCAGAACCACCCCCGGTCCCTGCCCTGTTCTGGGCCCCCGAGGGTGGGGCCACTCCGGCTGCTGCTGGGGCCCAGGTGTGGGGGCTGTGGCTGCCTGGAGCCCACGCAGCCACCTCCAGAGCCCAGATGTTGCCAGGGCACGTGGGCTGCTTCCCCAGGAGAGGGTGTGTGTTTGGTCCGGTCCCCCAACCTCACCAAGCCAGGAGAGGGGAGGGGATATGCCAGAGAGAGACACAGGAGTCCTCCTGGGTGCCGGGGACCCCTACTCGTGGGAAGGGACCCATGCCACCACCAGCAGAGGCATGGCCCTGGGTGTGCGGTGTGTTGGGGGGTGAGTGAGCTGAGCCCCTCCCCTGGGCCCCAGCCAGCCTGGCTGAGCCCTGGGGTGAATACTAATCGCTTGGAGCTCGGCCCTCAGCCCCAGCCTTGCTCTGTCCCCACCTTTTCTGCACTCCCCCATCCTGCCTCATGCTAGGGCCCTTTGTGCCCCCCATATCCGGAGGGCCCCCAGACAGCCCCGGGCAGGGGCTGGGGTCCCTGGGCACATGGTGCCAGCTGGTACAGGGCAGGTGACCAGTTGGGCAGTTCCAGGTCCGAGGCCCCCCTTCCCCCTCCATCCCTCCAGCCAGACACAGAGCAGCTCCAGGAGCGTTGCTGGGACAGGAGGCCTGGGGACACTGAGGCATGGGCAGGGAGTCCCGTGCCCCAGGGGAGGCCTCGAATCCATGTCCCTGCCCAGTTCAAGCAGCCCCCAAGGCCTGGGCCTGGGCTCAGCCTCTCCCCTGAACGTCACTCACCTCCCTCACTGCTCCCAGGTAACCCAGTAAGAGACGCAAAGGCCCTGCCTGGGCCATCGGCCCCCTTGCCTTTGTTCCAAAGCCCTTGACCACTCACACCCACTTGTAGCCCTGCTTCCTTTTTTTGAACCCTTCACCTCCACCCTCTATAACTTCCAGGTCTGTGCTCACGTTGTCCCTCTGGCTGGCAGGACCCCTTCTCTGCCGCAGGCCCCAGCCCCCCTTGTCCATGTCACATGGGACCCCTTCCTCCATCTTGTCTCCTGCCAGTGGATGGAAGGAGAGCACAGAGAGGTCTGGCATCCTGTCCCTGCAGCCCAGCATGGGGCACACAGCAGGTGTCTGAGCATTTGCTGAATGAATGTCCTGAGGGCCACCAAGTGCTGGGGAAGTGCCATGTCGCTCTTTCTAACGCGGACCAACCTCGGGGAACACGGGGGGTGGGGCTTGAAAACAGTGACTTCGTCTCTCAGTTCTGGAGGCTGGAATCCAAAATCAAAGTGCTAGAGGTCCTGCTCTCTCCAGAGTCTCTGGGGAGGGTCTTTCCTGCCTCTTGCTGCTCCTGGGGGCCACACCCTCCATCTCAGCCCCGAGGTCTCCTGGCCTCCCTGTGTCTTCTACTCTTCTAAGGACACCCGCCAATGGGTTTAGGGCCACTCTCATCCAGAATGATGTCATCTTGAGATTTTTACCTTAATTACATCTGAAAAGACTTTTATTCCCAGTAAGAGCCCATCCTGAGGCTGCGGATGGGCCTCTATTCAGCCCACTTTGAGGAAACAGGTGCCACGAGGTGAGGGAGCATCCCCAGACCACACAGCTGGCACTCCAGGTCTGCCCGGGTCAGAGGATGGCAGTGAGCATGGAGGTGAGGATGTTACCCTTTGACCTTCTGACTGAAAAGACAGGGGACCCCATGTCACTGCCCATTGCTCAAACTGGCTTTAACGAGGTGACTTCACAGGAGAAGTCTGGAGTCTGGGGTCTGAGACGGATGTGTCCCAGGGTCCAGGGATAGGGTGGCCTAAGGCTTCAGCTGGCCCTGGGCTGCATGTCAGCATGCTGCTTCTGTGTTCTGGGGAGCTGGCACCAGGTAACCCCCCAGAGCAGGACCCTTCCGAATGAGCAGGTCCACCCTCACCTGGATTTCCAGTTTGCCGCACTACCCGGGTGGCTGGAAGGACCAAGTGTTGTGGTCCGGAGGCCACAGGGGAGGAGGTGGCTGGGGAGACAGGTGTCCAGGGGGCATTCCTCAGGTCCCCATCTCCCTGTCCCCACAGCGATAACCGGAAATGCCCAGGCTCTGCGTGTCAGAGTGCGGCGCCATGAGCCAGAATCTATTTCTGGAGCTTCATGCCAAGGGGGAGACATGGGACAACTGTGCCGCAAAGATGTATGGGAACAAGATCAGCACAGATTGTACATAAGATCCCGAGGGAGCCGGGGAACCGGGACGCCCCAAAGCGGGTGGCTCACCCGTGAATCAAAACACAGCACAGAGAAGCAGGTGGCGCTCCTGGCCGTTGCCATGTGACGCTGCCGCCGCAGACCAGGACGCGGGGCATGAGGCCCTGAACGTACCTGGAGGGTGTCTGACCTCGCGCTTGGCTGGCAGGGTCTTCTTTTTTGTTTTCCTAAACCTCCCACAATGCCCATTTGTCGCCACATCATCTCCCAAGGTTTACGGGGAAAATTCCCTTGCTTTGTTGGGGACTGTGGTGACACATCCATCAGCCATCCGTGGGGGCACTCGCTTGTCCGGAACAAGGCGGGCAGACGGGTGGGCGGGTGGCCCGGAGCAGGGGCCACACGGCTCAAAGGGAGCCCTTATCATAAAGGTTTCCAGAGGGGGAAAAGGGCAGTTTGGGGACAAGTTGGAGCCAGAACAATAAAGCCGGCCTTCAGACAGAGGCGCCTCCCTGCACTTGGAGCCCTCTCCTGCCTTGGGGGTGTGGCCCACAGCTGGAGCCACCCACACAGCTGGCACTGGGCAGGTGGCCGTGGGGACCGAACGGGAGCCGTAATGACCTGGACACTGGAGAAAAGATGGCTCTTGTTGGGGGTATATCTTGGGAACGGAGCCCCTCCCTCTGTCTGGCCGGCTCCCCTTGCCCACGAGCCCCAGATGGGAGCCTTGGGGTGGGGACAGAGAGACACCTCATGGGGACTGGCGATCACCAGGGAGGAGCGCCTCATCTCCCCGGAGTGTGGTGTGGAAGCTTCTCCCCAGGCCGGAGGGGCCGGGAGGAAGGAGAGGGACCTTCAGGAGCCTGGGGTGCCTGTCCCGCATGTGTTCACTGTGCCTCCTAACCCAGGGCCTGGGGCAGGACTCGGGGTGGCGGCTGTTGGCTCCCGCACACGGGCACACGACTGCACTCAGGTCAGGAAGTTGATGTGCTGCAGGAGGGGGGCCTGATCACATGGGGCTGGGCCGCCAGGAAGGGGTCCTGGTCCCGCTGCTCTGGGGTGGGGGGCTCTGGAGGCCCCTGAAGCCAGAAGGGAACCTCCTATGAGCCTCTCCAGACACCATTCTAGAACATTCTCAGGCTGCACTCCTGGGCTATTGCTGTCGCTCGTTTCTCTCATCACATCACATGTCCTGAAGGAACAGTAGGGGTCCCCCCATTTGCCCGCCTGCCCGTTAACCCTCAACACTTACCATGTGACTTTGCCCACCAGAAACTTCCTGAAGGCCCAGTCCAGAGGCCTCCGCCCCATCCTGCCCCGTCTGGACCCCTGTCCTCTCTGGGCTGCCACAGTGCCACCCTGTCCCTCATGGTGCCTGGCCCTGGCCCTTTCGGGACACAAAGGCCAGCACGAGGTGCAGCATGAGGGCGTCAGGATAGGTGCGTGTGCGCCACATTCCCACTCGTGGCCCACACCCAATGTCCCCCCTGCCTCCCCCTCTGTGTGTGGCAAGGCACCCCGACCGGTCTGACTGCGCCCCTGGACCTCTACTTTATTTTCCCCGCATAGCCGTGCTGCCGATGAGATGTAGCACATTTGCTAGGGAACCACGAGCCCCATCTTACCCAAGGGTGGGACACAGCCCTGCAGATGTGCCTGGGACACCCCCAGGACCCCAGAGAGGGCGTTACACTGATGGTTGGGGTGCTGGCGTCCAGCTCTCTGCCAGGAGGCCAGGCTGGAGCCTGGGATGGGCACAGATGACTCATGGCCAGAGCAAGGCCCAGTTCCTTTGGGGGTGCACAGCCCAGAAGCTTCTGGGGCACCCCCCCATTCCAGGGGTTGTCTTAGGGCTCCCAGCCCGACACTTGCACGGCAGGTGGCCTGAGAGCAGCGGAGGGTTGACCCCGTAACATGGCCCCTAAAACGTGGGCTGCGCCAGTGCCAGTAGCATCCAGAGGCTTGGACTGAGTCCTTCCCTCCCTCCTGGTCCCGGCTGGGAGGCAGCGCTGACAGAGGTCTGGGGAATGAGTGACCTCAGCTGAGCCCCAGAAGGTGACACACTCTTATTGGACGGTGCGATGTGTGTCTCCATCCAGCAAATACTGACACCTGCATGTGACAGGGCCGGGGACGGAGCCAGAAGGGTCCTGCTGGGCTCACGACACGATGAGCAGGGAAAATGGGTCCAGCCTCACACAGTCATGTGATGCAAGGCTGGATCAGGGCGGGGAGGGGAGAGCGTGAGGGCTCCCCAGGTGGGGGCTGGGGGGCCTCTCTGGGGCTGCACGAGCAGAAGAGCGGGTGGGAGGGCCACATGGGGAAAGAATGTTCCAGACGCCAAGACAGAGGCTCAGGAGGAAGCGGGACGTGGTAACCACGCCGGGTGGCATCTGTCGCAGTTGATTTGGTGCATCTTTGGGGCTGCACAGCCCTCGGTTTCTGTCTTGGGGACCACTTACGGGCTCCTTGAGCCTCCATTTTCTCATCTGTAAGGTGGGGCGACAGTACTGCCTTCGCAGCCGGGTTGGCACGAGAGCATAATGTGAGATGACCGCACGCCCCCCAGTGGCCGTTCAGCATACAGGGCTGCACATGCAGAGCTTCAGATGGCCGCCCCAGTGGGCCCGTCCGGCCCCCACTCTGCATGTATGACAGAGCCCACGCCCGCCCTGTGCGGACAGGGTCAGTGCATCTCCATCCTGCAGGTGAGGAAAGAGTCCGGTCCGGCCGCCTGAGCAGCGAGTCTAGATGTCTGGCCCCTGGCTCTGGGCTCGGGTGGCCGCCAGCCCAGCAGACGTTCCTGTACCTCGCTGGTCTTTTTTGGAAATCTTTATTACAAAATCCTCCAGACAGGACCCCACCTTCGCCGAAGCTCTTTGGGGGGTGGATGGAGGAAGTCCCCTAAAACCCACCCAGGGCCGGCCCTGCCGCCTGTCTAGACCATCCCCTCTTCTGCACCGAGTCCTGGGGCTGGGCTTGCAAGGGGAGCCGTGTAGGTGATGCAGGAAAGGCTATGGAGCCTGTGGCCTGAGCAGTATTCTCTATCAGGAGTGGGGACAAATCAGGGCACCTGAGGGGCTCAGTAGGTTAAGCGTCCAACTTCGGCTCAGGTCATGATCTCAAGGCTTGTGTGTTCGAACCCCACGTCGGGCTCTGTGCTGCCAGCTCAGAGCCTGGAGCCTGCTTCAGATTCTGTGTCTCCCCCTCTATCTGCTGCTCCCCTGCTCACTCTCTGTCTCTCTCTCTCTGCCTCAAAAATAAACATTAAAAAGGAAAGGAGTGGGGACAACTCAGGACAGTGCCACTTTGGGTCCCCACGCTGAGCTACAGAAGGGAAGGAAAAGGAAACGGTTAGCAGCGGCCTGAGAAGTGTGCAGAAAAAGTCCAGAAGCCAGCAAGCCCCCCCACCCCCAAGGGCCCAGGAGGCTTTCCTGCCAAGGGTCTCTCTGCAGCCCAGCAGGGTGACCCTGGAGGAGCCAGTGAAGCTGGGGCAAGTGATCTAGCAACAGTGGAAGGGACCTCTCCTCCAGCTTCCTGGAGACCCTGCCTGATGGGAACCGCCTGTGATCGTGTCCTCCCCGGAGCTACAGGCTGCAAACCTGTTCCCGAGGGAGGAGACGTGGCAAGCACTTAGGGCCCACGGCCCCTCGGCAGTGCTGGCTGGTCAGAGGGGACCACAGCGCTGAGGATGCTCAGGCCCAGGCCGCCCTCCCTTTCGTCTCCCAGGATGCAGGACCCCTGGATTTTCCGAGGAATCAGGAGGTCTCAGGGCTCTCACTCAGAAGAGTTCTCTGAGCCAGGAGCCAGGCCCTGGTGCCCAGCTTCTCGGGTTGCAGTGAGCCTGGCTCTGCCACCTGGGCCTGTCACTTTCCCTGCCTACTCAGGTTTTCATTCAAAAGATGGGCAAACGAGCCTCAGGCTTTCTAAGAGGCTGACACGAGAGAATAAACGCAGAGCACCCGGTGGACTGTTCTCCGGCACCGACAAGTCCTGAAAAATCATCACTAGTTCTGAAAAGCGGACCTGCCGAGTTCAGGGGAAGTTCCTCGGGTACGCGGGGACAGAACTGGGCCCCCAGTGTTGCTGGGGAAACCCTGCCTCCCAGAGCCGCCGGCTCACCCGCCCCACCTGGGCCTCCCCGCCCCGCCCCTCCCGCCTCACCGATCCCACCTGTTCGGCGTTCAGAGCTCGGGCTCCACCCCGCCCTCCCCCAGGTATTTCTGGGAATGTCTGGGCTTCCCGGGCGTGCTCAGCAAGAGGTCGGCAGGGTCAGTGGCCACGTTGGGGACCCGGGCGCTCCTGCCAGCTTCCTGCGCACCGGTGGCCCGAGCGGTGGGTAAGCTAGCGGCGGGGAAGGGGTGGGGGTGTGGCGCCCGCCGTGGGAGCAGCCTCCTCCCGGCCTGGCCGCCGGGTCCCATCTCGGACCCTGCCCCTCCCCGTGCTGATGTCATGCTGGGACCTCCTTGATTTTCATGGCCCACAACAAGTGCTCACGCTCCCGAGGGCGGGGGCTGCGAGGTAGGGAGGCGGCTTCGAAGGCCACGGGCGGCTCTTGGCAGGGGGACCGGGGGCGCGGTGGGGAGGCCCGGGGACGCGGGGACACAGCGGAGACCAAGAGGGAGCGCCATGCCGGGTGGCAGTGTCGGTCCGAATGCCCTGGCCGCGCTGGAGCGCTGGTCGGGTCGCGCAAGCCCGGAGGACACCCCAACGGCGGACGCATTCCCGCTCAGCCCGAGGTGGGGGTTTGGGGAGGACGAAAGGCCCCGCTGGGCCAGGAGGTGGGAGTGTGGGCACAGCGCGCCTGGAGGGCTTGGTGCAGGGCTGCGCCCTGTGCTCCGCGTCGGCCCCGCAGAGGGGACCCCGGCTCCGCAGCGGGTCTGGGGAGGGAAGGGGTCTCCCGGCCTTCCGCGCCCCAGCGCTGGGCGGCCCGGACGCTGCACCCCGGCGGTCACTGTTGCAAGCAAACATGCAGTAGGAAAGCCAGGTCGAGGGTGGAAAGAGCGCGCGGTCCCCCTGGAGAACCGGGCTCCTCCCTCGCCTGCTCCCGGCAGGGGCGTCCGGGCGCCGGTCCTCCGGTGGAGGCAGCTCGGGACAGCGCACACCCGGGCCAACCAGGCAGCGCGTTCCAAGGAAGGGGGGTTAGGGTTACTTAGAGCTGCCAAAGTTAAACGTGCTGCCCTGATCAGACGGCTATGCAGGTCCCTCCCTGCCTGGGTCATGGTGGGGGGGGGGAAGGGAGTCTGGAGCCCAGGTGAGGGCTCTCAGGGGAAGGCAGCTGTCACAGGAAGCGGGCGTAGACACAGGACCCTTGCTCCCTGGTCTAAGGCCTGGGTCCCCTTCCCAGCAAACCAGCCTTTTGAGAGACGGGAAACCGAAAGCCGCGCTCTGAATGCCCGGCGGTGGGGCCCAGGGCACTGAGTGGCACCGTGCAGTGCCAGACCTTCTGCAAAGCGTGTCCAGAAGACCCAGAATGAGAGCATGCTTTCTTGCCCAGAGACTGGGGCATCTGTCCAGTCGGATGCGGGAGCAGGCGCCTGGCACTTCGGGCTTGGGCAGCCTGCCCTGCATCTCCTGGTCTGGGAGCCGGCCTTTCCTGCCTGCAGGGCTCCCTGGGGAGGAAGTGGCCTGTACCTGGACATGCCCTTTCCCAGCCTCCGGGCCAAACAGAGCTGGAGGGGCGGGTGCACGCATGGGCGCCCCAGGGGTGGGGGAGGCAGCCTGAAAGGTTTGGCTGAGGCCCTGGCATTAACAGTGGCCGGCGGTACAGAGTCATCACCGAATTGAGCAGAGGACGAGTCCCACCCTGTGTCCGCGCCCGACCTCCTCTACTTTTGGAACTCTGTCAGCGCCTAAGAGTTCAGACTCCATCGTGAGGCCTGGCTTTGAACCTGGGCGGGCTGCCGTCCAGCCCTGTGGCCCAGTCTGAGAGCTCACAAGTCCGTGCGGCTGGGATGGAACCCTGGGGGGTGGGGGGCCGGGTGTGTCACGTGCCCCTCACCTGTCCTCGTCCTCGCAGGACCCACAACCACAGCAAGGAGCCTGGTTCTGGAGGGCTCCCTTCTGGGGCATTCACATTGCCACAGCAAAGGGCTTGGCAAGTCGCCCAGGGCTGGAAACACCTTCCTCCGGCCGAGGCTCCCCGGTGCCCCCCTGCTGCCTGGGACCCGGGAGGGCCAGGGTTCATGTGGAAACGACCAGGCAGGGCTGACGTGTGGTGGGGGGCTTCCCCCAGTGACCCAGGAAGCTGCATGTGGCTACACGGGTGTCTGGGCAGACGGGCAGCCGCCTCAGGGCTCCAGAGCGGCTTAAACACCCTCGTGGCCCAGCTGGAGTCTGAGTCCTGTTGTCCCACCAGCCTGTGCCAGTCCTGCCAGTGGGGACACGGCTCACGGGCTCCGTGGGCCGCAGGTGTCGGCTGGGCCAGGGGCCCCGCTCAGGCCAGGTGTGTGGGACTCTGCTGGACCGTCCCTGCCGTGGGTGCTCTGAGCACACCTGCGCTCACCACGCTGGGGGCTGGCATGTGTCTCAGGCAGGAGGATTCTGGGAGGAAGCATGGTTCTCAAAGTGTGTCCTGGGGACCCTACGGGGAACCCATGAGGTCGAAACTGTTCTCACAGCAACCGTGCCGAGCCGTGATGTACAGTTTCCTCATGTGTGTAGGTGGCTTTTCCAGAGGCCACGTGATAGGGGGTGTGGGGATGGTGTGTGTGTGAGGGGATTGTGTGCGGGAAGGTGTGGATGTGGGGTAGGTGGGGTTGTAGGGGGCTGGTGTGTGATGAGTTGTGTCGGGGGTGGAGTGTAGAGGTGTGGGCATGTGTGTTG
>NC_043707.1:36316657-36319436 GCF_006229205.1 Suricata suricatta | reverse complement strand
GTGTGGGCATGTGTGTTGGGAGAGTGGGCAGCTGTAGGGGTGTGGGGGGTGTAGGGGTGCGGTGAGGGGGGTGTAGAGGTGCGTGGTTGGGTATGTGGGGGGGGTTTAGGGGTGTAGGCGTGTGTGGGTGGGGTAAGGGTGTGTGTAGTTTTGTGGGGGGCATTAATGTGGGTATAGAGGTATGGTGGTGTGCATGTGGAGGTGGGCGGGGGGTGCAGGGGTGTGGGTGTGTGTGTGGAGTGTGGGGAGGGTGTAAGGCGGGGTGTGGTGGGTGTGGTGGTGGCAGGACTTGTCCTCATGTTGGCGCATCTCTCAGTCTAACTTCAGGCTTGGGGAGCGGTGACAGCCACAGTGCACATGAGCGAAAGCCCCTGGGGGGTCCCCATGGGCCCCCCGCATGCAGGGGCATAGGAGTGAAACAGCGGCTGTGCCCTGGGTCCGGCCAGCCTCCTTGGGAAGCACCAACTGTGTGCCCTGCGCCCGCCTTCTGGCCCCGACAGAGCTGGCCCCTCTGCCCGGTGACTCGGTCGTCTCCGGAAGTGGAGGGAAGCCCGAGGTTCATGGCTTGGGTCCGAGTCCCATTTGGGATGGACCAACAGCACCCTTGAATTTCTGGTGTAAAGAGGCGGGCTGGGTGCGTGCTGGCAGTGAGGCCCTGAGGCGTTGGTAGGTGATTGGGGACAGGTTGGGGACAGGAGAAGGCCCTGTAAATGAGGCCCAGAGCGAGGGGCCATGTATCCGAGGTCAGGAGAACCTCCTCTGAACTTGTAGCTGTGTGTCCCTGGGCCCGCGGCTTCCCCTCTCTGAGCCCCAGTCTCCTTGGCTTCTGGGACGTGTGAATACTGGTAGCTGTGGGTTCAGATGAGGCGTTGGGTCAGAAAGTGACCTTGGGGTTTCCAGGACTGAGGCCCTGGGGGACAGGAGAGTGGGCTTGGGGGGCAGGTGTGGACCGGGGCTGGTATAGGCTGTGTGTGAAAGCCGTGACACAGACCCTCCCCTGCGTCCAGAACTGGTGTGTAGGCAGCTCCCTGCTCCAGTGAGCCCCAGGCGGCTGGGACCCTCAGGACTTTGGGGGTGGCTGCAGGTGGTAAAACCTCTTGCTCTAGTGGGGGGTGTGGGGGCGTTCGTGGGCAGCTCGGGGAGTGGCAGGGGCGCGAAGCAGGGTCATGGGACCCACATCCAGAAATAGGCTGCAAGGTGCACACGGTGTCAGGTGCTCAGGGTGGCAGTCAGCACAAGACCCCGGCTCCCCTCCCCACCCCCCTCCTCAGCCTCCCCGCTTCTCTTCCAGCTCCTCCTCTTCTGTCCAGCCGCACTCTAGGCTGCTGCCAGGCCCACTGTGCCTGGGATCGAGTTAAAGGTCAGAGGGCCAAGTTCATCGCAGAGCCCTGGCTGGCTGGCATTCAGGGTGCTCCCTCATCAAGGGTCCCCCGAATGCCTCTCTGCCCCGGGGTCCTGGACTGCCAGGACCTCGCAGCCTGCCCCGAAAGCTGTACTCCTGGCCCACCAGGGAGATGGGTGATGTGCACATGGTCCCCTCAGCCCCCACTCGGGGTGAGGCTGGGGCTCCAGACCCAACCTCCCAGCGTGATGCGGCCGGTCTTCCCACCCCCACTCCCGCCACACGGTCTCCTCACTGACCCTGAAGCCACCCATGGGGACTTTGCACCGGCTGCTCCCCTTGGGACACTGGTCCCAGCCCTCCCAGGCTGCTGGAACCTCACCGTCTCAGGGGGTCCCTTAACTGACTCCCCTCCTGGCTCTGCCTTTTCTTTCAGGGCCTTTACTCACCTTCTCACACCGTGTAGACAGTATTTACTTAAAAAAACTTTTTTTTAAATATTTATTTAATTTTGAGAGAGAGAAAGAGACAGAGAGCAGGTGTGGGGGAGGAACAGAGAGGGAGACACAGAATCTTTAAAAAAAATTTTTTTTAATGTTTTATTTATTTTTGATACAGAGAGAGAGACAGAGCATGAGGGGGGGAGGGGCAGAGAGAGAAGGAGACACAAACCCAGAAGCAGGCTCCAGGCCCTGAGCTAGCTGTCAGCACAGAGCCTGACACGGGGCTCAAACCCAGGAATGTGAGATCTGACCTGAGCCGAAGTCGGAGGCTTAACCCACTGAGCCACCCAGGCGCCCCCGAGGCACAGAATCTGAAGCAGACTGCAGGTTCTGAGCTGTCAGCACAGAGCCCGACGCGGGGTTCGAACTCACCAACTGCAAGATTGTGACCTGAACCAAAGTTCAGATGCCTAACTGACTGAGCCACCCAGGCACCCTGACAGTATTTAATTTTATTTTTATAGCTTTTAATTGTCCATGTTACACATCTGTAGAATTTAAGCTCCCTAAGGTCAGAGGCCTGTGCCTGTTTGGTCCAGGGGGTTGGCCAAGCGCTGTGGATAAGCAGGTGCTCAGGGACTGTCGAATGCGCAAAGGACACAAGGGACTTGCCCATGTGTATGCCCCCCCCCCAGCCCCCTTAGGAAGTGCAAATCCTCTCCCTTGGGCCCTTCTGGCTCACAGGGTCTGTCCTCACTCAGGCCACACATGTTCTGTGGCCTTTTGGAGAACCTGCCGCCCCCTCCGCACCCCCCCCCCCCCGCCGTGGCCCTTCCTAGGCCAAGAGCTGGTCTGTGTGTTCGCATCTGATGTTTTGTTCCCTCCAGCCCAGGACCCATATCTTCATCATGTTACAAACCACCAGTATTACACTGGAATCTAGTGATGCAGACTGGGGCCTGGACACGGGCTTCTCAGAGGTGGGGCCCTGCTG
>NC_043707.1:36204709-36316557 GCF_006229205.1 Suricata suricatta | reverse complement strand
CCCCCCCCCCCCCCCCCCCCCCCCCCCCCGCCGTGGCCCTTCCTAGGCCAAGAGCTGGTCTGTGTGTTCGCATCTGATGTTTTGTTCCCTCCAGCCCAGGACCCATATCTTCATCATGTTACAAACCACCAGTATTACACTGGAATCTAGTGATGCAGACTGGGGCCTGGACACGGGCTTCTCAGAGGTGGGGCCCTGCTGATCCGGGTGATGGGGACCGGGCATAGAGCCGACCTGGGCCTCGAGTCCCACAACCCTGGACCACGACCTGAGCGAAAACCAAGCGTCTGATGCCAGGTGCCCCCCGCTCTCAGTGACTTTTATTTGCTGCTGACTACTTAGTACATCAGCGGCTGTTGGGGTTGTAAATTGTCATGATCTTTCTGGAAAGCAGTTGGGCGATATAGATAAGCACCTGCACATAGTATCTTTTCTTCTGTCCTGGGGCAAAGACACTCAGACTTCGGTACCAAGATGTTCATCATGGTGTTTTTGGGCAGCAGTTTAAAATGGCATTTTTAAAATAGAATGCTTAAGGATTTTGGAAAATGCTCATAATATACTAATTCTAGAGGATGTAAGATTGCATATGCACTTGAATCTTAAATTTGTAAAAAAGATAAGCATAAAGAAAAACCTAAAGTGCTCCCCTGGGCATTCAGTCCCAGCCCCCAACTGCCCATAGTAACTCTGGGGAATATACCTGTGTATGCCTACGCATCTGTGTACGTAATACCCTCCGGAAAAACTCGATGTAATTTTCCAGAGGAAAACTTAGGAATGACAGAGGGAATTTGGGTGCATATATATGGACATACGCATGTATATTTATATAGATGTACATACAGGTATGTGTACACGTGAGCACCCGGGACTTTGTTTTCTGGACAAATGTCCGGGTCAGCTAGAGGGAGCATTGCTCAGGTCCTCTCTCAACCGCCTGGAACAGGGCACTGTCCTGTGTTTGCAGCTAGGGCCCCGCCCCCGTGGCCCCGCCCCTCACCCCGCCCCCAGCGGGGCCCCCCACCATCGTGCAGAGCTGGCTTGACTCTAATTGAACGGAGTCCACTGCGCCTGTTCTCCTTAGTTCTGTTACTTGTGTGTCTTTTCTCCCGCTTCTGGCCCCCTGCCTTCTGAGCTCCCCCTGCTCTGCTCATCCGCCGGGTGGCCCGCTAGCTTTTCGGGGTGCATGTGGTAGAGGAAGGGCGTCGTCTCTGAGGAGCAGGGACCTGCTGGTCCTCCGTCTGATTTGGAAGGAAAGCTCCACTGCATGAACTGACTTTGGTTCTCCTGGCCTGTCGCGCCCCCCTCCCCCCAGCGTGTCCTCTCCCACCAGGTCTGTTCCAGCCCTCAAAGGGCTCTTAGTTGCTCGGTCACATCTCCCTATTTATAGCCTTCTGTGGCTGGCGTGTGTGCCTGCGCCTCGCATGTGCCAGGAAACTTGTGGGTCTGGGGGCTGCCTGTATTCCACGTGCTCTCTCCGGCTCCTGGCTGGCTGGGCAACTCCGGGGTCTGGTGTTGGCTGGCCCTCAGGCACGTGCTGCCCCACTGGGAGGGCTTGCAGTTGGGACAAGGAGGTGCTGCGGGCCCCCTGGCGATGGGGTGCACTCGGCCATCAAAAGGGGCAGGAACGCTGGTCTCCTTGGAGGGCCCCTGGCGCTTTGAAGGGGCTCACACAATGTGGAATGGTTGTCTGTTCCAGGTGCCCCCTCCCCTCTGAGGGTGGGGGACTGGGTGCCTGGGTTCCATGGAAACAAGCTCCCTGCCTGGGGTAGGGGGCGTGGGTGGGATCCTTCCCTGGGCTGGGTGCCGGTGCCGGTGCTAGAACCCTGCTGAAAGCGGCCTGCTAGAGCGGGAGGAACCGCCTTCCTTCTGCCCAGGTTGGGGCCAGCGGTGCGTCCTCCCTTCCCCCATGAGAGAACGGGCGGCGTGCTCAGTGTGCATGTCCCCCTCCCCAGGGCACTGCTAGGCCTGGAGGTGTCCGCACTGCACCCTGCAGTCACCGAGGAGGCCCAACACCAGGAAGGGCCCTAGGCTCAGTGTCCGTCTATGGGGAGCCTTCAGCTGTTCTGATTGGCCTGCAGGAAGGTTCTGGAAGAGATCGTGGCTGTCCCCTGGGGGGTTCATGGGCAACGGCAGGGGCTCCCCGGAGTGGCTGGGCCCGCCATGCTGCAGTGCAGGCCGGCCCAGGAGTTCAGCTTCGGCCCACGGGCCCTGAAGGAGGCACTGGTGTCCAGCGACCCGGCCCTGCAGCGTCTCTATGCGGCTGCCTTCACCCCAGCGGAGAGGCTGTTCCTGGCTGAGGCCTACAACCCCCAGAGGACCCTCTTCTGCACGCTGCTCATCCGCACTGCCTTCGACTGGCTCCTCAGCCGCCCGGAGGCCCCCGAGGACTTCCAGACCTTTCACGCCTCCCTGCTGCCCCGGAGGCAGAGCCCTGCCCGGAAGCACATCTACCTGCAGCCCATTGGTACGAGGCTGGGGGGGCCGTGGATCCTGCAGAGCAGGGCCTGCAAGAGGGCGGGCGGCCTGGAGCCACCAGTGCCCCACTTGGGAGCCAGAGTCCAAGTCTGGTACAAGGCAGGGTGTCTGTGCCTGGGCCCAAGCAGGCCCCAAAGGAGGGGGGCCTGTGCCGGTGGCTCTGGGTTTGGGGGTCAGCAGGGTAGGGAGGACCTGCCGGGATCAGGCTCTCTGCCCGTGCAGCTCAGACCAGGAAGCCCAGGGCTGTGGGGCCCTTTGCGGCCACATCACCACCTGCTGCACACAGGGCCACCTCGCCAGGTGTGCTGCCCCAGGCACCGTGCCGGGGGCCCGCCAGACCCTGCTTTCCCCCAGCCCACCTGGCCTGTGTCATGGGAGAAAAAACAGGCCCAAGGCGGTCACCTCACCTGCCCAGAACGCAGAGATGGTGATGGGTAGAGGTGGGGTCTGAGTGCAGGCCTAGGTGACCCTGAGGCCGGGCCTGGCCAGGGTGTCACTGTCTAGGGTGGGGTCTGGCTGAGCAGAGGTGGGTCAGGCCCGAGTTGAGTGGAGGGGGCCAGAGGCTTGTAGGCGCCCGTTTGCCTCCACCTTTCGGCCCGTCCACCACCCTGGGTTGAGCTGCGGCTTACAGATGGGTCCCCCACCATCGCTTTGTTCCCGGCCCCTGCCAGCAGCCAGCAGCCACCAGCGCGTCCCAAACTCTCATGAGCAGACCCGCGGGCACCTTGTTAAAAAGAGGTTTTTGGGTCTGAGGTGGCCTGGGGCTCTGTTTCCAGCCAGCCGCCAGCCTGGGACCCTGTGGCCAGTCCCAGGGTCTTCTGCCTTCTGGCCCTTGCTCTGTGCACCCCTGTCCTGACACACAGCCTAGATGGGGCTCCCCCAGGGGCGCCTGGCCCAGCTGCTGGGCCTGTCCATACCCTCCCCACGTCCCGCTCTGCTCCTGCCATCTGGCTAGCCTCAGCCTCGGGGACTCTGGGTGCCGGATGGGGCCCCACTGCATCTCCCTGAGGGGCTCCCCACCTTCCAGACCTCTCTACGGGGTCATTGATCTTTCTTCCATATCCTATCTTTCCTCCTGTGAAGGCAGGTCCTTGTTGGCCTCATTCTGCCAGTGGCTGATGCTGTGACTGGGTGCTGGGTGCAGGTGGGTGGGGGCGGGGCGGCCTGACGTGCTGTCCCCCCCCCCAGATCTGAGCGAGGGCCCAGCTGGTGGCGCTCTGCTGGAACGCCTGAGGAACTGCACGGAGGCCTTTTTCCTGGGCCTGCAGGTCCGGTGCCTGCCCTCGGTGGCGGCTGCGTCCATCCACTGCTCCTCGCGCCCGAGCAGGGACTCAGACAGGCTCCAGCTCCACGCAGGTAGGTGATGAGCGAGGGGGGGTGGGCGCAGGCTACCACTTGGCAGCGGGCCCTTCCTGTGAGGTAGAAGGCGGGGGAGGGGGGTAAGATGCCCAGGGGAAAGAAAGAATCCTTGCCCGCTTTTGAAGAGGAACAAGCCTCTTCCCCCGTCTGGAGGCCAGATGCCCAGTGCAGTGTGCACCGGAAAACCCCAGGGCATGATGAGCAGGTGAAGCGAGCCCTTCTCGGGTCACCTGCTGCCTTGTAAGCAGCCCTCCAGGCTTTGGTCCTGCACACGTCCAGCCCCCACCAGTCCCCAGGGGCACTGGCAGCTGGAGAATGGCTGCAAGGTGGGGGCACAGATGGGCCATGGGCTCTCAGATGTGTGGGGCACCCAGACTCCAGTCTAGGGAGGCCCCAGGCTGGGTGCTCTGGGGCTGGAGCTCACTGATGTCTCCTCAGTGGTGGGTGGCCCCTCCTCTCTGCCCAGGCTGGCCTCCCAAGGATGCCACCCATCTCCTGGGCACCCATCTCCTGCTCTACTGCATCTTTTCTCTCGAAGCTCATCAGTTCTCTAACTGCCCCGGCTGTGAAGCCCATACATCGAGTCCCTAATTTCAGTTATCCCCTTTCTGTTTCTGTAGTTTCTAGTGGGTTCTTTCTCAAATCAGCAGTGTGACTTTTGTTTTTTGAGCATTTTTTTTGAGAATGAAAGTGCAAGCAGGAGATGGGCAGAGACAAAGAGGGACAGAGGCTGTGAAGTGGGCTCTACACTGATAGGCTGGCCATGCAGAGCCCCAGGTGGGGCTCGAACTCAGGAACCAAGAGATCATGACCTGAGCCGAGGTCTTATGCTCAACTTGACTGCTGGGTGCCCCCTAGCACTGTCACTTTTTAAAAATACCAATTTCCTGCTAAAATTTAAGTTCAGGTTGATACCTGCAAACATAGTTGCTCTTTGATTCCAGTGTCTGGAGCATGCTGGTGGTGACTCGCAGTCTCTCTGCTCACTCTGTCTGGACTGTCCTGCTGGATGGCATGTATTTTTCATTGTTAGCTGGACATCTTACTTGGAAACTTAGTTGACTGTTTAGAAGATCTGGTGGCCTGGGCTGATGTGATTTGCCCTAGAGGGGATTCTGCCTCCTCTGCCAGCCACCCTCCCTCACCTCTGCAGGCGCTCGGTCAGTCTGCGTCCGTCCTCTCCCTGGTTCTAATGTCTCATCAGGTCTCTGATTTTTTTTTTTAAAGTCCTTTTTATTGAGGCCTAATTCACATGCAGTGAAATTCTCCACGTTGTCTGTGATGGTCCTGTAGGCCTTGACGACACCCCCGAGACCCAGCTGCCACTGTAATCAGCTGTGGAGAAGCTTGTTTCGCCTCCCGAGACGTGGTCTGTGTCGCCTGCGGCCGAGTCTGTTCCCACCTTGGGTGCTTTCAGAAGCCGGGTTTTGCATTTCACTCTGCGGATCTGGTTCTCTTTGGCAGGAGGGCTGGTCTCAATCCCCAGTGTGTGCGACAGGGAGCTGCTGGTATGGAGTTTTCAGGGTTGACAGGGGGCTCTTGGCTGGGACAAGTGTCATCCTAATGGCAGCATTTTCCTTTCTGTGTCCCAGGCTTCAGGTTTGGTCACTCTGGGACCCCCTCCTGGCTGTGGACCTTGTTGGCCCTGCCTTCAGGACACTCTCCTGCTCCAGGCCTGGTCCCTGAGCACTGGGTCTCTGTCCACCCACCACAGCACCTTCAGACTTCTCTGACCCTCTGTCTCTTCTTCCTGAGGACGCTTGTGATTGCACAGAGCCCCAGACAAGCCAGTATCCATTTAACACCTCAAATCTAATCCATCCACAGAGTCCCTTCTGCCACATGAATGACACATTCACCGGTCCTGGGGACTAGGATGCAGGCATCTCTGGGGCCATTTCCCTCAAACACAGGTCCCATTGCTTAATTGGCCTTTATGGCGTCCTCACTTGGATGTCTCCGGGCACCTCAAGCACCATGTCCAAAGTGGGTCCCCTGAGTTTGGGAAGTGGAGCCACTGAGCTCCTACTTGGCCATGTGATCCCGAGGCCCAGGCCTGGAGCCCCTGCTGTGCATCGCGTGGTATGGCTGCTTGGAGTTCTTGGCCTCAGGGCACCAGGGGTGGAGTCCTGCCACCCTGCACTCCACCTTGGGGAGGGCTGGTGGAGGCAGAGGAGGGGACAGCAGGACAGGCCTGCCCGGTGCCTGGGCGACGGGGCCCCCTCTGCTGCCTCACTCCCCCTCTGGCTCCTCCCCTCAGATGGAATCCTGTCTTTCCTGAAGAGCAGCAAGCCGGGCGACGCACTATGTGTGCTGGGCCTCACGCTGTCCGACCTGTACCCCTGCGAGGCCTGGAGCTTCACCTTCGGCAAGATCCTTCCAGGCCACGGTGAGCCAGGGCCCGGTAGCCCCTGCTTGTGGAGGCCCACCCGGGGTGCAGGTGCATGCCGACCCTCCTGGGGACGCACTATGGACGGAAACTGCTGCTCTTGAACTCGGAGCCTTTTGCTCTTTCTGCTTCTGGGGGGGGGGGGCACTGCGCAGCCTGGGGCGTCTGCCTCAGGGCCGCCTCCGGGGGCACATCTGTCCTGTGCCGCACCCCTGGTGACCCTTTGTGTCTCCTCCTCTCCCCAGAAGTGGGCGTCTGCAGCTTTGCCAGGTTCTCGGGGGAGCTCCTGCCATCGGCGCCCAGCTCCTCGGAGGCGGCCCTGGTCCTGGCAGCAGCCGATGGCCCCCAGACACCTGTGCAGGACAGAGGCCAGACCCTGTGCTTCAGCGCCCTGGGGATGGTTCAGTGCTGCAAGGTGGGCCAGGGCGTCGGGGTCCCTGCACAGGAGTGGCGAGAAGCTGGGACAGGATAGGACGGAAGGCCTGGGGGCCCTGGCCAGTTCTGGGAGTGTGTGCTCATACATACGGGCGTGAGCAGACGGCCGCCAAGTCCTTTGTCCAGCTCCTACCCTGAGGAGATGGCTTCCCCGTAGAGAGCATAGAAACCAAGGCTCAGAGTGGTCAAGACCCTTGCCTAAGGTCACACAGCTGTGAAGTGGCAGGACTGGGATTCGAACCCATGTCTGTCCCCAGCCCCTCCCCTGGTGCTGCTGCCCTAGAGATTTGAGTCTGTGCCCTGTGCGGTCAGGAAAAAAAGGGATGGCTGCCCGGTGATCAGGCCCCGAGGTCACGGGCGGGCCTTCCCCCTCAGGTCACCTGCCATGAGCTTTGTCACCTGCTGGGCCTGGGGCCCTGCCGCTGGCTGCGCTGCCTCATGCAGGGGGCACTCAGCCTGGACGAGGCCCTGCGGCGGCCCCTGGACCTCTGTCCCATCTGCCTGCGGAAGCTGCAGCACATCCTGGGCTTCAAGCTTGTGGAGAGGTACAAGGTGAGTGGCTGAAGTGGGTGGCCAGCCCTGGGCGGGGACCACAGCAGCCCAGCACGGTGTCTCCGAGCAGCAGGTAGAGTTGGGTCCCCGGTGCGAGGACTCCAGGGACGCAGACAGACCCGCATGCCGGCCTGTCGGCATCTTCCTGCCGGTGGTGCATACCCAGTAATTGCAGCCGCTGCCTTCAGGTCACATTGGGGCGCAGGAAGGACAGGGCACAGACGGCTCTTCTCAGGCAAAGATGGTAAATACCGGCTCTGAGTGGAGGGCGGGTGCTGGACGAGTCTTACCCCCGCCACCCCTGCCTCGCCACGGCCACTCCCACCGGGGTTGAGAATCTGTGCTGGAGGAACCCAGGCTGGCCAGGCTCTGACGAGGTCCAGTCTAGTGCAGGGCGAGCCGGCAGGCGCTGCTGCCCTCTGCTGGCGGCTGGGGGAGCTGCAGGGAGCGAGGGCCGGAGCCTGAGCCGGGGGAGGAGCCTGCACTGCAGACTTGATTTTGTGTTCAGCCTCCAGACATAGGCGGTGTTTATCAAGGCCTCTCCACCCAATAGCTTTGGCTTATTTTTAAAACCAATAGGTTTTTTTTTTAATGTTTTTTATTTTTGAGAGAGAGAGAGAGACAGTGCGAGCAGGCGAGGGACAAGAGAGAGAGGGAGACAGAATCTGAAGCAGGCTCTAGGCTCCTAGCTGTCAGCACAGAGTGAGACACAGGGCTCAAACCCATGAACCGTGAGATCATGACCTGAGCTGAAGCTGGACACTAACCCAACTGAGCCACTCAGGCGCCCCTAAAACCAAAAGTTTTAAGCTGAAAGCTGTGTTTGAGGTTCTGGTACCCCTTTCCCCACGTTCCCCTCAAAAGCAGGCAGCCTGGGCTGCGAAGGGGTCGCTGTGTGGGCACCGGGTTCTTGGATGGGAGCGTCCTTCTGGATGGGGAGGTCCTGCATGTGTCACAGGCTCCTGGGGGACGCTGCTGGTGGGGATCCCACACTGAGGACCGCTGAGCCAGCAGCCTGGACATTTCCAGGCCCCACTACACACAGCCCTGCTGAGGGTCCTCACAGGGTGGTGGCCCCCACCATACGTGAGGCCAAGGCAGACTCCACTCTGTAAGTAGCCCTGGGATCTGCACACACGTCTTTTTCGGGGTCTTGTCCACCGGACACAGACTAGCGTAGCTTCTGTCCCTGCCCCGGAAGGGTGTCTGTCCCAGGAAATGCTCTGCATCTGGGTGGAGCCTCACCCATGAGACTGTGGAGGGGCTCGGAGGACAGGGGCCTCTCTGGCAGGTGACCTGGAGATGACAGAGGGCCCGGCTGGGAGTGCTCTGTGGGGTCGCTGCTGGAGCCGTCTCATCTCCAGAGTGGGGACCAAGTAGAAACCTGGAGAAAGTGAGGAGTGTTGAGTATTTATTGTTCTTACCCCAGCCTGAGCTCATGGGCACGCGCTGTAGAATTTAACTCAGAAATGAGGGGCTCTCCAGGCTCTGCAGCTTGCCTGACCTGCTGCCAGGCCAGGGGCCCCGGGCAGTGATCGGATGAGGTGAGTGAGGGGGCACAGGACACCCAGCCCGTCTCTCTCCCTCTCAGAGACTTTACGCCTGGACTCAAGCTGGGATGCGGCCTGACCTGGACACAGGGGCGCCCTCCACCTCAGATGAAACTCTGCCCTGCAGCGCCGACTCGGGCCTGAGCTGCGAGAGCGGGTCAGAGCCGGGCAGCAGCCTGTCGGAGCCCTTGACCCCCGATGCGTGGAGCCGCACCTTGTCTGAGGGGCCGGAGCTGGAGCCCGAGGAGGGGCTGGGCTCCCCAGCTGCCCCGGAGAGCCCGCCTCGGCTCGGCCCCGCGGTAGACACCATCCGGAAACACGGACGGTGGCTGGAGCAGTGCATCCGGGCCCTGGAGCGGGAGGTGACAGAGGAGGAGCTGGCGCAAGTGGACGGGGCCGTGGACGCCCTGGCTGGGTGGGAGATGTTCACGGGGCAGCTCCCGGCCCCCAGGCAGGACCTGCCCTGTGGCCGCGATGGCTCAGGGCTGCGCCGGGTCCTGGGCGACACATTCTCCTCCCTGAGGAGGAAGCTGAGCACACGCAAGTCCAAGGCGGGCTCGTCCCCTGGCCGCAGGAGGGACGAGGGGAATTAGGAGCCCATCTGACCCCCGGACGCACCCCCCCCCCCGGGGAAACAGAGGATGGTCCCCTGCAGCCCTGGGTGCTGCCCTCTTGCCCCATCCCCCGCAGGGGGGGTCCTCAGGCCTGGCCTAGATGGGGGCTCCTGGGGCCACAGCTGGTCTGCACCTGGAGAAGGGGGAGGCTTGAGTTTATACATCGGCTGCACCTCCCCCTCCCCAGAATAGGGCTTTCTCACACTCCCGGCTTTCCAGTCCTCGGGCCTTCATGTGGTGTCGCTGAGACCACTGCCTCCTGTCACCGATGGTGATGTCTCTGCCTCCTCCTAACAAGTGGGAGGGGTGGCCGGGCCACCTGCCCGTGGTCCTCTGTCTGCCTTCAGTTCAGTCAGACTTTGCTTCCTGCCTTTGAAGCCCCTGCACGTCTGCCTGCTTTGTCTTCATTACCAAGGGCCCCGGGGCCAGAAGCTTCCAGTTTCAACAGCACAAGAGGGGACACCCCGCTGCTCTGACCTGCAAGAAGGCAAGCACTGGGCTGGCTCACACCCTTTGTGGGGGGCTGACAGTTTGGGGGCCGAGAAAAACCGGGTAAGATTGCAGAGGGTACCCCTTCCCCCTCCCCCAAGCAACCAGGCTCAAAGGTTCCTTGTAATCGGACATCAGGCACCACTGTAGGACCCCAAAAGACCCAGCCTTGAGGCGGCACCAGGCCTCACCATGACGCGGAAGTAACGGACGCAAAGAGGAGAAAAGAAGAGCCAGGTGGCACAGAGGGGGCCCAGGAGCAGGAGGAGAGCAGCCCCAGGCTCTGTTGCTGTGAACATGCCCCCCAACCTCAGTGCCTTAAAGCCCTAACCGTGTGCTTAGAGCTTAGGAGTCTGCAGTGTGGACAGAGCCAGAGGGAAGGCTGACCCTGAGGATGGTTCCTTGCCCTAGGGGACACCCCCCAGAGCATCACCCTCTGTACCCCAGCAGGGCCATCATCCTGCTCAGGGGGAGGGGCCAGGGCTGGAGGAGCATTGGGGGAAGGATGGCCCTCACGTCTGTAGTATTACCTAGTTTCCGGTTCCTTTCTGTCTTCTGCAACAGGCTGGTCTCCAGACTGATGGGCTCGGAGAGGGGGGTGCCCGGGGGCGCCTGCTGGGGGCAGGAACATTTTGAGAATAAAACTGGTAGGCGCAGAGACCAGAGGTTCCTTCCTATATCAGGTACGATGATGAGGGCAGCTGGGGACAGTCCCCAGGGGCAGGGACGTAATGAGCGCACCATCTGCTGCCGCAGACTGATGGTGACAGGCACCTCCCCTGAGCTGAACGGCAGTAACTACACAGCACGGCTTCTGAGAAGTTTTTTTTTTTTTTTTTAAATAAACACACAAAGTGGACTGGATGGCCTTGAGGGTCCGTATTGGTCCAGGTCCCCGTGAGTCCCACACATCCTCGGGGGCCTGGGCTGAGGGTGCTAAAAATACTCTGCGGTCACACCATCATCTGCGTTGTGGCCCCTATGTGAGATGGGACCTTCTTACGCGGCCTGACACAGCAAAACCCTTCCGAGGAGGGTGGAGGAGAGCCCTGCTCCCACCTCAGGCCTGCCAGCTGCTGGCCACCCCCTCAGGCCCCTGCCCAGGTGAGCCCCTTGCTGCCCCCATGCTGCCAGGGTCTGAAGGCTGGGGGCCCATTCACACAGTCTCCTGGGACAGTGCTTCAGACCTTTCTGGAACAAAATCTCCAGAAGGACAAAAATAACCCCCAGAACATGCCCTGGCTTAGCCAAGCAGCTAACGTTGAGAAGCTGAGAGTCCAAATTTAGATCTTGTTGAGTTCACGAGAGAGGCCACGCCGTTGCAGGGGTGCGTGGGCCCAGAGACGAGTCCGAGCCCGAGCTGTTCTCAGCCCCGACTCCCGTTGGGGGTTGGGGGCGATGGCCCCAAGTCCCCCTCGGCAAGGACATTTCAACTTTTCTGCAAACAAACGAGTCCTTCCAAGCCCCAGGGACTTTCTTACCTCCGTCTTCCTTGATTCTCAACCACCCTGGTGAGGATGCTGCCCTCCTCTGGGGACGGGGGCTCCGGGAGCTGCCCGTGGCCGCAAGGCTGCAGACCCGTGTTCTGGCTCCTTCCTGGCAAAGCACACGGGTGGGGCGTCGGGGCTGGAAATCGCACCAGCCACTGGTCTGAGCCACCGGGGAAGGCCCGGGAGGGTGGCCAGCACTCTGGGGCCAGTCCCCCGCGGAACAGGAGCATCCCTGGGAAAGCCAGGAGGGTCTGGACCTCCCCCAGTGGCTCCCCACCCGAGGTGGTAACGCTTCCTGGCAGGGCCATGGAGGCCACTTCCACCCGGGGAAAGGCCCGGCCAAGCCCGAGGACGCCAGGTCGTGATGGGGCGGCTGCACAGGCACAGGGAGCCGGGGTCATGGTCTCCGAGGGAGAGCAAACCCAGGGTGCGTAGGGAGCCTAGCCGAGAGGGCGAAGCCGCAGGGTCACCTGGAGCATGGCTTTGTGAGCGGCCAGGATCACCATGTGGAGCCGGCGGAGCGGCTCGTGTGGCCTTCCTGTCCCAGCACTGCCCGCAGCACCTGATTCAGAAGGACCCGGAATAACCCAGCTCTATGCGGGAACTTGCTTCCTGGGTACGGATGCAAATGAAAAGAGACCTCTGTCAGGACTCTGCTTAACAAAGCAATTTCTAAGAAGCGTCCTAAGGTCACCAGTGTTCAGTCCACCCCCATGTCCCCTGCCCAGTGATGACCAGGGCACTCCAGGGGGGAGCCATGACCCAGCCTCTGCTCTCCCATCTCTGACCTGACCCCAGGCACCCACCGAGTTACCTGGAAATGCTCTCAGCCTGGTTCCATGTGAGGCCACTCCAAGAGGCTACTGCCTGAACATCTCAGGACTCTTTTGTGGCTGTGTGTCACCTGTCCCCGAGGGATCCTGCCTTGGGCGCTGTCCCTTCCCATGGCCGGGTCCCTGGCTATGCCACAGCCTGAGTGTCACCTCCCAGCCATGACCAACATGGCCTCCTCCTGGGTACCTCTGGCCTGCTAAGCACCATGTGACATTCTTCATGGAATTGCTTCCCCATATTTGTGAGTCCACGTAACGAGTCTCTCACTGGCTTGAGGTCAGAGGGGCCGGTCAGGAAGCCACCACGGGACACAAGGGCACATGCTCACCTGCCCCCGAAACAGCTGGTGACAATGCAGATGGCTCCTGGGGCACCTGATCCCGTCTGAGGCTGATGTCATTTTGTTGTCCCTCATTCACACTTCTGGCCACAAAATCTGCAGCCCTGTTTCTTGCCATACCTGTTAGAGTAAGAATGGAGTGTCAGCTGGTCGGTTCCTGACGGTTCCTTGTGGACTCGGCCTTCTGCCAGGACCCTGAGGGAGGTGTGCAGGACCCCGGCATGTCGCTCGCCTGTGGGGGTGCTCCGGGGGCTTCCTGTGATAGGCAAGTCCCAGAAGCTGGGGGAGTGGGCAGAGCTGGGACCCACGGGGTCCTGGGAGGAGATGGAGAGTCGAGCTCTCCACAGACTGAGCCAGCCAGGTACCAGCCAAGTGCCAAGCCCCGGAGCCCAGGGGAGTACGCCTGGCATGTCAGGGCTGAGGTTCTGGACAACTCTGACGTGCAGAGCAAATTCCGTGCGGTTCACATTTTCTGAAACACTTGTGTTACATTTTCATTCTCAAAGTTAATGAATGCTGTGTACTTGAATGAAGGAATAGCCTTGTGGGCAGAGAAGGGGAGATGCTGGGAGTCCACCAAAAACGGCCCCTTGGAATCCAGGAGGCTGACCCCCTTGCTGGGAGGCAGGCCATCTGTGGGGCCCCGAGGGCGGCAGGTGCACACGGTGTGGGGTGACCAGGGGGCTCTGGCCCACTTGGCTGCGGACACAGCCTTGGGGAACCCCTACCTTCAAAAATGAGGCTTACCAAACCTGCTCCCCTCCTACATGTTCCTGACCTGTTTCTAGGCTTTCTGGGGTCAAGGCTGACTCCTTATGAGGTCACAGAATGAAAAGGCTAGTTTCCTTTTTTGGTGGGGGGCTTGGGGGTGGGGTCGTTATTTCTATACCTGCTAGTGTCACCTATAGCTTGGACACCAGAGGTTTGACGCCATCACCAGGCTGCACCCTGGCCCTCTGCCTAGGTTGCGGGTCTGCAGGTGGAAGATGGTGGTGTGCCGTGGGGTGAAGCCCGGCTGTACGAGAGGGACCAGCAGGGACTGGACAGGGTTACAGGGATGGTCTGGGCTCAGGCCTGAGACCGTGAGTCCCCCATTCACCTTGTCCCCTACTGGGGCCTGGGCGCATAACGGCGGGCTTCACCCGCAACGGAGCCACGAGGGGGCCCAGGAGGTCCGTGGGTGCCCAGGGAAACAGGCACTCGGGGCTCCTCAGTCACGTGTGTCCCTCCATCCTAAACATGTCACATGCTGTGGCTGCTGGGCGGCAGGAGCTGGTCTGCAAGGATGCAACATGCCGTGACACAGACGTCATGCATGGCACGTTTTAGTACGTTTATAAAACCCCATGTGCTGCAAGGGCTACGCTCCCACCGAAGCCTCGCAGCACATCTCCTGCTTCATGGTACCGACAGTAACTGGGCACCCGCATTCAGATGTGGCCCTTCCACGGAGCGCGTGGCTCTCATCCTGGGCTTTCCTTCGGTGCAGAACAACCCCAGAAGGGCTCACAGCCCAGATGTCACGGCAGCAGCACAGGGGCTGAGCTGGGGGCATGGTGGGTCAACCCATGGGGGGCTGGGCACGTAACACTGTACAGTGCCAGAGGACAACCCCTGCCAAGCTTACTTGATGTGAATGGAGTAAGAAAAAGGACATTTGGAGTGTTATATTTAAATCAATCTAAACAAAGACCGGTTTTAAATTTCTTCATAAGTAGGCCTGGTACAAGACTAACAAGATCTAAACTCTGAACAGGACAGATGACTGAGAACACGGCCGAAGCTGCCCCTGACTGCTTGTGGGTGCCCCCCCATGCCTCCGCCCTGGGGAAGGTGTGCGGGCTCCCCCAGGGCTTCCCCCACACAGCGTGGCCGAGTCGGGGGACCACAGAGAACCTCAGGCTGGTCTCTAGTCCCCCAGGTGACCGGGAGCTTGCTGTCTAGGGCTGGCACTGACCTGCGTCCGAGGAGCCGTGACGGTGATCTGAGGGGGCGTCCGCAGGAGCCAGTTCCTGGGCGGGGTGGGGGGCGCATGGGCACAGCTGGCTGTACATGCCTCCTCCAAGCGCTCCTGGACTGTCAGTGGCAGGACACACGGTCCCTGGCCTGGGCTTCAGGGTAGAGACTGTAGGTCACAAAGCAGGGCTGCCCATCTCCCCTCCCACCGGTCACTCTGACGCCAGCTGGGAGAGGCAAACCCCCGCACCGGCACCAGAAAGCGCCAGAACTGGGCTCAGAGGGCGAGTTCCGTGCGGGCCCGGGCCCCCATGCATGCCCTGTCCCTCAGGGAGACCACCGTGGCTGCAGCCAGCCACACCTCGTGCCCTCGGAGCAAACACAGCAGCTTTATAAACACAAAACAGCGTGAATTCATGGTCAATGAAAAGGTGACCCAGCCGGAGAAGGGGACCCCCTCCCCGATCACAGTGACTCCGGTGACTTCCTCAGAGAGGAAATCTGGGCTCATTCAGAAACCCCGGGGTAGCTGCGCTAGTGTCTCACTTGAGTTCACGTTACCAGCACATACAAAAAGAAAATCCTCTGAAAAGAAAAAATCCACCCCCATAACCAACTTGACAACAGAGAACCTAATTTTCTGGTCGAGCTGCATTCATGGTTAGCCAGGTGCGAAGTTGGCAGGTCCCTGATGCTCAGACCCCCCAATGACACTCAGCTGAATGCTGGGAAGGTGGGAGGAGGAGCCGCCGCCACAGGGCAGGGCCACACGTGGCCACGCCCCTCCCGGTGCCAGCCATCCCCTACTCTAATCAGCTCAGCCAGCCTGCTGCCCTCTGGTCTCTTTCTGGGCTGCAACTCCAGGGCCTGAGTGTCATCCCATTCCCATCCCCCAACGCACACGGCTGCCACCCCCCAGGAATGTCCACCTGCAGGGACACCTAAGAAGCTGTCTGTTCCTGATTGGGAACCACAGCTCTACCAGCGCTGGGGGCTCTGAGCATGGCTCTGAGGCAATGTCACCACGGTCAGGGGCTCCCGACCGCTGCAGGGGGTGCTTGCCTCCGAGGAGCGGCGTGGGTGTGAGGCAGAGGGGAGGCAGGTGAGAGAGGGGGCCCCTGGGAGGACAGCAACATGGTGGAAATCAAACCACTTACCTTAAGAGGCCCTCCTGAACACCCAACAGCGGAGCGCCGCCACCTCCAAGCCTCGAGAGCCCTGAGGTCCTGCCCCGGAGAAGGGGGGAGGGGCAGCTCCTTCCCTCAGGGGACCCGATGGCAATGGTCCAGGCCCAGCACCACCTCCTGACCAGGACTAGAAGCCCCAATGCCAAGTCGGAGAAACACAGAGCCACACATGCGAGCTCCATGGATGGTTCCAGAACAAGGCTGCTGAGTGTGGCACCAGACGCACCTGGTGGAGAAGACAGGAGAGCAAGACAGGAGAGGCTGCCCTCCTCTGGGAGAGGCTCAGCCACAGCGTGATGTCCGAAGAGAGCCGGGCCGCCTGGTGTCGCGGTGCTCTCAGACGCAGGTGGCCGGCTGCAGTGAGGGCTGGCTGGACGGGGACGCAGAGCCAGCCGGGGGGAAGCCCTCTAGCATGGCGGATCTGCTCAGGGGCTTGGGGCCCTGGCCGCCCCATGACATGGCCAGGAGCTCAGGGATCGGCACGGACAGTGTCCCTGGCAGGGAGGGCTTGGCCCAGGCCTCTGCAAAGCTCCTTGGGGATGTGGCTGTGGCGCCAGAGGTGAGAATCACTATGTCGTCCCACGGTCACAAACGATGAGCTGGAACCCAAAGAGCTTGGCCCACTGCGTGGACCAGGAAGTGCACACGGCGCCCCACCCAGGCCACGGCCACTGGACAGTACCCGGTCCCTCCTTCCGGAGGACAGTCCTGTGACAAGACGTGCCCACCATGTGTCACTCCTCTTTCCGGTGGGAGGGGTCTTCCTTCCATGGCTGGGACCCAACCCTGGGGGGTCACGACCATGGAATCCCCTCCCACCCGGCCTGTGGGCACCCTGTGGTCATGGGGCTTAGGCCGTGACCAGTGTCCACCACCAGGCTCTCAGGGCCTCACCCACTCACACCATGTGAGACCCCTGCACGCACACACACTCGCACACATACACGTGCATCTCTGTACACAAGCCACTTAGGTTGGCTTTGACATTGTGTTTTGGATGCTTTATGGAAAGCATCCTTGGGACAAGGTGGGGGGTGGGGGTGGGTGGGTGGGTGTGGGTGTGTGTGTGTGTGTGTGTGTGTGTGTGTGTCAGGATTTTCAGAAATAAAAGTCGATCAAATAATGAACCTTCACGTACAATTGGGATCGGTGCTGTTGGACTGTGACTACAGAGGACAGGCCCTCACGACGCCCGGAGAGCAAAGGTGGGCGTCCTAACGCCAGAGCCTCCAGCCCGGGCTGTCGGGGCCACGCCTGAGCTGTGAGCGGTCCGCGGGCTGCCCGCGTCCCCGCATCAGGCAGGTCCCACCGAGCCGCGCTGGCCTGTCCTCGGGACTCCAATCACCTTGATTTAAGATTATTTTTGGATCCTGGACTTACTTTTCTGTTTCCCAGAAGTAACAAAAGTTACAAGAATAGGAATACAATAGGTCTCTAAATTACACAGGCTAGAACACATCAGCTTCTGAGCCCCTTTCTTCACAGACAAGGAGTTATCAGGGAAAAACCTACACCGTTTCCTTTTATGTAAGGAGCATAACCACAAAGAAAAGATCTTATTTCGAGGGAAATTTATTGTTACATTTTTGCAATAATAGAATGAGGCATGACTATCTCCTGCTTCTCCAACAACTCAATAAAAAAGACAATCGAGGATAACAGTGTAATTAAAAAAATACAAAAGCCGCAGATTTTGGAGACAAAACGACTAGTCTATGTGTAAGAAAGGCGTGACCGGTCTTAGCTGAGCCTTGCAAATTCGATCTCCCAGGAAGCTCGGGACACAGAGCGGGGGCCTCTACACAACCCCCCACATGCCCCGAGGTCAGCAGGAGTGGAAGCCCGGGCCTGGCAAGATGGGGGCCTAGGGCCTGTGGGCCGGGAACCCTTCTGGGAGCTCAGCACAGCCCCACCCCTGCACTTGTGCGCTTCTGGTCAGCTGGGTAGAGGGGCGGGAGTGCCCAGCCGGTGCCGTGGGCCGGGGGTCTCCCACACTGGCAAGCAGCTGCTGGGAAGGCCCCCAGTGACCGGCGAGGAGAGCCTGCCTTGCCAGGGACTGGGCGGCGGGTCCCTGCAGCCACTTGAAAGGACCCTGGACCACCCCAGGGAGGCTGCTCCTTTCCCTTTGAGCCACGGTCATCAGCACTGACCCCGGGTTACATCCTTCAGTTCATGAGGAGCCCCAGGAAGCAGTGCAAAAACAGCAATTTTTTTCCAGCCAGAAAAGCCACAAACCCCAACAAACATGGACACAAAGTCTCAAGCACAGAGAGAGAGAGACAGAGAAAGAGAGAGAGAGAGAGAGAGAGAGAGAGAGAGAGAGGGAGGGAGGGAGGGAGGGAGGGAGGGAGGGAGGGAGAGACACTTTCCTGTGGTCTCACTGAGAACACTGATAATAAGGACAAGTCAGGGGCAGGGGGCAGGTCCTACTCCCTTCCTCCTGGGTCAGAACCTGCCACAAGACTGCTGGAAACGAGCCAAGAGGGAGACACACAAGGGACACAGGACCTGTGACAGGCTAGGGACGGGGTCTCTCACGTGCTACTCAGCCACAGTGACCATCTGGGGCGAGTGAGAGAAGCTTCCTGTTTCCTTCTAAATACCAGGAAAAGTCCTGACCCACCAGACGTTTCTATCAGAGGAACACACAGTGGGACCGGCGTGGGACGCAGTGTGTGTGACAGCCAGCGAGAGACACCCGTGCAAACAAAGTGGGCAGGTGCAGGGCCGGGGAAGATCCGCCGGAGTCCGAGCTCGTGGGCCTGGCAGTGTTCACCCGGGATGCGCGCACGAGCGGAAGGGACCCCAGTGAGCATGGGGCTTCGAGCAGGGCCGGGAGCAGGCACCGGCTGTCCAAAGGCATCGAGGTGGCAGTAGTGTGCAGAAAGGTGGACTCTGCCTCCAGAGCCCAGGCCCCTGCAAGGGCAGCCCTTCCAGACACCCAGGCAGCAGCGGCTTTCATGGAGCCTCTAGGAGTCCCAAGGCGAGCAGGAAGTGCTCCCGCCTCCGAGGGGAGGGGGCGCGGATCACCAGCACCGAGCGTACCCCCACTGGCACTCGGGCGGCGGGGCGTTAAGGCGAGCCCACTCCGACCCTCTAAGGCAGGGCCCCGGCCTGATCGAGTGCGTCGGACAGGCTCTCTCAAGAAGCCGGCACAGAATTTTAAAAGGCAACGTGCTTGCTTTGGGAGGTGGCACAGAGACCCCCGCCCGCCCGCAAACAGTGTCGGCAAAGCTCTCGGGTTAGTGTCCCTCACAGAAGCCTGTGGGTTAGAGGGAGAAGGCATCTGCAAGGCTAGTTGGTTTGTGTCCTTGTCATTCCAGAGCGTGTGCGCGCCCCCCCCCCCCCACGCACACGGTCCTCATGACACTGTCGGGACAGGAACACGAGTTCTGTAGAGAGAGAAAGCTGTGTTACTAGTGTCACGAATTAATACCAGAGTGACCCCTTGGATTCTCAGTAGTTTGACTATGCCCCGGGTTCAGTAGCTAACGTCGAGCGTCCGTGTCCCCGGGCCTGGAGCGGCACGGATCCGGGAGGCCCGCCCCAGGCCCAGGGAGGTGTGGCCAGCGCAGTGGGGGGCCCTCTCTCACTGCAGCATGATGTCCTTCAGATTCTCCTGCAGGATGGTGTCCTTCACAGCGTGGAACACGAAGCGGACGTTCTCCGTGTCGATGGCGGTGGTGAAGTGGTGGAACAGCGGCTTGCTGCGGTTGCGTCTCTTCCGGTCGAAACACTGGACCAGGTAGCGCTGAACGTCCTCCAGCCTGTGGGGGTCGCCCTTGAAGTCCGGGAAGTGCTTCTTGATGCTGACGGTCTTGACCTTCTCCACCAGGAGGTCCATCTTGTTGAGGAAGAGGATGATGGAGACGTTGAAGAAGAGCTTGTTGTTGACGATGGTCTCGAAGATGTTCATGGACTCCAGCAGCCGGTTGGTGCGCCTGTCCTCCATGAGCACCTGGTCGTACTCACTGGACGACACCATGAACAGGATGGACGTGATCCCGTCAAAGCACTGGAACCACTTCTGGCGCTGGGACCGCTGGCCACCCACGTCCACCATCTTAAAGGGGATTTTTTTAATGACAAAGTCGTGTTCCACAATGCCCTTGGTGGCTTTCCGTGCCAGCAGGATGTCCTGCTTACTGGGAAAGTAATTCTGGAAAACATGGGAGGAGGGAGAGGGTTAGTGGGAGCGAGAATGTTAGGGGATCAGGACCCAAGGAGCCCGAGGGACTCCCGTGAGAACCGGAGCCAGGCACCAGAAGCAACTTTCACTTGTAAAATCGATGTCGGTCACAGAACAGGAAGTGAAGGCATGAGGCGGCCCGTGTGCCCCAGGCTGATGTGGGTTCCCGGAACCCTCCGTCGGCCACAGCCGGAAACCCCACCTGTGTGTGTGTCCACAGGAGGCTGACCGCGGCTTCGATTTCCCTGCCGACCGCCAGGAAACACGCACTCCCAGACCGTACCGCCAACGACTGTGGTCTGGGATTTGCAGCCGCGACACGGGTAATGTGGTATCCTTGGGACATTGTAGCAACCATAGTGACCCTCACACCACAGTGGCCACGGCACTGTTAAAGCCTCCAGCAACTACTGCACCTAAGCACCCAGGCGGCAGACCTGCCAGAGACCAGAGACCAGCTCACAGGGGTGCAGGGGACAGAGGGGCATCTCTGGGAGCACATCTGGAAGGGGACGTGAGGCAGCCTGCAGGAGGAATGAGCTAACAACCTCACAAATAAACGGGGGACAAGAAAAGATGAGGGAAGAGCCCACAGGACACTGGGGTGATGTGGCGCTATGGACGGGCCTCACCAGTCGCAGACTTCGACTGCTAGGACACGCGGCCCCGGGGACACACTGGGACCCAGGGAGTCTCACGCATGCGGCCATCGGCCACAATCACAGAACACCGCCAATTCCTTAGTGCTGGTGCTGTGGGTACGACTTCCTGAGCCCTACTGCAGTGACATGGTGTGATGTGTGTGCTCCCGGAGGCGGGCGGGCGGGGGGGGCGGGGGCACGTCACATGATTTGTGTTCATGTGCAGCTGAAGAGTTAAAGGAAACCCTGGGTTTTACTGAGGAATTCCCACGTGCTCTGCGGTAGGCAGAGGGGAGTCTTAGGGAGACACCACTTCACCTGGTGCACCAGCAGGGAGCACGGTTTGCAGGCAGGAAAGAGAGCACGTCCTCCCTTGGCAGGGGGAGGACTCAGGGCTGCACACTCGCCTGCCAGGCCCAGGACACAAGGCCAGAGGCTAGCAGGGATGACTCGACCCTCCTCCCGGGGCCTCCACTCACGTGCTCCCCGCTCTGGCTTACAGGTTCGGGGCGGGGTCTGTAACTCACCAGCTGGCCGATCCGGTCCAAGTTATCCAGAAAGTACTTCACAGATTCACCCTGTCACAGAGGAAGAAGACGCATGTGTCAGTGCCAGCCGAGAACCCTGCTCTGCAACCACGGGCGGGCACAAGCAAGTCACAGCGCTACTTCCTGTGAACGAATATAAAGGCAGAGACACTCCGAGTGGACAGGCGTGCCTTAAACTTGAAAAAAACCTGTAAATGCAGTTTCTCTAGCTGTGACCCCAAGACTCAGATTCAGACTGCTCTCCAATCGCCCCTGCTGGACTCCGGGGACGGGTGGCGCGCTGGCCCCTATGACCAGCTGGCCCCCTCTTTTCCAGAGGTAGACACTGGCCTGCCCCAGAGCCCAGAGCCCGAGCCCGAGTCCAGGCAGCACAGACGTGGTATTTGCAGAGGGGTTTCCTCGAGAGAACAGGCGCGTCACAAAATGCTTTCCGGCTTCTGCAGCAGGCCTCAAACCCATCGCCACTCGGCACACTCATCGACCTGATGCACAGCCTGGGATGAGAGGCCCCCCTCGCTCCCCTGATGTGCCCTGGACTGAAGGCCGGTGTGGACAGACGTGGCTCTCTGGCTCTCAGTGCCGTGGAGCCTTCCGCAGCCCTGCTTCAGGGAAGCGCTCAGAGGCCGTACGGACAGGGAGGGGCCGTCTTCCCTCAGAACGCGGGATGCGGGAACCTAGTCACGTCCCGTACACACAGGGGCGCGGCTTTCCACGTGCTTCTGCTCGAGTGTCCCGTGGCCGCCAGGCTGCTGGGATGGGGTTGGGTCACATGCGCTGACTCATGGGGCCCCAGGGAGGGTCACCCGGGGGAAGCCCGTCAGCCTATAGGCGTGTGAAAGTGGATGGCCACACACACACAGCAGGTGCACATTCCAGCCACAGGGGAAAGGCTGGACTATGGCTTGAGCCTGCGACTTCGTGTAAGAGAGAAATGAAAGATGAAGATGACAGGAGCAGCAAGCTCCTGATCCGGGCCTCTCCCCGCTGTCCCCCTGCCGCTGTCCCCCACCATTCCCCCGTGCCATCCCCCTGCCTCCCCTCCACCATCCCTCCGGCTGTCTTCCTGCCGTCTCCCCAGGGAGGAAAGTAAAGAGGGAGTTCCTCTAGGGGGACCGATCCTTCCTGTTGTGCAGGGCGCCTCCCAGAGGACGCAGAGGAGCACATGCTTCAAGGGGATAGGAGCACGCGCGGAATGCAGCACACACAGGTTGGGATCAGCAGACCGTTTTCCTCCTCACATCAGGGCACAGCCGTAGCGCAGTCTGCTTTCTGCTCTGGGGACACACAGACCTGGAGCTCCAGGATGGAGACTCACTTCCCGGCACCCCAGCCTTAGGCCTCTGTCCCTCTTCGACCACAGCCTGGGTGTGGGGACAGCTGTCACAGCAGTGTGGGGTGGCTGGTCCGCACATCTCGCCACCTCCCACGTGGGACAGGACACAGCTGGTCAGTGAAGGGGCTGTGGCCGCAGACAACAAACCCAGCAGATTCATGACTGCTCCTTCCTTCCCCCCAAAGCCCTCCTGTCCCCACAGCTCCCCACTCAGGGTCGCTGGAGGTGCCTATGAAAACTTAAGACAGTGTCCACACCCGCCTGCCACCGTGTCCCCGCACTGGGAGTGGGGGTCCTGGTGTGCTTGGGCATAGAGTCATGGCAATGCAGGTGCCCCAGCCAACGTCCTGTCATCATAGCACAAGTGTCCTGGGGAGACCCTGGGGGCACGGCTGCTCACCCCAACGGTGCAGGAGGGAAGGAACAGGACATGAGGACACAGGACACGAGGACACAAAGATGGGCGAAGTGGATTCAGAAAGTGAGAAAGTTCTGTCTCCCCAGTTTGGGTGGAAACATCCCCAGTGAGCTTGAACTCAAGGGCACCCCTCGTGTACTCCAATGTTAACGGACACGGATCATCACCGCGTCTCCCTTTGCCACGTGCCTCCCTCCTTGTACACCTTCCAAGGTGCAAGATCTATCCGGGAGTCTGCCACTCTGCATGGTCAGGGACCCGCACGCACTCTGGGGAGGGCCGTGTGTGACAAGGGGAGCCGGGGTCAGCCGGACCCGCCTCCTCTTTGGTGCTGGCTGGCGGGTCCACACAGCTCTTCGTCATGGGAGAGGCGAGGAGGGAAGACGAGAATCGGCTTGTTCAAACCAGCATGGAGGCACCCTGCAGGCTGAGTGGGAACCCCGGTTTGGACCCCGTGGTTTTCCCTGCAGAGATGGACGCGTGCGCCATGGGATTCAACATGCAGCCCACGGAACGATCATTTGCACAGGCTTCACGGTTCCCAGAGCACCAGCTCAGGAAAGCGCCCATGTTTACATTCTGACATGTTCCAACACTATGGGGAGGCAGTCAGGTCGTCAGAGACCCAGCATGTGGTGGGAATGGAGGTGCCTCCATGGACTTACCCACTTACAACCCGACACAGACTGCCCCCCCCAATCACGTGCAGAAGTCTAGGCACAGTGTCATGGTGTTGGGGAGTGGGGTTTTGCGGGTCCTTGGTCCCGAGGCTGGAGCCCCCACGAGTGGGATGAGAGACCCTGGAGCACACGCTCCCGCCTCCTGAGGACACGTGAGAAGACGCCATCCGTGCACCGGGAGGAGGGCGCCCACCACACTGGGTCTGCTGGCACCTTGATCTTGGGCTTCCCAGCCTCTGGGTGATTTCTCACAGATGCAAGGCTATGCACACCTGCTACTGCAGCCTCAGTGGGCACAGATGGTGCCTTTACAAAACCCATCACACGTGGCCCCACGGTCCTGGGGTCCCCTGGATGGCCGCTGCAGTAACGTGGTCAGACGAGAAAAAGAACATGAGAAGCGAGCTTTCTATAAGCCTCCGTGGTCTGAATATCTCAGCCCCTTCATTAGTAACACCACAGATTCACGGGTTAGAGGAAACAAAAATACATTCGTTAACCTGTGCTCAGAGACAACTAGGCACACACTTGATATCAGCCTGCCTGCGTCAAAATTTTTAAATTTTATTTGAGAGAGAGACAGAGTATGAGCAGGGGGGAGGGGCAGAGGGAGGGAGAGAATCTCAGGCCAGCGCCATGGTCCGCACGGAGCCCAGTGTGGGGCTCGATCCCACAACCCTGGGATCACAACTTGAGCTGAATGCTCAAACGACTGAACCACCCAGAAGCCCCTTAAAACGTTTTAAACAGTGACCTCAAATAAATCAATTTTATAAAAGGAAAGCATCTTTCCGATGCCTGATTTCCAGACTTTCTATAAAGTGGCAGTGAAAGAGCAGGGTGGGTGGGAGAAAAGACAGACAGACAACTGAGCAGAAACCAGTCTGGGTGGGCGCAGGACCGCACATAAACGGCCAAGGGCCTTTTGACAGTTTCCAGGCAACGCAAGATGACAAAAGGGTGAGGTTTCAAAAAATGGTGCCAGAGAGACTGGTGATCAGTACAGAGGGAAGACATGGACATGGACCCTTAAGTAAGTCATACACAAAAATTAAAATGTGTCCACAGACCTAAGTATAAAAGCTAAAACTAAAACCACAGATTTGAAGAAAACATAGGTGAAAATCTTTGTGATCTGGGGTTAGGAAAGAGGTCTGTGCTGGCAGGACTCAATGAACCTCACTGAGTTGTGTCCATGTACGGTCCCCTTCTCAGGAGCAAGGGACGAGCCCATGGAGAGCAGGAAACAGCACTCTGGGACTGGGCTACTCTGAGCCGATCAAGGGCCATGATTCGGGGTGGGTCTGACCTAATCTGGTGAGCCTTTTCAAAGAGGCGCCATGTTGCAAGAGGAGGGGCCCCGTGGCAGGGAACCTAGGACAGCCCTGGGGAGTTGGCCAGCAACCCGCAAAACAACGGAGATCTGTCACAGAGCTGTACGGAAAAGAACTCTACCAATGACAGGGAGCTGGCAAAGGACATCAGGGGCTGTTAGGTGAGACCATAGCCCCACCGACACCCAGATCTCAGCCTGATGAGACCTTGAGAGCAGAAGACCCAGTGAACTTGGGACACCAGGACTCCTGAGCCGCCCCTGCTGTGAGACAGCGCATGTGACAGCACATGTGCGGTTGTTGTAACTTGCTACATTGTAGCAGGTACCTGGCGACAGAACCGATCCCCTGCAAGAGAAGGCCACCTTCACTTGTGTGTCCTCAGCTCCAACAGTGTCTTGACACCTGGGTAGCAAATGATGGTTGGTGAATGAAGATACAGATTTTTTCTTTTCTTTAATGTCTATTTTTGAGAGAAGGGCAGAGCAGGAGAGGGGCAGAGGATCTGAAGCGGGCTCTGCACTAACTGTGAGATCCTGACCTGAGCCGAAGTCGGACACTTAGCCCAGTGAGCCACCCAGGTGCCCCAGATACGCAACAACAGGACAAGGACAGAGATGGTGAAGGTGTTGGCCCCCACCTGGCACCCAAGGGCTGGGGAACTAGGGGTTGAACAGAGGGGCGGCTGCAGCCCCGGATAACTGTTCACCTGGCAGGGGAAGAGTGTGTGACCCTGACCTTCCCTCCCGCCCCTGTCCTGGGGAGCAGGCGGGAAATGCCAAGAGACTGAGCAGGTAGATGACGGTGAATGATCGACAGTTCCAAGTGGGAGACAGACGGCTTTTACGGAACCAATCACACAGCCTTACTTCCACATAGCACTGCCTCTGTGAGCCCACGTCACATGTTCCCTCTGTCCCCAAGTCAACCCAAATGACTTGTCAGCCCTGGAACACCCAGGTGGCACACAGCCAGTGTCTCTCTGGTCTGTCAACGTTGCTGCTCTCGGGATCCGGGGCGAGCATGCCAGAGCCTGTGGTACCCTTGCACCCGTCCAGACCATGGTCTCCTCCCCGCTGTGCACAGCTGCCCCCCGACGCAGGACCCCTGGGGTTCTGACCCCCACCAATGCACCACAGCCCCCCAGGTACTCTGTACCTTTGGGCATGACCATCTCCCCATGCACCCATGGTCCCCTTCCCCTCACCCCCCTGCAGGCAGGACCCCTGCATGCCAGACCAGCTGAGTTCCTGACATCAGACCCACATTGGAGGCCCATCCCCGCACACCACACAAGCCTGAGGCTGTCCCTTTAAGCGTCCCCACCCTCCCCCACACCCCTCTCCCTTCCTCACACTGCACCCCAGCTCATTCAGAGAGCTATGTTTAGCTCTCTCCACTTCCAGTCTTCCCTCCAGGGATAGCCCCTGCTCATGGGGCCAGCACAGCTTTCTAAAGCCACCAGACACTTTGGCAGCATGAAGGGGCTGATGAAGGACAGCACTCCACTCCCCAGGGAGCAGGGGACCCTGCACGCAGTGGTTTTGGGGGAGGGGGACGGTACTCTTCTGACCGGACTCTTCCTCATTCCAGCACATTGTATCCTCCAGTCGGGACAAAGGTGGCCCGGTCAGTCCCCCATGGTCTGTGACTCAGTTGGGGACAGCTTGTTGTTTTGGTCTCTAGACAAGAACCTTTAAATGGAGCCACAACACGACACAGACCTCACCAATTGGCTCCCTCGGCCACCTGGACCTCAGGTCAGAGTCCTGTGGAGAAAGTCGTGTGCATCTGCATTGGCGAGACGTCCCCTCCACTCAGGACCAGAACCTGATCCAAGCTGTGTCCAGGCCGGGTCAGACACACACAGAGCAGGCCCTCAAATGGGGAGCTATGGTTTTTCCCTGAAGCCAGGCCTCCGGCCACACATGGTCCTGCGGATGGCGACAGAACCTGAGACAGAATCGGAGGGATGACAGGGAAAATAAAAGTAGAGAAGAAAACACAGTAACCACTTTTAACCCAACGTGACTCAGCTACCTGCAAAGAGCTCCTGTGTCATCCTTCAGAGACAGGGTGGGCGGGTCCGCTCAGTCTCTAAGGACACAGACAGCCCCCACATCACAATGGACACGCTTCCAAACCAGCCTCTCACCGCTACATGCAACATGTGTTCACTTGATTTACAATTTGGCAACTACTGATCGTCCAGTGTGTGTGTGTATACTTGAATTTGACTTAAAAACACCACAAAGAAAAAAGAAGAAACAATTTCATGAACAGTGGTCAGACAGGCTACTGGAGAAGATAAAGATGATCCGCACTTTGTAATAAAAGGCGGACAGTCACTACACATACCCATTCACACGCTTGTGGCCACGTCTCCCCATCGGTAGTACCAACAAACGCCAGAGCCCAAGAACAGTGAGCCCGTCCAGCTACACAGCAGTCCAGCCACGGCAGAGCTGACCACGGCCCGGCCACTGCACAGACAGCATGCATACCACAACCGCCACCGCTCCCATCAGTCTCCTCACGCACAGAAATCTGAACGTGCCCCAAATACTGACCCGAACGCCAACAGCTCTGACTCTGGGGTCAGGGAGGCGGACATGGAGCTGGTTTCCAGGAGGGGTCAGAAGGGCAGAGCAGGGGTCCAGCCAGGTGCCCCGACGCCGCATGGAGGCAGGATCACAAACGGGTGTGCAGCCGGCTCACCGAAGCCGCTCTGTGGTGCCTGTGCTGCCAGGCGCTGTGCCGCGTACTTGACATGTATTATCTCACTTAATCCAAACACAGTTGTACCTGTTTTCCTGCTGGAAGGAACCAAAGCTCAGGGGTTCACTTGCCCAAGGTTGAAACTGCTGCTTAGCCCGGAAGGCCAAGCTCTGAGGCCACACACAGGGCTGGATGGCAAGCAGCACCCTGACCACCAAAGACCACGTGTCAAGCTTTGTATTTAAGAGTCACATCCCAATGCGCTTCCGAAAAATTAAATTCAAAAATCGGAACAAGGACAATAATCTCATTCATCGTATGACCTGTCAAGGAGATGGAGCTCAGAGCAGCAAGACAATGAGGGGACAGGCCATCTGGACCAGGCAGAGCGCTGAGGCCAACCGCCTCCCCTTGATGGTGGAGAAGAGCCAGAGCCAAGGGGTCAGTGTGCTCTGGCCTCGCCCCCCCAGCCGTCCCACCTCGGACTGAACAAAAGGGAGAGAGAAGTGCTCAAAGCAGCCCTCCATCTGCCAAAGACTGACTCATCTGTAGTGCTTCAGCCTGGCTCTCTAGAGCGAAAGGCCGGCTCTGCTTGTGGAACCAACCAGAGCCGGGACTGGCCTGGAGAGGGAAGCAGGGCAGAAGGCCAAGGCCCCAGATGCTCGGGCCAGCGAGCCAGGGCTCTGGCTCCTCATAAAGAGCTCTTGTGTGTTAGGCCCTGGCCGGCAGGCCCTGTAGGCCCGGGTCTGGGTGCTCTGGGGCCGCGGGACCACAGACTCAGCACCCCAGACTCGGCACCCACCCTCCACACATACTCTGACCTTGGCCCATGAGAGGCCAGACAACTCTGATGAGATGGTCTACCACCTCCGAAGTCCTCTCTCCTTCCAGAATGGCTTTAGAATTTTCTGCTGACCATGTTTGCAGGATTTCGAGAGGCCCCTACCTCCACCACCAAAAGCCCAACAAAACACAGAGCGGCATAAGTGCCAAAGGGAATTCCCAGGAGAAATGGACGCCCCACAGCACGAGAGCTGAGCTGGGGGGACCCACAAGGGATTACCAGGCTGCGGCAGGCACGTCAGCACTTACCACACCCGGCAGGGCCCTCAGGGCTCCCGCACAGGATGCCCACAGAAGGTTTCTTCCCCGGGCCTTGCCAGCCATCTGAGTAAACGCTTCGTCTGGAAACGCCCTCACCCTGGCCACAGTGTGGCTGTGTCAGGGGGGATGGAGCTCAGACACCCAGGTGTGAACTTGACTTTCGACTCGTGTGGCCCTGTGAGCTAAAGCTAGCTCAAAACAACAGGCAGTATTCCAAGGTCTGAAATACCTGGAGAGAGCCACGTGAAGATTTATTTACAGTGTCCAGACAAGCATCATAAAGATGATTCTGGAAGTAGGCAACTACTGGTGTTGTACCTACTACGGGATTGTGCCACTGTACTGAAAATTCTGTAACCTTCACGAACTGCTTAATTTTAACCCCCCTCCCCCAAATCACATTAGTAAACCTCTACCTTAAAAAAAAAAAAGATGACCTTACAAAGCAAATCAGACTGAGCAAAATGATCTTTCCTTAGGTTCTGGTTTGTCACAAAGGGAGAGAAATCAATACAAAATGAGCCTGTCAAAACCATCGGTGAGAGTAACACTCAGGTCAAGGCAAAGGATGAAAGTTTATATAATTACTTTTGTGAAACTGACCTGCAAGGCAATATGGAGTTCTCAGTCGGTAACGCAAGGTTCTGCTCAATTCCCTTTTTATTTTTTCTCTGCAGTAAAAAACGGTATGTGAAATAAATATCCAGCCAGCTGTGCTTTCAAGAATCAGGGCCAGCAGAGGCAATGGAGAACGTGTACCTCACGACCCAAGTGCCACCTACCAGAGTGTGCTCTTCATGGAATGCCCACGGATGCACATAAACCCCAACTCAGGCTACTTTCGGGGTACCTCCTTTGAACAACAACACAGGGGATTTGTGCAGGACCCGGGCCAGAGGAAACGGAAGCCACCCACAGCCTGAGCGCCTCCTGGACAAAGGAGACATTTGAAAGGTGTCAATAAAGTGCTTCTCAAAGCAACATGTTTTCCACCTCAAATGGAGAATTTTGCTTGATATTTCCAAAAAATGCTTCTAAACTCAGTAAATAAAGGAGTGAATTGTAGGGGTATTTCACAAAATCTTGCTTTGCACACATTTTATCACATTCTGCACTCAACTAATACACGAAGTTCCTTTTAGGAACATTCACTGAGGACATAAAATACAGATTTATTAAAGAAAAAAACAGACTTATTAAAAAAAAAAAGATCCCCCGCCCTAAACCAGAAAAGCAGTTCCTGGTGGTCAGCCTGAGCCGAGGCTGAGGTGGGCAGTCCTGACGGGGACGGGGGAGACTCGGCTGTCTGGTCATTCACTGCTGCTGGTCCTGGTGCTCCACTGGGTTTCCTTGGAAAGGCTGACTCACTCCTTGATTTCACTCAATGGACCATCAAATTCACCCTCCGCAAGTGATCCTGAATTCTTACATAATGTCAGATAAGAAGGAAGAAAACAATTAAACACTGCTTATTGTAAAAATTACGTCCAGGGGCACCTGGGTGGCTCAGTCGGTTAAGCATCTGACTTTGGATCTCATGGTTCATGGGTTCGAGCCCCACATCAGGCTCTGTGCTTACAGCTCAGAGCCTGGAGCCTGCTTCAGATTCTGCGTCTCCCCCTCTCTCTCTCTTTCTGCTCCCCCACTCACACTCTGCCTCTCTCAAAATTAAATAAATATTTTTTAAAAATTAAAAAAAAAATCACACCCAAAGAGAAAACTTTGGCCCTCTTGTAGGCACCTTCCATACAGATTTTCTTTTAAAAAGCTGCCTAAGAATGTCCATAGCAGCATCACACGTAACAGCCAGCCAGTGGAAAATTGCTCAAATGTCCATCACACGATAGGTGAAGAGAGGAAATGTGCTGTATCCACAGAGCAGAATACCAGGCCGTGATAAAAATGAGGAAAATACTGGCCCAGGCTGCAGTGGGAGCAAATCTCAAATGCATCCTGTGGGATGGAAGAAGAGCTGCCTGATTCCCTTTATAGGAAATACTCAGAAAATCTACAGAAGCAGGAGGAGGAGGGGCTGCCTGGGCGGAGGACCAGGGTCATGTGTGCACGGGTACGAGGGACAACGGAAATGTCCTAAAACTTAGGGTGACCATTGCGCAGCTTGGTAAATTTACTACAAGTGGCTGAAAAGGACCACTGAGAAAAAGCTGCTTCAAGAGAAAAAAAGTTTCCATGAAACCAAGTTATTTACTCAAGAATGCTCCTGTTTTGTGCACACTGAGAATTAATCATCTCTGTTTAATACCTTCTAAGTAGTTCAGGTCTAGAAGCTACTTCAGAGGCTCAGAATTTTCATGGCAGGTAAAGCTCCAATTACAGTCGGTTATGAGGCTGTTTTCATCTTTATTAAACCATCATTATTTAACAAAATAGCAGCAGGAAGTTCAACAGACCCCGAATATCAATTAAAAGGGTCCCAAGTTACATCGGTTCGGTGTAGCTTCTAGTCTGGGGGTTCATTCACCAAGTGCATCCCCCCAGAAGCCACCTCACTAAGGAGTGCCAGGGGGTGGGTGGGGGAGCCAACCACTCGCCACCCTCCTGTGGGACAGACAGGTGCGGACACGCGCTTGCAGGCAAGCTGTGTGTGTTTCACATGTTCTTCTGGTTTCTTCACCGTCAAAACCCTTTTTCATGGGGCACCTGGGTGGCTCAGTCAGTTAAGCGTCTGACTTTGGTTCAGGTCATGATCTTACTGTTCGTGGGTTCGAGCCTTGCATCGTGCTGACAGCTCAGAGCCTGAAGCCTGCTTCCTATTCTGTGTCTCCTTGGCTCTGACCCTTCCCTGCTCACACTGTCTCTCTCTCTCAAAAATAAAACATTTAAAAAAAAAAAACCCTTTTTCATGTGAGACTCAAAATCTTTCCTCCTTTAAGTACTGGGGGAAAAGCCTTCTTTACGACATGTCCTTATAAAAAAAAGGGGACAAAATCATTAGCTTTATGATTCACTAACACTGTTTCGGCACCCCACTCGAACTCTATCAGGATGTACGTGTCTTACAACTTTGAGGCAGAGCGACGGCAAAGATTACCAAAAAAAAAAAGAAAGAAAAGCATCAGCATTCTGAAAAAAGCTGTATGAGAAAGACTGAGAAAGAAGGCAAGGGAGGGAGGGGAAGAAGGGAGGGAGGGGACGAAGGGAGGGAGGGGATGAAGGGAGGGAGGGGACGAAGGGAGGGAGGGGTCTGTTCGGCCAAGGAGCCCCAGTAAGGCTGACTACAGTTCTCAGAATGCCTCCTGCACCTTTTCTAGAAGTCTTAGATGATCTAAAAACAAAAGTTTAAAAACATCTTAACAGGAGACACTGTGTACTTGTGAGAACAGAGCACAAATGCTATCCGAGGCTGGTGGTTAATAACACTTCAAAACACCAGTCCAGTAAATGCCTACACAGAGGACGCCTGGGTGGCTCAGTCGGTTGGGCGACCAGCTTCGGCTCAGGTCATGATCTCACGGTTCGTGGGTTCGAGCCCCGCATCGGGCTCTGTGCTGACAGCTAGCTCAGAGCCTGGAGCCTGCTTCAGATTCTGTGTCTGCCTCTCTCTCTGACCCTCCCCTGCTCGCACTGTCTCTGTCTCTCAAAAATAAATAAAAGACATAAAAAAATTTTTTTAAACAAAAAAAAGTTGTTCGAGAGACTCCTTTGTAGAGATGAAGGCCTGACAGCGGCCTCTCAGCGGAAGGGCTGCCTTAGGGACTCCCCGCGGAACAGACCGCGTCAGCTTATCGCACACTCTAAAGAGCCCTCCCACAGAGCTGCCGGGCCTTTTCTGGATGTCTCCCGAGGCTGCTGTGCTGGGATGCTCCCGGGTTTACTATTCACTAAGATGTGCATCTTTTGTTCCTGGGGATTAGTTGATCAGACTGCAGTCGAGATTCTGTGTGAAGTGTATTTGTCCAATTCCCTGAATCCTCCAAACCACGGTGCAGCTCAGCTTTTATCTAGAATTCAAGCTTCTCTCTGGTGCAGCTGGGCATTAAGTGTTACTTTGTTTCTAACACAGAAATTAATTCATTTCTCTACCACAGTTTAAGGAGCCACAGTCATACTTTCACTTGACTTAATGCTACAGTGTTTCTTTCATTCAAATGTCTTGCTACAGTCTTAACTTAAAAAAAAAATTCATAGGACTTCGCTTCTAATACTCTTAGCTGAGGGAAAGAAACCAAAACCATTTCTGGTCCAGTGCGAAGCGGCTCAGTTAATCAAAGCCAAGGTCCTCCTCTGAGCTGGGGCTGCACCGGAACAGGGCTGCATTTCCAGGCTCCTCTGCAAGTCGGAGGAGAGTGGAGTCACACCCCCAGCCCTGGTTTTTTGCCCCAGCTGGGTACTAGGCAGCATCGGAAGTACCCCCCTCTTCTCCCAGCATGTGCCAGTGAATTCTGAGGGGAATGCAGAGATTAATTTCGGCTGGACTCGCTTTCCCCCATCCTCTTAGTGAGAGGCGGCCTTGGAGGCTCAAAGAAGCATTCGTTATTTAAAACGCTTCTGCTGAGACTGAGGCACACTGTGTCGAGATGGGCCACTGCATTTTGTGTACAAACCAACCATCTGTAGCCTGAAGAGAATGAGGACCCTTCCGGAAGGGAAAGGACACACAACCCCAGGACCCCAACTAACTCTCCCCCAGATTTCACCCTTGACATTTATAATCTCTTTTGTGGAAATTAAGGGGGAAGTCACAATAGTTTTGTGAAGCTGATGGCCCATGCCAACACGAGAAAGTTGTCGAACGGATGAAGGGGCAGGGAATAGTGGGGACTCTCTAAATTTGAGAACTCACTTGTGAATTTGGGGATCCAGCTCTTCAATTAAAGGTGAAGAGAATCGGCGACAACAGCAGGCACGTCTGTACCCTGCGTTTACTCCCAGCAGCACCTTGTATGGTCTGCCGATTACCACACACGCCTACTTTTCTTTTTTAATAACTGTGAAAACACACAAAACTTACCATCTTCAAGATTTTGAAGGTTTCAGTTCACTAGTGTAAAGTATCTTCACATAGTCATGAAATGAATCTCCAGAATTTTTTCATCTTGAAAACCTGAAAGTTTAACTATTAAGTGGCCGCTCCCGACCCCCCTAGGGAGCACAATTCCACTTTCCGGTCTCAGGGAAGTGGCCTTGGAAACCTCAGGTAAGTGTGATTGGACCGCACTGGTCTCTGTGCCTGGCTCGCCTTACCTAACGTAACGTCTTCAAGGTTCATGCCTGCTGTAGCCGGTGACAGCTTCCGTCAAGGCTGAGTCCTGTCCCACTGTGTGGACAAAGCACACCTGATATTCCATTTGTGATGGACGCTGGGTGGCCTCCACCTCTTGGCTCCTGTGAACGATGCTACTGCGAACACGGGTGTGCAAGTGCCCGTCTGGGCCCCAGCTCTCCGTTCTCTTGTACGCACGTGGAGTGGGGCTACTGGGTCGTCGGCCCGTCCTAGTTTACATTTTTTGATGAACCTCTTTCTCAATAACAGCTGCCCCGGGCTACAGTCTCACCAACAGCACACCAGGATTCCCAATTCTTCACGTCCTCACCAACACCTGGTGCCTCCTGGCTTTTTGACAGCAGGCGCCCATCTGGGCGCGAGGTGCAGCCTCATCATGGATCTGCTTTATATTTCTTGCAGGATCACCCAGATTGAGCATCTTTTCATACAGTGTTGACCATTTTTGTGTATCGTCTTGGGAGAAAGATCTATGTGAATCCTTTGTCCGTTTTTCAATAGGGTGGTTTTCTTGTTGAGTTGTAGGAGTTTTAAAAAAAATACATTCTGGATGGAACTTATCGGATACAGGACTTGCAAGTATTTTCTCCCATTGCGCAGGCTGCTTTTCCTCCTGTTGGCCGTGTGTGCTCTGATGACAAGGACGTACTTCTCTTCCTGTGCGCTCTCAGTGCCCTACTCAAATCATGCCACATCCGCGGGCGTGAAGCTCCCCTTGTTTTCTTCCCAGAGATGTCAGTCCTTAGTCTCAGTGTCAGGTCAGTACTCTGTCTGGAGCTAAGTTCCGTGCAGGTGTAAGGGCCTGCACTAAACCCCAACCTGAATAGCATTCCCCTGAATACATGTCTAAGTTTTTGTGTGACCCTATCAACAGTCATTTGGGATATTTTCATGTTTTGCTGTTGTGAAACATGAGGACATGAATATCCTTTATAGAGGCCCCTCACAGACATGAAAGCACATACCTCCTACTTTTGGAGGAGGTAAAATTAACTTTTGACTGGCTTGTTTCAAATTTTATGTTTTACCTCTTCACTTCTTCATGTGTGTTGGGACCCCTGGGGACTAGACAGAATTTTGGAATTCAGAAACCTTCAGATTTGGGGAAGCAATATGGTACCGATGCTGTACATTACAGGATATCCCCAGGTGGGAGCTGGTGTCGTTCCTCATAATCAAATATGCCAATGTGTGTGTAGTAACACAGAGATGCATCTCTCACACACACACACACACACACACACACACACGGATATTTAAGACCAGTGGGCAGGTAGGCTATGAGGATGGCTCAAAATGGAACTGAGAGTCTCTGGAGATCTGCCCTTAAAAATCATGAAAAGGCAGTACAGGTAAAAATAGGAGAATGAGACCAAATTCGAATTGTGATCATTCCTTTCCTCTCCCGAAACTGTTACAATGCAAATTATACACATTACAAAGATTTCCATCATTTATAAAACCAGGTAACCCACGAATACACCGTCAAGGTAAAAAAACGTTAAAACACAGCTGAGGGAGGGTTCTCACTCGCCCCACATCAGTTATCCACGACCATCTACTTGGTTCATATTCTTCTAGACCTTTGTCTCTATTCAGTGCACAGATGTCAGTGTAGAAAGTTACAGTTTCAGGATTTGTTCAGCTTTACGTAAACAGGATCAAACGCTGCATATCATTTTTCAAGTTGGATTCTACCAGGTCTCAGAATTACGAGGAACTTCATTCCGTCTCATAACCACGCAGGGATCTGGAGGACGGTGCGTGCAATGTGGGTACAGAAGACGACCAGGGGAGGGTTAGTTAGTTACAATTTCTGCGACACCAATGCCAGAGGAACCATCTTCACACATGCCGCTCCTGGGACATGTGTCTGCTGGTGGTGCTCCTACAAACAGAAGTGCGGGGCAAGGGGTATACGTATGTACGTTTTTAATGGTCTGGCAAACTGCCTCACCGAAGGGTTCTACCAATATCTGTCCCAATGCACAAAGGTGGAAGGCATCTATTTTCCCAGGGCTTCACCACACTGGATATTAGCAACAAGTGATTTTCTTTTTCTTCTTCTCCCTCCTCTCCATCTGATGGGTGAAAAGTGGTATTTATTACTTTTTAAGTCCTAGCTTTTTTCCTGATCACTGGGGAGGGGGCATTAGGCACTCTTTCATACTTCTGGAAAACCCAAAAACTTCATAATAAAAAGTCATGATAAAAACAGATCATGGTAACATGCAGAGATAAGATTCAGTATCAACTACAGATCAGCTTCGAATTTTGAGGAAAAACAACTATGTGCCTGACACTGGTAAACTGCACACACAGCCGCACATGAATCTAAAATGGAGGACTGTGCTCAAGTTCATTGTCCTGTTCTACAGAGGAAAACCATCCACCCCGTGTGCTCTGGAGAGCCCCATTTCAAGCTTACTGCCCTGGTAAAATTATTAGCAGTTTTTTTCAGCCCATTCACAAAATGCCCTGACTGGTGTCATCAGATTAGACAAACTGTACTTTCAGACACACTGTGGCTCAATGGGCAGGCGGACCCTGTCAGGTCAAAGTGGTCAGGTCTGATTATCCAGCAAGTCTGGCCACAGGGCAACTCGGGCCCTTGGGACTGGTGTTACGTGTCGGTTTGAGACCTGAGTGCTGACAGCTAATGGGATCGTGTGCCTGTACCTCTTTCTCCAGTGGGATTATTACAAGTCAGAATTATGGCTGCCATGATGTGTCCCCTAGCTGTCGCTTGCTTCAGTGCCATGCTACTATGCAGCAGCTTGGCAGTGTTGTTAGACTGTATGAACCTGGACCTTTAAGCATTCGGTTCTGACGATTTCCTGTCACGGCAAATGCACGAGGACTGCAATCAAAGGAGAGAGCCTGAGGTACAGAGCTCAGGGACCCTCAAGATGAACACTGCATGTCACTCAGCCGTCTGGACAAACGAGAACCAACAACCGTGTGCCTGAAGTTGCAAAAGGACAAGCCAGTCCCTGGCTGGCTGGGGATAAACTCCGCTGCACATGGCAGGGACACTGCTTAGTGACCTGGTTCTTCTCCCTCCCTCATCCCATCATGTCTTCTAACAACATGTGTGGAAGACACAGTCTGCCTCTCCTTTCCACGCAAGACAAAGGAAAAGGAAAAAGAGAAAGTCCAGATAATTAAACTTTTCTAATGGTGCCAATCGTCTCAACTTCTGCACCCGCTGTCCGCGTGAAGGACACAGTCCAGTGGGAGTCATCCCATGTCAGTCCAGGCGGAGACCCAAGCAGCCCGCTTGATAAACACCCTGCAGGCTGCTCTCGCTGGCACGTTTCTTTCCGGGAAGCTCGCAAAGCGCTAGATCAATCTCAGCCTTCGAACGATCATGCTTCAGCGTTCTACTTAAATCCCGAAGTAGAGTGCAGCTGCCGTCAGGGGCCTCAGCGAGATCAGCTCAGTCTAGGGAGGAGAGGCTGGCAGAGTGGGGCGCCTGGAGCCCTCAGAAGACCCTGGCCCTGCGGTAAAGGGAAGAAGCTTCTGGAATGACAGTGGAGACTAAGGAAGATTGCTCTTTAAGAAAGGCGGTCTCTTCCTTCCCCCTCAACCATCACGCAGACAGCTCTCAGGCCTCGTGGAACTGAACACATAAGCAAAGGCAGCAACATTCAAAGAAGCCTCTGTTCAACGGGTTACTTTCATAGGGCAGCAGGAAAAGAACCCACTTAAAACCTGACCCAGTGAATTAAGAGCATTATCTTAAAAAAAAAAAAAAAAGAGCCTGAGGTCTAACTGACATGAGTGAAGCAACACATATTCAGAGGGTGCAATCTGACAACCGGTGACACCCACGTTCCTGGGGAACCATCGCGGGAAATCCAGGTAAGGAAGGCGCATCTATCCCCCCCGAGCTCCCCGCGTGTTCCCTTTCCCTTCGCCGTGGAGTAGTACTCCCTTTGATGGATATGCCTGAATTTGTCACCTGGTCATTCGTTGAGGGACAAGTTAGCAGCTGACAGCTACGGCAGATAAGGCTGCTCTGAACATCTGTGTGTAAATCTTCATGGGGATGGAGACTGCATTTCTGCTCAGTAAATACCTGGCAGTAGAACGGTAGCTCGCAGAAGTGAATTTCCAATGAAGCTCCAAGGCAGGAGTTCAGGCGACAGTGCGAGCAGGCCCTCCAGGTGACCGCTGTGTGCTGTAGCCTCTGCAAGGGCCCAGGCCACCTCGCTGTGGGCTCATCTGCGTTCATGCACAGACCACAAACGGACCCAATCTTTTCACGAACTTAATTTACCATTTTTGACACTTCACATCTTTCGTCCATTAAAAAATGTGGGGTAACGTGTTCTCTCAATATTGAGTTTTACGAGTTCTTGGGGTGCCTGGGGGGCTCAGTTGGATAAGTGTCCAACTTCAGCTCAGGTCATGATCTCACGGTTCGTGGTTTCAGGCCCCGTGTTGGGCTGTGTGCTGACAGCTCAGAGCCTGGAACCTGCTTCAGATTCTGTGTCTCCCTCTCTCTCTGCTCCTCCCCTGTTCACACTTTCTCGGTATGTCAGCATATCTGTTCTCCCCTGATTGATCTCTACCTTAAATGGATCTGTGTCAAAATCCCAGCAGGCTTTTTGTAGAAATTGCCTATTTGATTCTAAGATTTATATAAGAGTAGCCACAATAACTTGGTAAAAGAAGAATGAAGAATACAACACTACCTGATTTCAAGACATACTATAAATCTGTAGTAATTAAGACAATGTGGGCTTCGCATAATGACAGACAGATGGCTCCATGAGATAGAGAATCCAGAATTTAAATTTTCTTTTTTTTCTTTTTTTCTTTAACTTACTTAAATCAAGGTCCAAAAATTAAAATTTTTGAAAGACACTTTAAAAAGAAGGAAAATTAAATATTTGCAATTATGTGAAAGGATCTGTATCTAGAATATATAAAGAACTCTTTTTATTGTTTCCTATCTCTGCCTTTTCCAGAATGTCCTATAGATGCAATGCTATAGTACAGAGCCTTTTCAGATGGGCTTCTTTCACTTAATAATATGTATTTAAGGTGCCTCCATGTCTTTTCATGGCTTGACAGCTCATTTCTCTTATTATTATTAAAAAACAGGTTTTTTTTTTCTTTTTTGGTGCCAGCTGTAAGGACAAGGGGTGCCCAGCTCACCTTGGACACCGGGCTCTTTTCCTCCCTTCCTCTCTCCTGAAGGGCTCCACGGCTCATTTCTTTTCTGAGATGAGTAACAGCCCACTGTCTGCATGGACTAGCGTTTAATAACCCATTCACCTACTGAAGCATCTTAGCTGCTCCCAAGTGTGGGCACTTACAAATAAAGCTGCTGCAAATATCCAGGGGCAGGCTTTTGTGTGGATGTGCATTTTCAGTTCCTCTCAGGAAGTACCTCAGAGCAGGAAGGACTACTGAGTCATATGCTGAGAGTATGTGTAATTTTGTAAGACACCACCAGGGTGACTTCCGGGGTAGCTGCACATCTCGCATTCCCGCCAGCCATGTTTGACAATTCCTATTGCTCCCCATCCTTGATGGCATTTGATGTCGCTGTTCTGGATTCTGGCCCTTCTCATAGGCGTGTGGTGTTGGCTCACTGTTTTATTTCCCCGATGATATATGATCTGGAGCATCCTTCCATGTGTCTATTTGCCATCTGTGAGGTGCAATGGTGAGGTGTCTGTTAAAGTCTTTAGTCCACTTTTTAATCATGTTGTTTTCTCATCACTGAGTTTTAAGAGTTCTTTGTATTAAGGATACCATACCTTTATCGGATGTTTCCTGCAAATATATTTTTAAGAAATTTTAATGTTGGGGCGCCTGGGTGGCTCAGTCGGTTAAGTCTCCAGCTTTGGCTCAGGTCAGATCTCACGTTCATGGGTTCGAGCCCCGCGTCAGGCTCTGTGCTGACTGCTAACTCAGAGCCTGGAGCCTGCTTCTGGTTCTGTGTCTCCTTCTCTCTCTGCCTCTCCCCCTCTCATGCTCTGTCTCTCTCTGTATCAAAAATAAATAAAACATTAAAAAAAAGAAATTTTAATGTTTATTTATTATTAAAAATTTTTTTTAATGTTTTATTTATTTTTCATACAGAGAGAGACCGAGCATGAGAGGGGAAGGGGCAGTGAGAAAGACACAGAATCAGAAGCAGGCTCCGGGCTCTGAGTTAGCAGTCAGCACAGAGCCTGAGACGGGGCTTGAACCCACGAACGTGAGATCATGACCTGAACCAAAGTCGGAGGCCCAACTGACTGAGCCACCCAGGTGCCCCTAATGTTTATGTTTAAGAGAGCAAACATGCATGCATGAACGGGAGAGGAGCAGGGGAGGGTACGGAGGATCTAAAATAGGCTCTGTGGTGACAGCCTGATGTGGGGCTTGAACTCATGAACCATGAGATCACGACCTAAGCTGAAGTCATGTAGCCAACTGAGCCACCACGCACCCCTCTGGGAATATTTTCTAATAGTCTGCATGGCCTGTCTTCTAATTTCTTTTAAATTGTCTTTTGAGGAGCCTAAGTTTTTAATTTCTGTGAAGTCCAGCACATCAATTTCTTCTCTCGTGGATCAAGTCTTTGGTGCTATATCTCAAAGGCATCACCACACCCCAGGTCGTGTAGGTTCTCTCCAATGACACCTTCTAGGAGTTTTACAGCTTTGCATTTACATTCAGGTTTGTGATCCTTTTTGAGCTTGTGATGGGAGTAATGTCTGGGTCTAGATTCTTTTTTTTTTTTTTTTTTTTTTTTTTTTTTTTTTTTTTTTTTGCATGTGAACATCCAGTTTTTGTTGAATGTCCACCATTAGTTGAAAAGACCATCTTTGCTCCACCATATTGCCTTTGCTCTTCCGCCAAAGAGTGGGCAACTGTATTTATGAGGGTCTGTTCCCAGGCTCTCTGTTCTGTTCCACTGATCTATTTCTCTGCTCTTTGGCCAAGGCCACACTGTCTTGATTAATGAGGTTTTACAGTGCATCTCAAAGTTGGGGAGCATCATTCCTCCAAATGAACTCTTCTCCTTCAATAGTGTGGTGGCTGTTCTGGGTCTCTTGACTCTCCAAACAAACATCAGAATCAGTTTGTCAATATCCAAAAAATAATGTGCTGGGATTCTGATGGGACTGCACTGAACTTATAGATCAAACTAGGAAGAAGTAACATCTTGAAAGTATTAAGTCTTCCTATCCACAGGCAAAGAATATCATGTTAACTCTTTAATTCTGTTCCCCTAGGGGCGCCTGGGTGGCACAGTCGGTTAAGCATCCGGCTTCGGCTCAGGTCAGAGCTCACGTTCGTGGGTTCGAGCTCCGCGTCAGGCTCTGTGCTGACAGCTAGCTCAGAGCCTGGAGCCTGCTTCCGGTTCTGTGTCTCCTTCTCTCTCTCTGCCCCTCCCCCTCTCATGCTCTGTCTCTCTCTGTATCAAAAATAAATAAAACATTAAAAAAAATAATAATTCGGTTCCCCTAAAGTTTGTAGTTTTCCTCATATAGATATTGTACATATTTTATTAGATTTATACCTTAGTATTTCACTTTAAGGGTGTTAATGTAAATTATAGTGTGTTTTAAATGTAAGCCACCTGTTCATTATTGGCACACATAAAAGCAACTGATTTTTACATATTAACCTTGCATCTTGCAACCATGCTATCATTGCTTCGTAGTTCCAGGATTTGTGTGTGTGTGTGTGTGTGTGTGTGTGTGTGTGTGTGTGTGTGTCATTTCTTTTGGATTTTCTACATAGATGATCATGTCATCTGTAAACAAGACAATTTTAGGTCTTCTTTCCAAAATGTATGTATACTTTTTACTTCCCTTCCTTGCCTACTGCAATACCATCGACTTACAGTAGGATGTTGGTAAGGAGTGGTGAAGGGGCCTCCACGCTCAATACCTGGTCTTTATGGAAAAGCTTTGTTTCTCACCATAAACTGTGATGCCAGCTGTAGGTTTTACGAAGATAGTCCTTATCAGGTGGAGAAAATTCCCTTCTAGTCCTACTTTAATGAGGGTCTTTATTTGATTTTGTCAAATCTCTTTTCTGTAGCTATTTACATGTTGATATAATTTTTATTTAGTCTGTTGACATGATACCTTACATTAATTGATTTTTGAATGGTGAACCAGCCTTGTCTTGGTATAAACCCCACTTGGTCATTTTTTTAATACCTTTTCTGGATTTGCTCTATTTTGTTGAAGATTTTTGCATCTATGGCTATGAGACATATTGTTCTTTAGTGTTTTTTTCTTGGAATGTCATTGTTTTTGGTTTTGGTATAGGGTAATTCTGGCCTAATGGAATGAATTAGGAAGTATCTCCTCTGCTTCTATCCTCTGAAAGTGACTGTGGAGAACTGCTGAATTTCTTCTTTAAATGTTTGGCAGAATTCACCAGTCAACCCATCTAGGTCTGGTGCTTTTGGTTTGGAAAGGTTATTAACTGACTTGATTTCTTTAATAGATATAAACCTATTCAGATTGTCTATTTCTTCTTGTGCTAGTTTTGGCATATTGTATTTTTCAAGAAATTGGTTCATTTCATCTAGGTTATCAAATCTGTGGAAATAAGAGTTGTTTGCAGTATTTGTTTATTATCCATTCATCCACGGGATCTGCAGTGATGTCCTCTTTTTCATTTCTGATATTAGTAACTTGTGTCCTCTCTTTTTTCTTAGATGGCATAGTTAAAAGAGTATCAATTTTATTGATCTTTTCAAAGAACCAGCTTTTAGGTTTATTGATTTTGTCTACCAATGTCCTATTTTCAAGGTCATTGATTTTTGCCGTTATAGTTCTTTTCTTCTGATCACTTTGGACTTACTTTGCTTTTCTTTTGTTAGTTTCTTAAGGTTGAAATTTAGACTATTGATTTTAGATCTTTCTTCTTTTCTAATATATGCATCTGATGCTATAAATTTCCCTATAAGTACTGCTTTTGCTGCATCTCACACATTTTGATGTTTTGTTTTCATTTAGTTCAAAATTTAAAAAAATTCTCTTGAAATTTCTTCAACTCATGTGTTATTTAGAAGTGTGTTGTTTAATCTCCAAATATTTTGGGATTTCCCAGCTATTTTTTCTGTTACTGACTTTTAGTTTAATTCCATTGTGCTCTGAGGGCAGGCACTGTACGATTTCTGTTCTTTTAAATTCACAAAGTTGTGTTTTATGGTTCAGAATGCAGTCTATCTTGGTTAACGTTCCATGTGACCTTGAGAAGAATGTGACTTTTGCTGTTTTGCATGAGGTGGCATATAGATGTCAATAATAACTAGCTAATTGACAGTGTTAAGTTCAACTGTGTCCTCACTAATTTTCTGCTGGCTGGATCTATCCATTTCTGAGGAGTGTTGAAGTCTCCAACTATGATAACGGATTCATCACATATCTCTCCTTGCAGTTCTGTCAGTTTTTGTCTCATGTGGTTTGATGCTATGTTGTTAGGCAGGTCATGGTAAGAATTAGGTCTTTTTGGAGACCTGACCCTTTTATCATAATGTAATGCTCTTCTTTATTCCTGATAACTTTCGTTACTTTGAGGTCTGCTCTGTCTCAAATTAATATAGCTATTCCTGCTTTCTTTTGACTAATGTTAGCATGGTATATTTTTCTCCATCTATTTCTTTCTTTTTTTTTTTTTTTAAGAGAGAGAGCATGAGTAGCAGAGGGAGGGAGAGAAGCTTAAGCAGGCTCCATGCTGGGTATGGATCCCATGACTCTGAGTTCATGAGCTGAAATGCTCAAGAGTTGCATGCTTAGCTAACTGAGCCACTCAGGCGCCCCATACATCTCTTTATTTTAATCACTATGTGTCTGTATATTTAAAGTAGGTTTTGGGGCACCTGGTGGCTCCATTGGTTAAGTGTCGACTTCAGCTCAGGTCATAATGCCATGGTTCATGGAGTCAAGCCTCACATCGGGCTCCGTGCTGACAGTTTGCTCATAGCCTGGAGCCTGCTTCGGATTCCATGTCTCCCTCCCTCCCTTTCTCTCTGCCCCTTTCCACTCACACTGTCTCTCTGTCTCTCTCTCAAAAATAAACAACCTCTAAAAGTTTTTTTTTTAAGTTTTTTTTTTTTTTTTTTAGGGGTAGGTATACTATAATTGGGTTGTGTCTTTTGCTTCACTAATAATCTCTTTCAATTGGCTTAATTGGCATTAGGACATTAAGATCAGTTATCAATCTAGGTGGCTTAACTACTATATTTGTTACTGTTTTTTACATTTTACCTTCGTGCATTGTTCCTATGTGTGTCCTCCACTCTTTTTCTGCCTTTTGTGTATAATTGGGTTTTTTTCCTTCAATTTTTATTGTGGTAAAATATACATAAAATTCACCATATTAACCATTTTTAAGGCTAAAGCTCAGGAGTATTAAAATATTTATAATGTTGCACAACCATCACCACTATCCTCAATAACTTTTAATCTTATAAATCAGAAACTCGATGTGCATTAAACAGCAACTCCCCATTCTTCCCTGCTCCCAGCCGTGGCAACCCCATTTACTTCGAGTCTCTATGATTCTGGATACTCTCCGGATCCCACATAGATAGAATCATATAGGCTTTCTCTTCTTGTAGATTGGCTTATTTCACTTGGCACAGTGTCTTCAAAGTACACCCACACTACAGCACATGACAGGGCCTCCTTCCTTTCCCAGGCCGAGTAATACTCCACCGTATGTGAATACTGCATTCTGCTTATTCATTTATCCTGGATAAACACCTGGGTTGCGTTCATGTTTTAGTTCTTGTGAATAATCCTGCTATAAACACAGGTGTGCAACTATCTCTTCAAGACCCTGCTCTTAATTCTTTCACGTATATGCAGAAGTGGAATTGCTGGATCATACGGTAATCCTATTATTTTTTGATTTTTTTAATTAAAAAAAATTTTTTTTTATTTTTGAGAGACAGAGAGAGACAGTGTAAGCAGGGGAGAGTCAGAGAGACAGGGAGACACAGACTCTGAAGCAGGCTCCAGGCTCTGAGCCAGCTGTCAGCACAGAGCCTGATGTGGGGCTCGAACCTACGAACCGTGAAATCATGACCTAAGCTGAAGCCGGACACTTAACCAACTGAGCCACCCAGGTGCCCCTATTTTTTTATTTTTTAAATGTTTATTTTCTTTTTTGAGAAACAGAGCAAGTGGGAGAGGACAGAGAGAGAAAGAGAAACAATCCAAAGGAGGCTATGTCAGCACAGAGCCCGATGCAGGGCTCGAATTCACAAACTGTGAGATCATGACTTGAGCCGAAGTAGACACTTAACGGACTGAGCCACCCACATGCCCCCAGTAATCTTACTTTTAATACTTTGATGAATTATCAGACTGTTTCCCACAGAAGGCACACCATTTACTACCCCAATACCAGCAGTGCACAGAACTCCACCTTTTCCACACCCTTGCCAGACCCTGTTCTTTTCCATTACTTTTCTTAGAGAGATCCTGATGGGCAGGAGGCAGTGCTTCACTGGTTTCGATCTCCCTTCTGTAATAACCGGGGATCTTGAGCATCTTCTTATACTTATTGACCATTCATTTATCTTCTTTGGAGAAATGTCTATTCAAGTCTAATGTCCACTTTTGAATTGGATAGTTTGTGGTGTTGTTGTTGAGTTTTGAGAATTCTCTATATAGCTGGATATTAATCTCTTATCATGTAAGTAACTTGCAAATAGTTTCTCCCATTCTGTGGGGAGCTCTTTTACTCTGCTGATAGTGTCATTTGATGCACAAAATAAAAAATTTTTCATGTAGAATCAAATTTGTCTAGTTTTTTCTTTTGTTGCCTCTGCCTTTGGTGTCCTATTCAAGAAATGACTTCCAAATCCCATGCCATGAAGTTTTGCCCTATGTTTTCTTCTTGAAGTTTTATAGTGTTAGGTCTTATATTTAGGTCTATAATACATTTTTAGTTAACTTTTGTATACAGTGTTAGGTAAGGGTCCAACTTAATTATTTTCCATGTGGGCTTCCAGTTTTCCCAGTACCATTGGTAGAAAAGACCATCCTTTCCTGGATGAGTATTCCTGGCACCCTTGTCAAAAATCATTTGAACACAGCAAAAGGATTTACTTCTGGGTTTTCTACTGTATTCCACTGATGGATAGATCTGTCGTTATGCATGTACCACACTTAATTACTATAGCTTTATAGTAAGTTTTGAAATCAGAAGTGTGAGTTCTCCACTTTGTTCTTCTTTTCCAAGATTGTTTTAGCTCTTTGGGGTTCATTACGATTTCAAAGGAGTTTCACAAGGAGTATTTCTCTTTTAGTATTTTATTTATTTATTTATTTATTTATTTATTATTTTTTAGTTTAAGTGAGCACCATGCCCAACATGGGGCTTAAACTCATTACCTGAGATTGAGTCACATGTTATACCAACCCAGCCAGCCAGGTATCCCCTCCTTTTTATTATTAATAGAAAAAAACCCTCAAAGATTTTGATAGAGATTGCACTGAAACTGTAGGCCACTTTGGGTAGTATTCACATCTTAAAATATTAAAATTTCCAATCCATGGACATGAGATGTGTCTCTATTTATTTATATCTTAATTACTTTCAGCATTGTTTTGTAGTTTTTATTCACATGTCTTTTATTTCCTTGTTTAATTCTAAGTAATTTTTTTGATGCTACTGTAAATGGAATTGTTTTCATAATTTCCTTTTCAGATTGTTCACTGCTAGTGTATAAAAATAAAAATGATTTCTGCACGTTTACTTTGTATCTTGTTACTTTGCTGAATTCATTAATTAGCTCAAATGGAATCTTTAGGGTTTTTTACATATAAAATCATATTATCTGTGAACAGAGATAGTTTTACTTCTTCCTTTCCAATTTGGATGCCTTGTATTTCTTTTCCTTGGCTATTCCTCTGGCTAGAACTTCTGGTATTTCATCAAATAGAAGTGGTGAAAGAAGGGAGCCTTATTTTGTTGTTGATCTTAGAGGAAAACCTTCCAAGTCTCTCACCACTTGGTCTGATGTTAATTTTTATTACATGGCAGTAATTTCCATTTATTCATAGTTTGTTGACTGTGTTATCAAAGGGTATTGAATTCTGTCAAATGTTTTTTCTGCATCAAGAACATCATGTGTTCTTTTATCTTTATTCTGTTAACGTGGTGTACTACAAGGATCAATTTGCATGTGTTGAACCATCCTTGCATTCCCAAAATAAACTGCACTTGGTCATGGTGTACAATTCTTTTTATAGGCTGTTGAATTTGGTTTGGTAGTATGTTGTTGAGGATTTTTGCATTTGTGTTTATAAAGGATACTGTTCCATAGTTTTCTTATAGTCTTTGGCTTCAGTATCAGGGTCATGATGGCCTCACAGAATGAATTAGGAAGTATTCCCCTCCCCCTTCCTGATTTTTTTGGAAAAGTTTTAGAAGTATTGGTATTATTTTATTTATTGTGAGAGAGGAAGAGAAGGGGGGGGAGAGAACACGCAGAAGTGGGTGGAGGAAGTGCAGAGAGAGACTCCCAAGCAGAGTCCAATGTGGGGTTCAACCTCATGACCCATGAGATCATGACATGAACTGAAATCAAGAGGCAGACACTCAACCAACTGAGCCACGCAGGCACCCTGGTATTAGTTCTTTGTAAAATGTTTGGTAGAATTCACCACTGAAGGCATCAGGTCCAGAGCTTTTCTCTGTCAGGAGGTTTCTGATTACTGATTCTATATCCTTAACAGCTATAGGTCTATTTAGATTTTCTATTTCTACATAATTTAGTCTTGGTAGGTTTTGTGTTTTGTGTTTGTCCCATTCCATATAGGTTATCACATTTGTTGGTGTACAATTGTTCACAGTTCTTATAATCCTTTCTATTTCTTTATAATCAGTAAGTCCTCATTTTCTTCTCTGATTTTAGAAATCGAATCTTATTTTTGTCTTAGTCCATCTAGCTCAAAGTTTGTTGATGTACTGATCTTTTTGAAGAACCAAGTTGGCTTTCATTGATTTTCTTTATTGTCTTTCTATTCTCGATTTCATTGATCTCTTCTCTGATCTTTTACTTCTTCTTTTCTGCTAGCTTTGGATTAAGTTCATTTTTCTATTTCCTTCAGTTGTAAAATCAGGTTGACTTGAGATCTTTGTTTTTTAATGTCAGCATTTATAGCCAAAAATTTCCCCTCAGCACACTGCTTTTCCCAAGCTCTGCAAGTGTTGGTATGCTGTGTTTTTGTTTTCATTCATTTCTAAGTATTTTCTGATTTCCCTTGTGATTTCTTTTTTGACCCATTGGTTAAGAGTATGTTTCTACAGATTTATGAATTTTCCAGTTTCACTTCTATTATTGATTTCAAGCTTAATCCTGTTGTGATTGCAGAAGGTAATTTATATATCTTTTTTTAATGTTTAAAACAATTTTTAATGTTTATTTTTGAGAGACACGAGACAGAACATGAGCAGGGCAGGAGCAGAGAGAGAGGGAGACACAGAATCAGAAGCAGGCTCCAGCTGTCAGCACAGAGCCTGACAAGGGGCTCAAACTCATGAGCCATGAGATCATGACCTGAGCTGAAGTCGGACACCTAACTTAAGGAGCCACTCGGACACTCTAATTTTTTTAATGCATATTTATTTTTGAGTGCGCCTGAGAAGAGGGGCAGATAGAGAAGGGGACAGAGGATGTGAAGCCGGCTTGGTGCTGACAGCACACAGCCCAGTGTGGGGCTTGAACTCACAAACCACAAGATCATGACCTGAACTGATGCTGGACACTTAACCGACGCAGCACCCAGGTGCCCGTGGATGGTATCTTCTTAAAACTACTGAGATGTATTCGTGGTCTGACATGTGGTCTGTATGGAAAATGTCCCGTGTGCACCTGGAAGGAGTACACGGGCTGTCGTTGTTGGGTGGTTGGAATACGTCTGTCGACCTGATTGTTCATGGTGGTGTTTACAGCATTTCCTTATCTCCTGTCCAGGTCTATGCATTGTTGAGAGCGGAATGCTGGAGTCTGTCACTGTCCCTGAACAATGGTCTGTTTCTCCCTTTGATTCTGTCACCGTTTGCTTCGTGGATTTTGATGGTCTGTCCTTGGGTACACATGTGTTGATGGCCATATCTTCCTGTTGAACTTTTTATTGATATATCATACGTTTGTTTCTTGTAGCTTTTTTTTTAATTTAAAGTCTTTTTGGGGGGATATTAGTATAGCCACCTTACTCTCTTCTGCTATCTACATGGAACTTTCCCCCCATCTTTTCACTTTCAATCTAGCCGTGCCTTTGAGTTTAAAGTGAGTCTCTCACAGACAGGAAATAAATGGACCATGTATTTTCATCCATTCTGCAAGTCTCTGCCATTTAATCGGAGGGTTTGGTCACGGTAGACTTAACATAATTACTGGTAAGAAGGTCCCTACTTCTGTCATTTTGCTATTAGTTTTTTATATATCTTGTAGCTTTTTTGTTCATTCCCTGCTTTACTATCTTCTTTAGTGTTTAGTTGAAAGTAGTGAAATGTTTCTTTCTTTCTCATTTCCCTTTGTGTATAAAAAAGAATGAACTACCTAATGTAACAACATAGATCAATCTCACAGTCCTTACATGGAGCAAGGAAGCCAGATTTAGGGCATAAAATAAATTATTCCAGTTAAATGAATTTCAAAAACAGGTAAAAGACTAATCTATAGTGATAAAAAATGGGGCACCTGTGTGGCTCAGTTGGTTAAGCATCCAACTTTGGTTCAGGTCATGATCTCGTAGTTCATGAGTTCAAGCCCTGTGTTGGGCTCTGTGCTGACAGCTTGAAGCCTGGACCCTGCTTCTGAGTCTGTGTCTCCTTCTCTCTCTGCCCCTCTCTGCTCACACTCAGTCTTCCAAAAATAAATAAACATTAAAAAATTTATAGTGATAAAAATCTAAGCAGTGGTATCACCTGGGAAGAAGCAGGAGGAACTTTCTGGGATGCTGTTTTTTTTTTTTTTTTTAATCTTAGTCTAGGGGGTCGTTATAGGAGGCTATACACAGGTAAGAGTCATTGAGCTGTATCCACCTAATATTTCCTCATTGTGCGTATGTAAGTTATTTTCTGGTTAGTAAGAAAATGAGATACATCTCTGCATGGTCAGCAGAATAACTACATGAAAAGGACAGAATACCAAGTGAGGAGGTGCACTCGCTGAACTTGAACTCTGGCTGGTGGAACAGAAATGGATACAAATGCCGTGAAAGAGCTGTTATAACTGAATACATGCCTATGGTGTGGCCACTTGCAGATACACCTGGCAGAGATGCTTACCTCTCTTCATCCAGATCCGTGCTAGGATATTCACAGTAACACGCTCTGCACACACCCCGAGTGCCCGGCAACAGGAGAGTGTCTAGTTATCGTGCTACATCCACATGCTAGAGCACCACACCCTACTGAGAATGGAGGGTTTACAGCCACCTGCCACCACACAAAGAAACCTCACAGAACATGATGCTAAAGGAAAGAGGGCAGTTACAAAATAGCAAATACTGTATGCTGCCACATATGCTAAGTACAAAACACACATGACTCTTCTATGCTGTTAAAGGTCAGCACTGGTCACATCCGGAGAGTGGGAGGTACTGACTCAAGAAAAGGGGTCCTGGGGTACTGGTAATTTTGTATCCTGATTTGTGCTAATTAAACTACATGGATGTGTTCAGTTTGTGACCACTAAATGAGTTGATATATACATAAAGTGTATATGCACAGATGTGTGTATACGGGCATGCATCCATATGCATACATGTATAACAAATTCTCAAACAAAAATATTTTTTAAATGCAACAGGGAAAAATAACAGGCAGTGATAGGTGAGGTTGTGAGGTTAATCAAGAAAGTCAGGGAAGGGGCACCTGGGTGGATCAGTCAGCTAGCCGTCTGACTCTGGATTTCAGCTCAGGTCATGATCTCACGATTCATGAGTTCAAGCCCTGCATCAGGTTCTGTGCAGACAGTAAAGAGCCTGCTTGGGATATTTTCTCTCTTTCTCTCTCTCTCCCTCCCTCCCTCTCTCTTCTGCCCCGTTTCTTCTCTGCTTGCGTGCTCTCTCACTCAAAATAAATAAACTTTAAAAAAAAAAGTCAGGGGAAACTTCACTAAGAAGAAGGTAACATTGAGTTGACCTCTGTAAGCTGTAGGAGGAAGAGTATGCCAGGAAGAGAATAGCAAGTGCAAAGGCCCTGAGGCCAGATGCTGCTCAGGATGTTGCAGAAGTAGCAAGAAGGCCTGAATGCCTGGCGCAGAATGAATGAGAGGAAGAGCAGGAGGTGGAGGGGTGGGGAAAAGGGAATCCAGGTCATCATCAAATGTCGTAAGCATATAAAGTGCAGCTAAAACACAAAGTTTAAGAAAATTAAACTTTAAGAACAAAGTCAACACCTGTTACTCCTTTAGCCTTAGATTTGTCTTCTTTTTATACAAACCCCTTTCAGAAAATGCATAACAAGCATAAGAACAAAAATACGCACAATGTCTTGTCTATTAGTTGCTTCCTTAAAAAAAAAAAAAGACATTGTACATACTTCTGAAGTGAAATCTGTGTTTAAAGAGCCAGCTTCTTCCTTGGGGTCTGAGAGGAGCAGAGGAAGAGGCTGGCTGCCTGCCTCTGGGAGAGGAAGCAGGAAAGGGACCAAGGGCGGGGTCGCTGCTCTCAATTGCTCATCCATGACCCCGCCCCCTTCTTAGGTCACAGCCGTAAGCCCCAGTGTGCCTGGCCTGGAGGTGGGGTCTTTGGGAAGTAACAGGCTTTACAGGGGGACCTAAGGGGGGATTTGCGCCCTCCCTCCAGAGAGGGCGGGGAGAGTTCGGAGCTTGCTCTTGGGATGCAGGGAGGAGCATGTGAGCGCAGGGAGGAGGGCCTCACCAGCAACCTAACTGCAGGTACCCCGGTTTGGGAACCACAGCCTCCAGAACGGTGAGAAAGAAACACGGCTGTTTGTGGCACCCAGTCTGCGGTGTCTGTGAGAGCAGCAGGCACTACCGCTGTCTGTCTGTCCACCCAGCTCCAAGAGGCTCACAGACAACACCTTGGATTTATTATGTCTGCTTTTTAAAAAATGTTTATTTATTTCGAGAGAGACAGAACACGAGCAGGGAAGGGGCAGAGCGAGAGGGAGACACAGAATCTGAAGCGGGCTCCAGGCTCTGAGGTGTCAGCAGAGCCCAACACGGGGCTCAAACCCACAAACTGTGAGATCATGACCTGAACCGACGTCAGACGCCCAAATGACTGAGTCACCCAGTTGCCCCGGATTGATTATTTCTAAATACTGAACTTACAAGCAGCTGGTGCTGATATGCAAGTGAGCGAGGCACTCCTGGGAGCCCAGCGAAGGTGTTTCCTGAATCAGAAGATGAGGCCTCCTCCCAGTCTCCTGACCTAGTTACCAATGGGCAGCCGCCCACACCCACAAGGAATCGCCGAGAAAAGGCTCACATGCCAACTAGCTGTTCCTAAGACTCACTGGGATACACTTGCTCAGTAGTTAATACTGATGTGCTAGAAAGGTTTAGTGACTCACCAAAGGAAAGGCCTGTTTTACCATAATTTAAGGAAAAAAAGGAAGAAAAAAAAGGTGTTACAATAAATCTGCCATTTCATTTGGCTTAAATGCAAAATTCTCAGAAGTGTCCCTAAGGATGGTGGCATACGGCAATCCCCGCTCTCTCTAGATGCCTCTTTCACTAGACGCAGCCGCGTTTTTCAGTCTGATGACCACGTAACCCATCATACCAGCCTGGCAGCGCCCTCCCTCCCTCCTTCCCCATGCCCTGTACCCTTTAACTCTACCTTCCATTGGAGACCTGCCTTGGTTAAGGTCTAACTGTCTCCAGGACACCGACCGACAGTCACGTTTTACGTGGACTTTGCACACGGGGAGACGCAGGTGCCTACTTCAGGCATCCGAACCCTGCTCAGGGGAAGGATGACTGGGGGAGGGAAGCCTCTGTCCATGGCCCACAGCCCAGAAGAAATTCTAAATTGGCAAACTAGTTTATTGGACAGACACAGCCCGGCAGGCACGGTGCTGGGGGTCTTTGTGTCTCCGTAGGAGGAGGTGGGCTGCCCTATTGGGCAGCTGAGGGGCTCAGGCTCCCACAGCCCGGTCCCCGGGCTCATAGAGCACTTGCTTGAGGGGACTCGCCAAAGCAGGTGGCAGGTGGGAGGAGTACTCCCACCAGCCTTTGAAAGACTCAGATTAGCAGCACATTTTAGTTAACCAGAATGATTCAAACCTTAAGGCTTCTCTGCGAAACAATGCAAAAGATTCAGGAAATTGTTTTCTGTGGACGTTAACTTTTACAATTCATTTAAAAATGTTTTCATGGCTTCTTACTGATTTTTTATAAAAATAATACAATTCTGCCATGATTAAAAATAACCTTTAACACACACGTTTTTGCAATTATAGACGCGTATAAAATAAAAAAGGTAACAAGTGGAGTAGTTCAGGGAATATACTTGAAGTTTTAGGTTTTTATGCATTAGTATAAATACATATATGCTAATAAGCACGTGTGATATACTTTTTTCTTTCATATGTATGCTCTGCCTTTTTAAAAATAATTACTATTTATTTTGAGACCGAGAGAGTACGAGTGGGGGAGGGGCAGAGAGGGGGATGAGTCTCAAGCAGGCTCCACTCGGCCAGCACGCAGCTGAGCACAGAGCCCGATGAGCTAGGACCCATGAAACTGCTAGATCATGACCATGACCTGAGCCCAAATCGAGAGTTAGACACTCAGTCAACTGACCACCCAGGTGCCCCTATTTGTACATCCTGCTTCCTGATGTGTCCACTTGATGGGTCAGGGGCTTCTCTCCAGGTCTACGAACATGGCTCTGTCGCAGCCTCTCTACTAGCTGTATGGCACTGATCTGTGCTCGGGTTCGAATCTGGTCAGCTGATCCCTACCAGAAACTACTGAGATTTTAGCTTTTATGAGCATTACGTTCCACATTCTTTACAAATAATCTTTGCACACTCCTCTAGTTGTGTTTTTCCTTTCAAATTCATATTATTACTAAATTATAGCATAACATACAACAAGCGTGTGAGAGATAAATGTATAACTGAACTGACAAAGCGGCGACCACTGAGGTCAAGGGCACCAGGAGCCAGCAGCGCCCTCATCAAACGCCGGCTCTGACTTGGAAAACCCACCACGGTCCTGATGCTGTGATGCCACTTTCTAACTTCTTGTAGTTTCATCACCTACGTACGTACTCAATGGTGTGAATCTTTACGCACTCACACGGTACATACGCTTCAGCGTGAGCTTTCATGTCTGCCTTTGTTTGACGTCACGATGTGTGTTGGCGGAAGCTGCCCTCTGCCCATTTCCACTGCAGTCCTCAGAAGAGTCAACAGTTTATTCACTCATTTTACTGCTGAGGACCATTTGGACTGTTTCCAATTAGGAATAAGGCTGCCATGCACACGGGCACATACTTTCTCTATGTCCAGGGTTGGGACTACAGAGCCATAGAGCATACAGATCTTTAACTTCAGTAAATAATACCAACTGGCTTCCTAAACTGGCTTCCTAAACTAAAATTCATAGGACCACCAGCACTAGGGTTTATAAAAGTTCCTACTCCTCTATATCCTTCCAATTCTTGGAATTGTCAAATGTTTTAATTTGGCAAATCTGGTGGGTGTGTAAGTTCATTGTCTCAGAAACTTCCATTTAGCCTCTAACCCATTTGTCTATTGACGTGCCTATTTCTTATAGATTTGTGGGAATTCTTTAAACATTCTGGACACTTTTCCTTTGTTGGTTACATATGATGAGCTTGTTGTCCATTCTCACAGCTGGTGGGGTCTCTGGATGAACCCCAGTTCTTAATTAGACGGCAGTCATATTATGAACCTCTCCTTTTGCACCTGTACTTCTAACCACTCAAATTCTTCCCTGTTTCGCTTCTCATATTTAGGTCTCCAATCCACCTGACATTGGGTATGGACGTACAGGGTCCAATCCCATGGTTCGCTGTGGGGTTCTGCCCACTTACTGATCTTGTCCTCCACCAATTTTCCGCTGTATTGGTTATTAATGTTTTTCTTTTTTAAACAAATCTTGGCTTCAGATTTATTAGACAAGGGGTTAGCAAACTTCTTCTGGAGGGGTCCGGATGATAAATATTTAAGACTTTGTGAACTGCACAATGTCATCTTTACTGCCTATTCCTTTTTCCCTAAGCCTTTAAAACTGTAAAAAACATTCTTAGCTGGGGGTCCAAACAAAAGCCACAAGAAAGCCTGCAGACCACAGCTTGCTGACCTCTATGAAGAGCAAGTCCCTCCTACTTTATTTTCCTTCAAAAGTAGCTTGACATAATCAGTCCTCAGGGGAATGCAAATCAAAACCACAAAGAGAAACAGAAGAAAGCTTGAAGGTTTACACTTCCTAATTTCAAAACTTACTACAAAGCTATGGTAATCAAAATGATGTGTTACTGACATGAAGGTAAACAACCCGAGAAAACAGAATGGAGAATCTGGAAATAAACCCAACGTGTTTGACCAACCGATTTTCACCCAGGGCACCAAGACTACTCAGTGGGGAGAGAACGGATGTTCAGCAAATGGCTAGGATGACTGGAGTCCACCTGCGAAAGAATGAAGAAGGACTCCTACCTCACTCCATACACAAATGTTAACTCAAAAATGGATCAACCATTGAAATGAAAAAGAAACACCTAAATATAAAAAGGAAATACAGGGACAAATCTTTCCAAGCCTGGATCTGGCAATGCATTCTTAGGCTTGACAGCAAAAGCATGACCAACAAAAGAGAAAAAATAGATAAATTCATCTTCTTTTTATTTAATGTTTACTTTTGAGAGAGGGAGTGTAAGTGGGGGAGGGGCAGAGAGAGGGGGACAGAGGATCCGAAGCACAGACAGCACAGAGCCCGATGTGTGGCTCAAACTCCCGAACTGTGAGATCATAACCTGAGCCGAAGTCGGATGCTTAATCCACTGAGACCCCCAGGCATCCCTTATCTTCATTCTTCCTTATGTTTCAAACCCTCCATTTGGAGTCACTATCCTTTTGCTTAAAGTGGAGGCTTTATGATTCCTTAGTATTTATTTGTGGATAATAAACTTTCTCTGTCTGGAAAGGTCTCTATTCTGCCCTTCATTTTACAGAATTCTAGGGTAGTGATTATACTCTCTCAGACTCCACTCTTTATGGCTTCTGTAGTAGCTTTTGGGAAGAAAGCCGCCAACCTGTCCCTCCTTTTAAATGAATCTTGTTTGGGACTCACTAGTAGTCCTGACTGTGATCTGGTGTCTTACCAGTATCTCTTCAGTGACGGCCTCTGCTCCACTCTTCTTTCTGAACTCCTGCTTATATGCTCACCAGACCTTCCCCCACCTCGCTCCATACCCCCTCAACATAGCTGACATATTCTCCCTGTTTCTGTCTTTCTGTTCTATATTCTTGAAATCTGCTTCCTGTATTTCTTCTACTTTATTCATAATCTTTTATTAGGTTCAAATTACCACCTAAAACATCCACAGAGTTTTAATTGTGATTTTGTATTTTCCAGTTCTAGAAATTTTAGATTATTCTATTAAAGTATGTTAAGTCACTTTGGGGGAGTGTGGGTAGCTCAGTCGGTTAGATGTCTGACTTCGGTTCAGGTCATTGATCTCACGGCTCATGGGCTCAGGCCCCGTGTCGGGCTCTGTGCTGACAGCTCAGAGCCTGGAGCCTGCTTTAGATTCTGTGTCTCCCTGTCTCTCTGCTCCTCCCCTGCTCATGCTTGGTTTCTCTCTCTCTCAAAGACAAATCGACATTAAAAAAAATATGTTAAGTCACTTTTAATAGTTTCCAGTTTTTTTTTTGAACAGATTTTCTAACTTTTATGTTTTTAAACACACTGAGCTCAGCTGTTCTAACCTCACCTGTGTCTGGTGAGCCCAGTATCTAAACACCATGGGTCAGATTCTGCTGTCCTTTCCTCTGAGTCTAGGTATTGTGCCTTGTTTCCTTATGACTCTGGCTATCCCTGGGATGCTCCCCCCAACCCTATCCTTAAAAACACCATTTCTGGGGAATCTCCAATACTTAGGATTCAGATGTCTCTTCCAGAGAGGTTTCCCTTTGCTTCTGTTGGGCACTCCAGCACACTGGTGTCACTTTAAAGCAAATTCACAGCACTGGGGTTTCTGGGACCGCTCTTACGAAGCTGGGCGCCAGACCCCCCAATGGAGCCTGTCTACAGTGGGTTTTCTTTCACCTCCTCTGAGCAGTGCCTTGGCTCAGCAACCAGGCAGTGCTCTCCGTCCTCCCCCTTTTGTGGGTCAACTTTTCGTTCAGCTCACTATGGATGAGTCTCCTATCAGGTTCCTCAACTTCGGCCATCGTAAATCTCAACCTCTGCTGAGTGTCTGAAAACTTACAAAACATTATAGTTCGGGTCCATGGTTCTGATCACCGAGCATCTCAGGATGGCTGCTGGGTGGTCCTCTCCGGGTCCCACTCTCTCAGGCGTGGCCCGGAGCTGCTTCATCCTCTCCCCAGCACTGAGACGCTGTCCCCCAGTGGCTTTCGAACACTAGCATTTTAAGTGACCTTTGGCAGAAGTCTCTGGATAACTAGTTTTGTTGTAATTAGGAGCCGGAAATGATACAGTTACTACTTCAGAATAAATTCCTGGGAAGATCAGTTACTAAACACACTGCAAGGTGACTCGCTTCACGCTCCTGTCACCTGCGTGTGACAGCGCCTACTTCCTGGGACCTCACTCGGGCCACGGTGTCGATCACACCAGGAGATCACGATCACAACAGTCTGACAGACAAGTGCAGACTTCACCATTGCTTTAACCGGCAGTCCCACAGTCAGTAGCCAGGATGGTGACTTTACTCCTTTCATGGAGTTGTCCCGTATGAGGCACAAGAACGTCTCAACCTGCGCTGTCTATGCACTGTCCACGGCGGGTCACACGCGTCTGTCACACGTGCGATCCCCCCACCCCCAGTTTGTCACCTCCCTTTACCTTGCTTTATGCTGCTGTTTGCCATACAGGAGTTAAAACCATTTACTCAAATACATTATCCTTTATTGTGGGGCTCCTGGGCTGGTCATCACACAAAGGAGTATGTTATTACTGCGGCCACGGTCACGCCCCAGAGATACCGCAGGTTTGCCACCGGAGCAGGGCAATAAGGCAAGTGTCAGACTAAAGCCAGTCAAATGCATTTTTTGGTTTCTCACTGCACCTGCAAACTGGCTTTACACAGTAGTCTGCAGAGTGTGCAGTAGCATTATGTCTAAAAAACAAGCTATGTATGTGCTGTATGTAAAAAAAGGCTTCTTGGCTAAGAAATGCTGACTGTTCCCTGAGCCAGCAGCAGCTGTCACCTCTCTGCCAGCGGAAGGTTCTCCTGGAGGCCATTGGCTGTGCACGGACCAGGGCGGCAGCTGCTGGAGGCTGGGTGGTTCTGGCAAGTTCTCAAAGGAGATGGTGACGTTGGCTGCACTGATGGATTCTTTCCCGAAGGTCTCTCTGTTGTGTGTGACGCCGTCTGATAACATCCTGCCCACAGGAGGGCCTCCTTTGTGCCCGGAGCCCAGCCTCTAGGACCTGCCACCCCCTTCCCCCATTGAGGTCACTTCCACCGTCCAAACGGCGCCATCACTGGGAGCGGATTCCGGCTCCAGGGACCCTTCGCTGGCTCCCCAGGGAGGTGCCGAGCATGGTTGGGGGCGGTGGGAGACGGAAGCTGTTCGGGCCGCGGCCAGGTTCCACTTGGGGTCCTGCGTTTCCACAAACCTTCAACGTGTAAAGGAAGTGGTGCATGCGAGGCCCAGTAAAAGGCAGCAGGGCTGTATGAGTCCTATTTCCACCGGACCACTGTGTCACCATGTCACCAGCTTCCACAGCGTCCAGAGGCAGGGCTCTGTAGGGGTCTGCATCACCATGCTGGACATGTCATTTCTCCGGCCCTGAAGGAGCGGCTGTTGGAGGTCTGTAAGGAAACAGTACTGCTCACCAGTAATGAGACGGGGAGGCCAACGTCATGAGCAGGGACATGGAAGTGCTCACCGGCTCATGGTCCAAGAATAGGACACCTAGGGCTCCTGCTCCTGGGTCCTCCGGCCAGAGCCGCACAGAGGACAACTCAGTGCACCTGCCCTCATGGTGCTCGGATCAGGACCCAGGGGTTCTCTGCATCCTAACCCCAGCCAGGCCGCTCACTAGCTGTGTTACTGCAGATCTGTTTCTTTGAGTCCCAGGCCTCACACCCTCTCAGTATCGAAGAGGAGGATTTGGGGGGAGAAATTTGCGAGTCCCTCTGACTTGAATAGTCGGCTTTAAGAAGAATGAGTATTCTACTACGAATCACACTATGAAAAGTTATTTAGAGAGGTTCCAAACTCACACACACATTCACGGCACCAAACCAGAACGAGGAAAGTAACCTCTGGTCTTCTGGTGCCTGAAACAGACCTCCACTGTCTGCAGAAATTATTCACTCATTTCTAACATTTCCGAGCTACTCTTGTAAGATAGGAAGTGACGCGTACCTCTGTATGTGCACGTGGGCATCGTGCCGCGGCTGCACTTAGACGACGTGAGGCACCTTGGGACAGGGCCGTGCTGCTGCGAATCACACGCGCAGGCCGCCTGGGGGCTCAGTCGGTCCAGCGCCCCGACTCTTAATTTTGGCTCGGGTCCTGATCCCAGGGTTCGGGGGATCAAGACCCACCTCAGGCTGTGCATGGACAGCATGGAGCCTGCTTGGGATGCTCTCTCTCTGCGCCTCTTCCATGTGCACTCTTCTCAAATTAGATAAACGTTAAAAAAAAAAAGGGAATAAGCAGGCATACTATTAATAAATGCAGCCGGCCGGCCACTCTCAAGGGCATCATCAGCCTCAAAAGTGCACACACGGAGGATTCCGTTTGCACAGCGTGAGGCGCTGAGAGACAGAGGACGGGTGCCTGGCTCCTGGGGTGAGGGCTGCTGCGTGACCATGAGGGAGCAGCACCGGGGACACCTCGGGGTGAAGGAGCATTTCCAGCGGGGTGCTCTGGCTCCAGGGCTCATGACACACCACACCCACACGGGACAGTGACACACATCCACACATCCACACACGGGACAGTGCGACACATACCCACACACGGGACAGTGTGACACATACACACACCCACACCCACACATACAGGACAGTGACACCCACACACAGACAGCGACACACCCACATACATGGGACAGTGTGACACACACGCATGTGCTGCACCAATGGCAACTGTGTTTTCTTATTCTACTGGGTCACGTCCGTTGGGGAACATGGGTGAAGGATGTGCTATCTGGGCAACTTCCTGTGAATCTACGATTATTTCAAAATAAAAAGGTTAGAAAAAGGCATTAGAAAAAACCAGCACCTGGTAGGAGACTAGTATAAACGAACAGAACCTTGTTCCCCAAAGAGGGAAAGAGGAAAGGGGCTCACTAGTGACTCCCGGAAGAACAACTATGAACGGGAGTGAGGACTCGAAGCGCGCCAGCTGCGGAGCTCTTGCGCTGACCGGCAGGAGACAGTCAAGAAGAACAAAGCTGGTGTGTGGGGAGCAAGGAGAGGGGGGCTGGGCCGGGAGCCTGCACTGCGCTGCAGGGGGAGGCACCCCCTGTGTGGCATGCAGGGGGACGGTGAGAGTGCACCCCTCACTCATGGAAGCCCAGGCCCCACTGATGGAGCAGAGCTCTCTGCAGGGACCCCTGTGGCACAGGAAGGGCTGGTACTCTCCAGGGGGTTGGGGGGGGCATGTGGGGCTCTGGACGCTGGGACCCGCCCTCCTCGGCACTCCTGCTCTTGAGACAGGAAGGAAACGAAGTGACTGGGACGTGCGGCCTGACGTGTGTGTGTTGGCGGAGACGCCATGGACACAGACACTGTGAGCACAGGGTTTACTGCTGTGAGCTCCAGGGGCTGGTCGCAGACACGCAGGCGGCCCCGGGGGCCACTGGCAAAGGACAGACTCTCCCACAGTATCTTGATTTAAAGGACAGGGCGCCTGGGCGGCTCAGTCGGTTCAGTGTCTCCTCTTGATTTCAGCTCAGGTCATGATCTCACAGTTTGTGAGTTTGAGCCCCAGGTCAGGCTCTGCCCTGACAGGGCCGAGTCTGCTTGAGATTCTCTCCCTCTTGCTCTCTGCCTCTCCTCTGCTCTCTTTCTCTCCCTCCAAATAAAAAGACATTAAAAAAACAAACAAACAAACAAAACCCACCAGGCTCAACATGACTCACAGGGCTGACGTGGAGGGAACCCTTCAGCTGGTGTGCACTGGGACTGGAAGACCTCCCAATGCCTCTCCAGTTTAAGACATCCAGACCTGACCACCTCTCATCCCCTCCACCAAGATCATCCTGACCCGAGCCACTGCCCTGTCACCTAGATTACGGGAAAAGCCCCTCAACAAGGCCTTGCTGTCTCTATCGTGGAAGTGGCTGCCTGGCAGTCCTGTTAAATGTGAATCAAATCACACCACCCAAAGCCCAAGTCCTTCCAAGTACCCCCTCACAAGGCCCCTTACCCTACCTGCTCACTTGGCTCTGGAACACAAAGCTTGACTCTGCCCCAGGGCCTTTGCACTGCTTACTCTCCTGGCTAGAACATACCCCCCTTCCCCTGACAACCCGTCTCCTTCAGGGCTTTCTCGAACGCCACTCAGGGAGGCTACAGGAGTTAGGGATCCACGCCCAGAGGCAGTGGCTTCAGCAGCATGGCCCAGCGTGCCCCTGCCATACTCTGTGCCACTCCCACTGTGGCCCCTGGGGCACATGTGCAGGAAAGACACCCCATGGAAGGTCAGTGAAGGGCCAGGACAGAGGCCCTCACTCCCATCCCTGGACCGGCTATCCCTCCACTTCTGACTCGAGAGGGGGAAGGCAGCGCCTCCTATCTGGGGTTTCCTGCTGCATGCAGCCCAAGGTCGCAGCAGCAGCGGCCACCCATGAGCACTCAGTAGTGCCACCAACAGCAGGAGAACGTCCTCTGCAAGGCCCCAACGTGCACCACAAGAACACTGCGCGCCACGGGCACAGGGCTCATGCACCTGCCGGGGGCCCTCCTGTCCCCCTCTGGTCTTAGATCTCTGTAACAGCTTTGTAAAAAATCACAACCAGAGGGCATCTTGATAGCAGAGAGAAGAGAGCAAGGGGAAAGGACTCCAGGGGACGTCCGGTGGCCAGGGTGGAGCACAGGCAGGCCGAGACATGCCTAGACCTGCCACGGAGCCTTCAGAGACACAGCAGAGAGTACATGTCCTCCCCCGACAGCCTGTAGATGAGATGCGGCCAAGAGTGCATGTCCTCCCCCGACGGCCCACAGATGAGACATGGTGGAAAGTGCATGTCCTCTCCCGACAGACCGCGGACGTGACCTGTCATTTACCAGGCACACTGCTGCCTGGGGTCTTACTGCTAACCGACCAGCTACCAGGGAACTGACAAGCCAGAGTACACGTCCCCCTAGGAGGAAGGGCTGGTGCCAAAAAGCCTTGCTGATCACCGTTGGTCCCCTGGTCTTGGGTGGGCTTGAAGCTATGGAGTTACTGTGGCTACAAAGCACCTTGCCCTCTGTTTGGCCTGGCTCTCTAGTGTTTCAAAGGCTTCCTGAGAAAGCTCGGGAAGGTTAACCTGGGTGTCCAGCCTTTTCGAAAGGGGGTGGGTCCATTCTTTTCTGAAATGATGTAAGAAGCATGCGGCATAACTGGTGTTTGCTTTGGGAACGCGGAGGAGGACATGGGGCACGACATTCTCCCAGGCCCTCCCCGAAGAGGCACTCCAAGCCCGAGAGCTTGTAAACCGTGTCCCCACAGCCCTGACACAGCTCAGGTCCCTGGTGAGGGCCGGGAGGAGCCGGCGACGAGGCCAGGACTGATGCGGCCAGTCCAATGCCCCAGGGGCCACACAATTTGAGCACGACACATGTGGATTTTACGTGAGGCACTAGGCCGCCAGTTCTAGTGATTCTTTCGATAGTTTAAAGTATAAAGTTATAAATTATGTGCTAGTATGTGGTATAAAATTACCCGAAGCCACAGGGTCATTTCCCTCTTACAATGTCACTCTCAGTGAACTATCAGGGAGCAGCATCCACATACATGCACATGACAAACAGCTGTCCCGTAAGTTTACAATTCAGCCCACACACCAGCCTCTCCGAGCCACCTCTGGTGACATTAGAAGCCTCACTTCCTTTAAACATGACAGAGGAGAAAGAAATCTCCATGCTAAGCAGAACCCTTCCATGTCCAGGAGTCCAGAAAGCCCAGGTGGTCCGCACCAACATGCTCCTCTGAGCAGGGCCTTCAGTCCTATCTTCCAAAGCAGGAGACGGAAGGCACTCTCAACAAAACTCCACGTCCTGCCCCTCTGAAATAACAGGAAGGATGTATGAAGCATTCACAGTCGATGTGAATCCTCCTGTGTGCACAACACATTGTCTGTGCGGCCTCCCACGGCTGCACAAATGCTGGCTCACAATGGCACAACGAGATGTCATGTGGAGACTCCTGGGACTGGCCAGGCCTCTGAGCAAGACAGGGTGCACCTGACCCAGGGTAGCACCAAGTCGTACCCGGATAGGCCACAGTCTCAAGCACACCGTGGAGGGCAGCGGCCGGCTCCATCAAGTTGGGCAGTTGAGGACCCAGTGGGAGCCGGTGACGAAGACAAGATGGGCTACATAAGGAGCAAAGAGTTGTGCAGGAGAAGACAGCCAGCAGTGGGACATTGGAAGAGGCGGGGCCAAGCCTGGCCACGGTTCTGTCTCCCAGGGGGACTCTGAGTGAGCCCAGCACCAACCTCCACCTGCTCGGCCACTGAGCCACTTCTGGAAGCCGAGAGCGGCTACAAGCACGGCGCTGGTTCCATGGCTCGCAGGGGTCCTGTCTGCGGGGCACCAGCCCTCGTCCAGGGCCAGGACAGGGTGGACGTGGCTTCCCCCCACTGGCGAGCCGGGTGTCATCCCCTGCTCCCGCGGTGGCTACACTGGCGAGACCCTGTTCTGCTGCCACGACCTCGTGACCTCAGGGAGCTGAGCGCCCATGTAGGGGAGGGGGCAGCGTCGAGGGAGGCGCAGGGAAGCTCCCAGTGGCTTCGAGGTCCTGCCCCCCTACCCCTCGCTCCCATCTTTACAAATCTCCTCTGTCGACACCTCCCCTCACCCCTCCTTGCCAGACTGGCATTGCCTACTCCCCCTGTAGGCCTAATGTGGCCCGTATCTTCCTCAATTATATTTCTTGGCACATTTTATTGCAACTATTTGTGTATGTGTCTGTCTCACCAGCTTTCAGGACAAATGGGATTCGACTTCAGCACAGGGCCTGGCACGCAGAGAGGGCTGAGTGGGGGTCCACCTGCCACGTGACCTGGCGAGGACCATGATGCGCTAACTCGGCACAGTCAGTGCAGAACTCACACACAGAAGACAATGTGTACACCTACACTGCTCTGTTCTGACGAACAAGACCCTAAATTCAATGGTATGAGAGAAAGCAGATAGATTGTGAATATATTATCCATATTCTGTATCACAAGCACATTAGTGCATCATTTGAAAACCGCATTTAAAAATCCAAAATTCTTTTCAATTGCAGGAAGGCCACAGGCATAGATGACATTTATACTCATTATGCCCGTGAGGAAAACCTCTCCGTGTGCCTTGCCATACCTTACATGTGTTTTGAGAGATAAGATCTATTGTAGTGCGGTTATGCGGTTTTTTGAGCTGCAGAAGTTATCAGGTTCCGTGTCGACCTCAGGGACCAGGCAGAAGAGCCAGGCGGTCTCCTCTTTGGAGCGGGATGAAGCCCCCCCCACCCGCAGGCCCACCCTGCTCTCCACCAAGGAAGGGCCCTCACACAGCAGTCACCAGATTCAGTTTTCTCCTTCCTCCTGTGTGTCTGTCTCTGCCTGGACTGGCGGGTAAACCCCGAGGGTAGAGGGGACAGGAACTGTCTAACACCTGGGGGACAGCAGTTCTCAAAAAAAGAAAAAGAAAACCAAATTGATGAAGCATCACCCTGGAAAGACTAAGATCCCCACTAAGATCCCACACTAAGATCCCCAGAGCAGAGAGAGCAAGGTGGGACCAGATGGTGGGAGGAGGGGCTGGCCATGCCGCACGCCCTGGCAATAATGACCCTGAAGGCCTACTGTCCACCCACTTCAGGAAGATACTCTGATTACTTACTTATTATTTAATTTTAGAGGTGGGCATAGAAAATCCCACGCAGGCTCCAAGCTCAGGCTGGGGCCCAACACAGCACTTGATCCCATGATGAAATCATGACCAGAGCTGAATTCAAGAATCAGATGCTTACCCAACTAAGCTACCCAGGTGCCCCACTAATTTTTATTAAACAACCACACAGAAAAGGACAAAGTATGAGTAACAAATTCTGGGGCACCTAGTTGGCTCAGTCGGATAAGCAGCAGACTCTGGATTTCAGCTCAGGTCATCTCACAGTATATGGGTTCAAGCCCCATGCTGGGTTCGGTGTTCACAGTTTGGAGCCTGCTTTGGATCCTCTGTCTCCCTCTCTCTCTGCCCCTCCTCCATGCTCGCTTGCTCCCTCCCACCCTCCCTCTCTCAAGTAAATAAACGTTTTAAAAAATTGATAAAAACCCAACAAACTAATGCTTGGCACGGCACCTGAGTGGCTCCATTGGTCGAGGTTGTGATCTCATGGTTTGTGAGTCTGAGCCCTGCACTGGGCTCCATGCTGTCAGCATGGAGCCTGCTTCAGACCCTCTGTCCCCCCAACCCCTCTCCAGTTCTCTCTCACTCTCTCTCTCTCTCTCTCTCTCAGAAACAAACCAACCAACAGAATAACAACCAGTATGTACCTACCACCCAGTGAACCAAACCCAGGCCAGCTGCCCCGGGTCACAGCGGCTGTGAAGCAGACACGGTGGCCTGGAACAGCACGCCTCTCAGGCACCGGGTCTCCAGGGAGCCTGGCTGCTGGAAGCACAAGACGGCAACAGAGAGCCCAGCACCCACCTTGCACCAGCCTCACCCAACCCCACACCGAGGTGAAGTCTAGACTAAAGGCTCTCAGGGACAGGCTCACGGCTAGTCTCATGACTGCTGTATCCCCAGCCTGTCACACAGGGTCCAGTACAGAGAAGGTGCTCCCTAAGTGCTGAATGAATGGACAGAGTGAGAAATGAGCAGATTGGCTTTGGAGGCCCAAGTTCCTTGCAGCAATGACTAAGAAGATCGGCCGTGCGAGCCATGCCCTCTGGCTCGTGTCCGTGTCCTTCCCAGCAGCGCAGGGCCTGGACTTCCTCAGCTGGGAGGCCCCTCTGGCTGCACATAACGGCCTCCACGGAACAAGGCGGACAGGAGTCTGGCAAAACTACCCCCTACACCACCCTCTTGGACAGAATACTCACCCAACGCGAGCTGCAAGTAATCAGCTGTGGATGCCTACAGCTGCCTCTCTGGAAAATTCTCAACTGATAGTAGTGATTCCCACCTTCTTTATAGGGACAAAGCCTTAAACCCCGAAGGTACACATAGATCCTGTCTTCCCTAGTCGTTCCTGATATTCCTGCCCTTATAGGATTAAGCTTTCCTTTCTGTGACAACCGCATCTTCTGGTTCTTTTGACGGTTCCACCTTAATTTTTGAAGTTAACTTGAAAAAGAACGTCAAGGTGAGAAATGTCCCCTGCAGCATCTGCTGATGGGTATTAAGGCTTGTGGGCAAAAGTCTGAGGGGAAACAGGACATCTATCTACATCACCTCACCCCCGAATATTTGATGGCATCCGAGAACATGACAGCAGAGGGACCCAGCGGACACAGCCTTCAGTGGGCCACGAAGGCCTGCATCACCATGAGTGGGCACACCATCACTTCTGCAGTTTTCTTGCCAAAAAATGCATCATCTCATCCTGACAAGGAGGAAACACCAGACACACCCCAGTAGGGCATCCCACAACATAACTGATGGGTGCTCTGTAACAGCACCAAGGTCACAGAAACCAGGGAAGACAGGGGACTGTCACTGACTGCAGACTACGGCAGTGTGGCGTCTCAGGCCAGATCCTGGCAGCAGGAAAGTCCCCAGCAGAAAAACAGGGGAATTGGACTAAGGTCTGTAGTTTCATTCATGGTATGGAACAGATGTGAGCGTCTCGGTCCTGACGGCTGAGCTACGGCTGTGGGCCAGGCCAGTCTTAGGGGCAATGGGGTGAGGAGTGTACAGAACTGAAGGGGGACAACCACCAGGCAGGCCACACCAGGACCGTTCAAATACATGAGAGAAATACAGGTAAGTCATTAGAAAAAACTGGCAAAAGCACCAATAGGCACATCCCAGAAAACACACAGAGTTGATAAACGTAATCAGGGAAATTCAGGGAAATTTCAATTATACCCCAAGGGGCCACTGGTACAATTGTTAAAGTCAGGAAACATGGTGTCAGCAAGGATGAGAGCTCAAGGGGACCCTTCTGTGCTGCTGGGAGACCCCTCCCAGGTCTCACGGCCCTGGAAACGGCCTGCCGCATCTGGGCTATTCGGAGGTGTATGCGCCTGCCCACCGCACAACCCTCGTCACCAGGCACTCGTCCCAAGGAAACCACTGGACACATGCATCTGGAGACACACATCAAAGACCACAGCAGTTCTGTGGGTAAAGGCAAAACGTGCAAAACAATCCCAAATCTATGAGAGAACTGACGGGTTCTGTTTGTTCCCACAGCGGACAGACAGCAGCAGAGAAAATGAAGGGACCATGGACAGCCATACCAGCAACACGAATGAATTCCCAAACTGCAAGTCACAGAAGAATATATTCGGTATAAAGCCATTTATATCAAGTTTCAAAATAGACAAGACTGTTTAAAAATATGTATTGTAGGAACACTTAAAGAAAGGGAGGGGCTGATGGTTCAAAATTCGGGGTCCCAGCTCACAGGGGCAAAGGGCGTGAGAGTCACAGGTGCTTCTGGCCCCTCGGGGTGTGGATGGGCCAGCTGTGGCACGGCCACTCCCGCTACGGGCACATTCTGGAACTCCGTCTATGGTGAACGACGGTGGTCACGAAAAAGCCAAAATGCAAACAGGCATGTCTTAAATGAATCTAAATGACAAAGATGACCAGGCAAATTCTGAAACTTTCAGACTTTCAAATAGAAGGAAAGAACCCAAAGAAAGCCAGGGGATGGTTCGGATTAGCTCCCAAGGAGTTGATCTGGAAGGAACCAGTCACGACCCGCCAGCCAGGAGCTGCACAGTACAAGCCAGAGAGTGGTTTTAAGGAGACATTAACTTCCCACCACAAACAAGACCTAAACGTTTTGAGCTCTGTGAGTTACACCAAATTTTAGGATTTTAAGAATCCTTTGTACTCCTTGAAGACAACACTTGCTTAGCCAGACTGAATCCATTTTGCCCCTGCTCACCCACTCAGATACCTTCATTTGCCTCCAGTGTGTTTTTGTTGGTGGTGTTGAGTATTAGGATTTACAGCAATTTGCAGCTTGCCTGTACTTTGATAGTTTTAAGGAAGTTCTCCTGAAGGTCCAAACCAGCCACAATCGTGCAGCCCGAGGCGGGGCGGGGGGGGGGGGGCTCACTCACCAGCTGGAACTCGCTCCTCCGGCTGAAAGCCTCCCTGATGCCAGAGTCCCTCCAGAGAGCGCTCAGCGCGGGCACGTAGAGCTGGAAGGTGGCAGGCTCCACGGGCAGCCCCGCCTTGTTCTCAAAGGCCAAGAGGAACATGCCATGCTTCTCATTTTCTGAATACTGCCATGGGATGCCCAGCTTGTCTCGTGCATCAACAAGGACCCGTGAGCCCTAGGAGATAGAAGAGACAGGAAGGGTTAATTATGCTTCCTGGACCGCATCTCAACAGAGCGCCTCCGCACAGGCATCGACCGTCACCCGGCAGGAAATGCACAGGCTCTCAACCAGGTCTCCTGGTCTGTTCGGTCAAGACGCCCGTGGTCTTAACTCACTGGAACCTGGCAGCTCCTCGATGCCAGCAGGACATGACGGCCTGAAAGCCTAAGGCGCACAGGCGAGCCACCAACAGGTCATCACAAGACGGAACAAAACCACAGGCTGAGTGGCCTGCCCCCTGAAACAGAGGCCAGTGGGCACGTCCTCGATTTGATGCCACCACTATTAGAGATGATGAGAGATTAGTTCCTCACAGATAAAAATAAAGTATTTCTGGCCCCCTTTTTACCTCGCAGACAGGGTAAGAAAAGGGATAGAGAAACGGCCTCAACTCAAGTAGGCGTCCACCTTGCAGGACACACTGTCCTGGCGATGACAGCCCCACTGGGCAGTAAGGAGGTCCAGTTTGGGTTCTTCTGAGAGGCCCCACTGAGCACTCTCTAGGTGGGCAAAGACCAGCGGGGGGCCTGTCTGGAAACGCCTTCACGGACTCCGCATGGTCTCCGCGTGGTCTGGCAGGACCCAGAACGATAGGGGACAGTAACTTGTCCCCCGGCACAGAGAACACCAGGACCTCACTGCACTGGGCCCTGGCTTTAAAAACAAAACAAAACAAAACACAGCTTTAGTGGCTAGAAGGCACGTAACATACAAATCCCCTACTTAAACTGTACAGCTCAGTGGTTTTCAGTTGGCAGTTACCCTAAGCAGTTTCCCTTCCAACACTTGGGTCAGAGCAGACCCATTGATGATGCCTTCCTTGCATCCCTGCTGTAGCATGTTTGGTGCCTGCAACTTTCATTTCTGCCTTAAACCACGAGCCGAATGGTAACAGGGACCAAAAGGAGTAGCTGCAGTTTACCCCCCAGGCCTAGACCAGGACTGTCTGGTGAGAGATGTTCCTGCAAGTTCCCTTCTTGGGACTCACACTCATCTGCCATCCAAAACCAGGCCATTTCTACTGACCCAGCAACACAGTCAATGCTTATAGGCACTGAGGGTAAACAAAAGGTTTATGAAGTAGAGTCCGATCTGTAGAAACTTGGAATCTAGCTAGGCAAACACACCTATGAATTAAGACAATTAATATCCATTCACCATAAAAATGCTCAGAAAACTAGGAATAGAGAACTCCCTTAACTTCAAGAAGACTCACAAAAACCAATAGCTAATATCATAATTAACAGTGAAAGACTGAATCCTTTCCTCTAAAATTGGGAACAAGATAAGGCTGGTCACTTTTAGCGGTGCCAATCAATACAGAACTAGCTCTAGCCAGTAATAGGAAGATAAAGACATACAAGGTACAAAGACCAGCAAGAGGAAAAAATAAAACTAAGTGTATTTGCAGATGAAATGAAATGATGGTCTATGTGGAAAATTCCAAGAAATCTACAAAAACAAACAAAAACTTCCTTGTGAATTTGCTCAGCAAGGTTGCTCAATGTAAAATTAACCTACAGAAGTCAACTGTCTTTCTACTTACTAGCAATAAACATGTGGAAACTGTAATTTGAAATACAATATTAATAATTGCTAAGAAAGTAGAAATTGTATAAAACATGTACAGGACCTGTATGTTGAAAACTATAAAATGTGGTTGAAAGAAACCAAAGTAAACCCAATAAATGGAGGGACATACCATGTTCATGGCTTGGAAGTTTCAAAATAGTAAATGTATTTCTATAAATCTCAGCAAGATATTTTATGGGTATAAATATGGATATGATGAGTGGTGTGTGTGTGTGTGTGTGTGTGTGTGTGTGTGTGTGTGTGTATTACTACCCTAAAAGTTTTGGAAAGGTACTAGATTAGCTGCAACAATTTAGAAAAGGAAAAACTAAGCCTCTCTACTCAGTTTGAACACTTAGTACCCAGCTACGGTCATCAAGGCTGTGGTACTGGTGAAGGAGCAGGAACAGACACAATAATCACCTGACCATCAGCGACAACACAGAGATCGTCCCAAGTAAGTATGGCCCATTGATTTTTATAAAGATCCAATTACAGAGAGGAAGAACAGCCATTTCAACAAATGATACTGGAGCAACTAGACATCCACAGGCAAAGGAAAAAAAAACCCCTGACTCCAACCTCCCATTTTATACAGAATCAACTCAAAATGTAAAGCCAGAGCATAGGAGGAGATCTTCAGGGTCTACAGCTTGGGAATAGTTCTGAGGTGATGAAATGCAAAATTTTTAAAGGAAAACATCAAGAAACTGGATTTCATCAAAATCAGAATTACAGAAGAGAGCTCTGTAAAAGGCTCTCTGAAGAGGCTGAAAAGACACTGTACGGACTAGGAGGCCAAGGACTCCTATCTAGAATTTATAAAGAACACTCAAAACTCAACAGTTAGAAAAACAATGCAGTTAGAAGGTGGGCAGAAGGCATGAGGAGACGTTTTGCAGACAGAACATAAGCAGGTGAGAGACGAGATGTTCAAGAACACCAGCCATCAGGGCAAAGCAGGTTAAGACGAGAGAAGATACGGCCACATGCTATTGAAACAGCTGAAACAAACTAACAGAAACTCAAACCAGCGACAACACCACAGGGTGGTGAGGGCACAGAGACATCTAATCTCTCACACGCTGTTGGCGAGGATAGAAGATGGCACAACCACTCTGCATCCGGTTTCCTAAAAAAGTAAACCTGGGGCGCCTGGGTGGCTCAGTGGGTTAGGCATCCGACTTCAGCTCAGGTCAGGATCTTACAGCTCTTGAGTTCAAGTCCCATGTCGGGCTCTGTGCTGACAGCCTGGAGCCTGCTTCGGATTCTGTGTCTCCTTCTCTCTGACCGTCCTCTGCTCATGCTCTGTCTCCCTCTCTCTCAAGAATATATAAATATTGAAAAAAATTAAACCTATATTTATCACACAATCCAGCAATCTCAGTCCTGGGCACTGAACTCGGAGAAATGAGAATCTACATCTGCACAGAAACCTGTGCAAGAATGTTCATAGCAGCTTTATTCATAACAGCTTAGAGCTGGAAACAGCCCCAAAGTCCTTCAATAGACAAACGGCCACAAGCTGTGGGGCCCCCGTACCAGGAAACAGGCCACGGCAGTAAAAGAGAATGGACACTTCATTCATGCAACTACCTGGACAGTGCTCAAAAAATTACAGAGTAAAAAAAGCCAATCTCAGAAGATCATACACTATATGATTCCGTTTACAGGCTATTCTTGAAGTGACACAATTATAAAGATAGAACACAAATTTTGGCTGCCAGGGATTGGGAACCAGGAAGCAGGAGTGGAGGGGACGGTCCCGGGAGAGCTGTAGAACCTACACACACACACACACACACACACACACACACACACACACACACACACACCCCCACACCCCCACCCCCACCCCCACCCCCACCCCCACCCCCACCACCACCACCAACTTCCTGGTCGTGACAGTGCACCGCAGTCCCAGAAAACATAACCACTGGGGAAAACCGTGATGCCTCTCCCCTGCTATCTTTGCAAGTGCCTGGGAACCTATAATTATTTCAAAGTAATTTTTAAAATTTTGTTATTTTAAGTTTATTATTTATTTTTGAAAAGGCGAGCGTGTGAGCATGACTGGGGAAGGGGCATAGAGAGAGGGAGAGAGAGAATCCCAAGCAGGCTGTGTGCTGGAGCTTGACTTGGGGGGCTCGATCTCACAAACTGTAAGATTGTGACCTGAGCCGAACACTTAACCACTGAGCCACTCAGCACCCTCACAACGTTTTTTAAAAAGTTGCCTAAGAGCCATCACAGTAAGGCTTCCAATTTCGTGGTGTGGAAAAAGAAGGTTTTACTAGGGGCCAGGGGAAGTGAGCTTCGTAGGAAAAGTGAGATAGATGGGTCTCCAAGTGCGATGCTGAAGTGCAGCTTAATTTCAACCTGGCATCAGGGGACTGGAACCCACCCAGAGGGAAAACAGGACTTGAGTAAGTCCTAGCTCTCTTTCCTCAGTGTTTCAACCACCCCATTCCTGCCTGTGGGTCCCTCCCATCTCACATTTTCCGACAACCTCACACCAAATTCCCACCTGCCCAACAGGACAATATCGGAAAACTTTAAGAACTCAAGAAAAAAAACATGTTTCACATGCTCCACATTATGCATGACCCAAAATATCAGAGTACAGAGGAGGCAGAAGAGATCTCTCTGGTGAGATTCTGGGCGTGGGGTCCCAGCACCCTTGTGGAAAGCAGACAAAGACTCCTCAGGGTCCTGGCACAGAAGGCCCCTGGTCTGGCTGGGGGGCTGGGTGGGGATTTGAGCTGCCCCCAGGCCCAGGTCAGGGTCCAGCCCGCACAAGTTCAACTCAGGAAATGCGGTCTGACACACAGTGCCCTTTTTACACATCAAGAAGCGCAGCCTGACAAGGAGCACATCCTCACTCACGCAGTAAAGTGAACCTCTGCTCCCAGGGGTGGAGGGGGTTTTTTGCTTTTATGTGTCAGGGAATCAAAACGGACTTGGAAACCCGAGTGATCATTTCCAAGACTGCTTTCAACACTGCACAAACCAGGCCTTCCCTAATTATCGGGGAGAACACAAGTTTGGCTTAGAACACCCTGGGCTCTCCAAAAGCAGCCTGTGTTCCCACCGCACACCACCACCCAGGCAAGCTTGGAGACAGGCCAAATGAACTTCACCCAAACACGAAGAAAAGGCTCCTTATTTCTCTCTTGAAAAATCCAGGGAAATTGACAAAACTGATGAACTTTGAGTTACATCAGTTAGCTCTAGTCCATTTTTCGTATCTGTCTCTTCATATGGAGACCGGTATAAGGAAAAAAGAAGTCTCTCTTTTGCCTTTTTAGGTTTATCCTAGTAAAGAACTATTGTCTGCCAACTTTGTTCGGAACACCCAAAACGGAGATCAAGGAGAGGTTTCCACTTTGGGACATCAGCCTAAAATCGGAGTCTACTTTTTCTTCCTTTTTAGAGAGAGCATAAAGTCTTCAGCAATGTCCTATTTACTGTTCTTTTGCAGAACTGATGGTAACACTTGTCACCATCATTGTAGAGAGCTCTAACATCTTAAAAGATACTAGTATATAGTAAGCATATAATTAGCACCTGGCCTCATTGTATTCCAATCAAAGACCTATTTCCTGAAACCCAAAGCCAAGAAAATCCTAAAATCTATATATACTCAGGAAGAAAAGTTAAGGCAGAAGGCAATTTGCTTGTCTCATTAATTGTTCATTCAGTAACAATGTTACCCAAGTATCCTTCCCTTCATAACCATACTTTTTATTCAGGTACCTAATACGAACCGCTAAAGTCTTAAGCAGTTTGGTGACTTCATCTCAATACTATGTAACACTTTAAACTGTTTAAAGAGCACATTTTTAAGACAACTTCTAAATACAGCATTTGAAGCTTCTAATCAAGGAATGGAGCAGATTCCCTGTCTGCTGGGGATATAGATTTGGGGAGGGAGGTCAGTTTTATTGGATGGAGACCAAAAATGGCAAATCCTGTTATCTCATTTCAAAATAAATGTTCTTACTTTAGCCCCTAATCAAACCAAATCTTTTCAGTTATTCCTCACCAAAATCTTCCCACACCAAATACTACAGCTGAGGTAGACCCTAAAATGCTAGGAGATCAAAATAGCTTTTTCTGCAGAACGATAGTTCTGTTAGGACCATGGTAAGGTCTGAACGTGCACCCAATCAGATAACAGCATATCTACTTGGAAAGCTTTTCTTTTTAAGCCCACTCAGGCCGGGTTGTTTGCCTCTGGCCACCATCCAAATAAAAGAAATGCTGCCAGAAATGTAAACAGGATACATTTCTTTAACTTAATGAGTCCAGCAAGCAAGGGCAGATGGTGCCTCTCAGTTTCTCTCTGGAACTGAAGGGGTTGAGCTTCTAACTTGGAGTTGGAGCAGACGTGAGGCGGGGAACGTGGTGAGCGGACAGGCCAGTGATCAGAGCCCCAGTCCTTCCAGGGCAGACACGACGGCCTCGGCCAGTCCCCTGCCCCCACGGCACCCCCACGGTGTCCCCCACATGCACACATGGAACAGGCCATTCCGCCTACGCGTCTGCTCCAGGAAAGCCACGGGAAGGCCCAGGAAGGGGGTCAAACCAAAAAGGTGGTAAGCGTGGCGCCTGCCCCAGAGCTTTCCATGGGAGCAGTAGCACAGCCAGGGGCAGGATGTGTCAGGGGCAGTGGAGGATTTACTCTGCAGAAGCCGGAAACCAGCAAGGGTCTGCAAAGGCGCGGGCGTGGTGGGGCGGGTGCGGTGGGGGGACAGCCAGAAGGCCACCCCTAAGGAAGAGGAGAGCTGCCCCCAAACGTGGAGAGCACGCACAGCCCGACCATGCAGGTCTCCAGACATGAGTCCTGGGGAGGGTCTGGCTCAGGATGGGGGACATCTTGGGAAAGTTGAAGGCAAATTAGATTTAATGGGACGGGAAATCCAAGGCAACACTTCTAGGAAATGGACTGGTCAGAAAAACTCTGGGTTTAGGGAAGCGCAGACTCTCCTCTGGAGTGTTCTCTGGGCACCCAGGGAAGGCGGGTGCTCCTCAAAGCTCAAAAATACATACATAAACAAACACGGAAGTCAGTATCAGTTCAGAATTCCTCAGATCTCCAGCGCAACGTGAAAGTCCACGCTGTATCTGAGAGCTCAAGAGCCAGCCGAGGGGGCCTTGTGAGGCTGCCTCCCAGAGCCAGGCAGAGAGCAGCCTTTCTTTTTCTCTTTCAAGGGGCGGCTCTACGTCCTGGAACCTGCTTGGACTGGACATTCACTAAATGTTACACAGACAAGCACTGGCATGAGAGAGCAAAGCTTTCCTGCTCAAGCACAGAAAATAAGAGAAATCTAGGAATCAATAAATACTAAACAGGATTCCAAGGGGAAGAAGTCCCGTGAACACCACAAACAGGTAACACAGCTTCATGCACTAATTCACTGCTTGTGAAATTCGTAACTCAGTGCAGTTCAAGATTCACTGTGAAATAACGTGGCAAGCTTCTAAAAAAACTAAACAGATGGTAAATATCTGAATAACATATAAATAATAATAGCAAGTGTTTCACAGAAATTCTGTTTTAGTTAAAAGAAGATCTATATTTATGGGGGCACCTGGGGAGCTCAGTCAGTTGAGAGTCTGACTCTTGGTGTCAGCTCAGATCACGATCTTGTGGTTGGTTTTTGAGTTCAGGCCATGCATCGGGCTTTACGCTGCTGGTGTGGAGCCTGCTTGAGATTCTCTCTCTCTCCCCCTTTTTCTCTGCCCCCTCCCTCTCTCAGAATAAATACAATTTAAAAAAGGAAGATCTGTACACACGATGTATAGAGACGGAGGTGTATGTGTGTATACACATGTGCACACACACCACTCCAATGGTGGTGCGTTCAGGGCCATCGGGCCGCACTCTCGCACTCCCGCAGGCTCTACTGTGAGGCCCGGCCCTCTCCTGGGCCTCCACCACTTCAAATTGAACGGAGCTGAGCGGAGGCTCGGGACTCCCAACAGGGATGGACTGGGTTTGGGGAAGAACAGGTAACAGAGTGAAAGCAGCTGAGAGAGGGGGTATGAGAAAGCTGTGAACCGCTATCCTGTGGGGCCAGTTTCCCAGGCTGCATGTGAGGGGACACAACCCTGGGCGATTGGTCAGGGTCCTCCTGGACGGCAAGGTGAGGTCCAGGGGTGCCGCTCAGGGCCCTTCCAGCCTTCAGACACTGGCCTGGAGGAGCAGTTCCCAAAGACCGCCTGCTTACCCGTCCAGGGGCCGGGTGTGTGGAGTGCGCGCCACTATCCCCAGCTTGCGCCGGTGTGGGGCCCCAGTGTACTGATCCAATAGTGCGCCAGAGGTCACGAAAATACTGTCTTTCCACAGATGCTTTAAATTCGGATCTCGGTGGCCAGTGAGTAGATACAGACACGTACAAAATTCATGCTCTTCCCACAATTCAAAGGCTGTTTCTCGTTCTAAGCACTTGCCGTGTGGCTGATAGTATGTTAAGTGCCTACCATCCATCAGCTCCTTTGGGCTTCTGAACTGTGTGAGGGGAACAGTTACTATGCCCATTTTACAGATGAGAAACACTGAAGCTCAATCACACAGGCAGTCAAGTGTAATTCTGTGATTCTAAAGCTGGTGTTTTGTGTCAATAGTCTGTATATCTACGGGTTTACCGGGGAGCGAGGGAAGGAAGACAGACAGGAGGAAGATGTTTGCAAGCTGACAGCAGGCCCCAAGACTATACCACATCCCAACTGACCTTCGTGGACAGAACATTTCTGGTATTCTCCGAAGATTAAAACCACAACACAGTAATTAAAATCCAGGAGTACAGGCTACACTTACACCTGGCTCCGCTGGAGAGAACTTGGAGAGCTCAGACAGTACTCGCCAGGCAGTAAGGCCCGCACTCCCAGGAACTGCCTCAGCAGCACAGCCTGAACACACTTGACAGCTGCTCTGTCCAACAGACAGGCCTGTGGCCACCATGGCCACCGAGTGGCAGAGGGTGGCCAGTCTGAACTGAGATGATAGAAATACATAGTAGATTTCAAAGACTTAGTATGAAAAAGAAATGTAAATATCTCTTACTTTTTAAAACCAATTATATGTTGAAATGGTAACATTTTGATATTATGGGTTATCAAAACATATTAATTTTCTTTCTTTTACCTCTCTCAAGGTGGCTAAGTCGAAGTACTACGTGCAGCTCACAGAACATTTCTGTTAGATTCAATCGCTATATGGGAACATTTCTTTAAATGGAATTGGTTTCTTTCCGATCACAAAAATATTTTTAGTGCAGAAAGCAAATGACACCTAGAACTGCATTAAGAAGAAAGTGGAATCCTCAAAAACATCAGTATTTAGAAGTGAGTGTTGTTCACGAAGAACGTAATCAGTCTCGTTCTTTACAGACATTTGCTGAGTGTGTATAAACATTTTGGAAATCTTCAAAAACATTTCTAGCAATATGTCATAAATGTTTATGACATGTCATGAACTATTTCAGAACTTCAGGATTTGTGACTGCTGTGCAGTGATCCAACATACAGGGCGGCCATAATGAAACTGACCCCTCTGCTGAATGGCTGACTGGGCTCCGGGGCTCGGCGAGCGTGAACGGCAGTGCCGGCCTGCCCGGTCAGGCCCATCTGCACACACCGCCCTGCTCCCCGTGGGCGGGCTCCCCGAAGTCACATTATGGAGTTCTGGGGTCAAAAAGTATGCACACATCTTTGAGGCTCTCGATAAGCATCACTGAACTTCTCTCCAGAATGGCGTACTTGTTTAGACATTTATATCTGGTAATTTTTCATTTTCCTACCATTTTTTTTAGTTGGTCTGTTTGGTTTTTCTAAAACTATCCTCCAATAATATTTAACCAGTGCCACCTTTAAATCATGGCTCCAAGGTAATCACAAAAATCAGCGACTGAAAATGAAGCAAATTTAGGACATACACTGACAACTAAAGTCAGAAAAAGTAGAAAATTAATAGACATTTTTCTCTATGTCTAATAAATTTTTATATAAGCATTTTTTTCTCTAAGTCCTATTAGTGATAAAACATGAATAAACCGAATAAATCAAATGACCAAATAGTTAATTAAAATATATAAAATAATAAGGTAATTGTTAATAAAAATGCTTGAATTTCTAATGTCTTTTGCTTCCAATCAGAGAACGAAGATCAGTGAATACTTCCAATAAAGCAGCTCGACTCAAGGCAGAGAGAAAGTAAAATGCATTAGCTTGAGTTCTTAGAAGTTTTGCAACTGGGAGAGCCTTGAATTTGATGGGAGAATTAACATCAATTCTGATCTGTAGAGACCAAATTCCCTGAAACAGTGAGGCATTAAGATGAAGTGTCCGAGAAAGAAACACCGCCCAGACGGCACGCCAGCTTGCTGAGTGCTCTCGTCCCTCCCTCTGAAACTATCTGACGGCAAGTTGGAGGCTGGCTACAAGACTAACTGGAGAAAAGTTAAAAGAAGGTAAACTTACTATAGCAGAAAACAAACAGGACCCCAGACGCACCTGGATATGTCAGTAAATCTGCCATCGGTGCGAGGCAGGCTCACACCCGGCTGTGGAGAGACACTGCAGCCTTGCAAGTCAAGTTTCAGGAATGAGCCCAACAGGGCATGAAGAAACGGGGCGGGGGGGGGGGGGAAGGGGGCAGGACTCGGCTCCTTAGAACAAGCTGGTGGAACATGGCACCCCCGGCTTCCCGACCCCACAGAGGAGCTACCGGCCCTGATCCCTTCACTCCGGGACTCAGGCTTGCGGCTTAAGGAGGGCACCGCTGTTCGGGTGTCCGGCCACGTGGCCCAGACCAGGAATCGTTCCTAGGGCTGAAAACCAGAACTTACACTTAATCGGTATCAATGAGCAAAGAGCCGGCCTCCACCATTTTCAGTGTGTGTTTCACGAGCCTGTGCATACACGTCCCTCTCGCTCCCGCACCACCACTTCCTTGACTGCGGAAGCGGATGACGTGTGCCATGATCTCCGACACCACACAGAAGCAGTTCGGGCCACACAGGACTTCGGAGGCCGTCAGCCCACAGAAAAGTTCTGCAGGTCATGACTGTGTGTGTCCCCTCCGGTCTACCTTCCAAACATATGTCAGGGCAGGCGCCTGGGTGATTCAGTCTGTTAAGCAATTTTGGCTCAGGTCATGATCTCACAGTTTGGGAGTTCGAGCCCCGTAGAGGGCTCTGCGTGGACAGTGGGATTCTCTCTCCCTCTCTCTGTGCCACTCCTCTGTTCTCACTCTTTCTCTCTAAATAAATCAATAAACTTTAAACAACAACAACAACAACAACAAAACACAAATAGGCCAGTTCATGGCACTTCATGCTCAAACCATACAAGAGTTCCCTCATTGGCCCACGAGCCCAGGTCCTTGAGGAGGCCCAGAAGGTGCAACATGACCCAACGCTGTTGCTTCTGACCTTCCTCCTCCACCTCCTCTCCCCTTCCTGCTGGCTTCAGTACTGTCACATGGCCTTGCTGCTTCTGCCTCTGGGCCTTTGCACAACTGGATCCTAATGCCTGAAATCCTTTTGAACTAGATATCTTTAGAAGGCCTTAGATAACGCACTCCCTCTGCTCCTTTGATCAGCTTCTTAGCAAGGCCTTCGCTGGGCCATCTGATCCACAGCTGAAACCTGCTCTGCACAGGAAGCCCACATCTCCCATCCCTTCCCCGCTTTCCAGCTCTCTTTAGCACTTAGCATTGCTGGCCAATGGACCCTATGGCTTAGTCATTGTCCTGTGTATTAACTTTCCCTCCCCACTGGAGTTCAAGGCCCCCAAGGGTGGGACCCTTAGTTTGTTCTGTTCACTCTCATATTCCCAGGGCCTGGCACACAGTAGGTAGTTGACTTGTTGAAAATAAATGCCTGGAGTTCAGGTTCCTCATCTGCTAGACCAGATGACCTTCCTCCCTCGCTCTGAGGCCGCAGAGAGGAGTACCTCAGTAGCTGGGGTTTGTACACTAACAATCAGATTTGTACCGTACCCAAAGTGAGCCGACACTACACAGACCAAATATCATTCGTCGTGTCAAGTTACTTCTTACTGGAAACTTTGCCACGTGAGGAATCATTATTGAGATTAATTAATACTGGCCCATATACTACTTGAGAGTAATTTAGTTGTATAACGGGTCTGGACATTCCTTTAAAAACTATCTCCTTTCTATATGTCAAAAATAAAAAGCCTGATTACGGGAAAAGTTCAACCAAAGAGATGGCTTCATTTACCGTAGCAAGTAGATTAAAACTGCAGTGTGACAAGAGTTTCAATCAGACGCCCCACATCTGTGTTTCGCTTCTTTCCAGAGTATACAAATGCTGTTATGATTAATAAGATACAAATAATTCTTTGTTTAGAAGCACAGTATGTCTACTGGCATGCAGCAGACCCGCCCGCAGTTGCTGGCGAGATGGGAGAACGAACACGGAAGCGCGTCCCCCTGCGCAGGGGGCACCGAGGCCAGCAGACGGTGTGTGCGGAGAATCAGGAGCAATGAAGACTTCTGCATGGTGGAGTGAGGACACCTCATCTAACAACAAACGAAGATTAGATTGGGGGCGGGGGACACAGACGCCCCAGCCCAAAATCCCTGGCAGCAACGTTGGGTCCAAAGAGGAAGCCTCAGCTCCCAGCTGGGCAGGGCCCACCTGTGCCCCGACTCCGCATCCGGCATGAGCGCCGTCAACACCCATAGCCCCAGGCCCAGGTGCTCAGCCGCAGGGCTCACGAAGCTCGCGTGCAAGACAAGGGCTCCCAGGACCCCAGTTTCTCCAGGCCCAGGGAGCCCCAAGGCAGCTGAGAGGGCATTTATTGCACACACTTCTTAAAATTTTGTTTTTATGTTTTTTTAAGTTTATTTTTGAGAGACAGAGACAGCGAGAGCAGGGGAGGGGCAGAGAGAGAGGAAGACACAGAATCTGAAGCAGGCTCCAGGCTCTGAGCTGTCAGCACAGAGCCCGATGCAGGGCTTGAATCCACGAGATCATAACCTGAACTGAAGCCAGATGCTCAACTGACTGAGCCACCCAGGCGCCCCTGTACACACTTCTTAAAAAATCATTTGAGAGGAAACCTCAGAGTAAAATCACCATACCTGTAAGTGCGCTGCTCACACTCAACAGGCTGCAAAGTGGTCAAGGGCTGTGAAGCAAGAATTTCTAGCGCACACGAACTCTCAGGGAGCAACACTTGACCGGATTCCCGGGCCAGCACTGGGCATCATGAGTGACCCTGCAGCACACGGTGAAGCTGGGGCTCCCCCTCAGGGGGCTCTGCTGACACGCAGTCCAGCAGGCCACACCAACGCCAAGGTCCCCTTCTTAAAAAGCACCTTCCGTAAAGAACCAGGTAAAAAGTAACAAATTGTTTCCATATAAAACCACAAAAACGAAGGAAATGTGACATTTCACACAGAAAGCATTAGTTATTGAGAGGCCGGAGGGCCCCTCCCAGGAAGCGCCCCAGTCCTACAACGCTGTGGCCACGGGGGAGGGGGCGTACCAGTTTTCAAGGGCTCCACACAAGCCACATCTCCAACTGCTCTTCACTAACAACCTGCAGACTGAGTTAATCCCTGCGTTACTAATTCTATGAAAGAACTATTTTTAGTTTTCAAGTAAGAAAGAACATCTTAAGGACACACATCTGCTTTTCCTCAAAATTATAACTCATGTGGGTAGTGTTTCCCTTAGCTTTCTTTTTCTTTTAAAGCTACAAAGACACTAACAGTCTTTAGACCTCAGGAATTTGCTGGAACCGGGTGGCTTTATGCTCCCGTTTGGACACAGCAAGTTTCCCTGCCTGCCCTGCTGAGGCCACGTGAACCCAATGTGTATGGTTGACTTCAAAGTCCCTTTAGATAATCACAGAGCGGGGGAGCACAGGAAAAGACCAACAACCCACCACAAAACCTGACTTTTAAGGATTAAGTTGGGCAACAAAGTACAGTTATTCCACATTTTTAGACAGGCCTAAGGATAAATGCAGGTGGCTCTTACTGACTCTGTCCCCCCACACAGCTGAAAATCTGCGTGTAATTTCTGACTCCCCTCCTACCAATAGCCTCCTGTTGACCAGAAGCCTCAGGGAGAATACGAGCAGCCAATTAACATTGATTTTCCATGTTCTCTGTATATTATACTGTATATTGTATTTTACAATGTGGTGAGCTGTAGCAAAGAATATATTAAGAGAATCATAAAGAAAGGAAAACACATTTACAGTGCTGTACTTATTAAAAACAAAACACCATGACAACAAGCCCAGATTCATGGACCCGTGCTGCCTAAACCCGCATTATTCAAGGGTCAACTGCACATACACAAAAATCAAAAGAATGGAGAGACTTTTAAAATGTAAATACTTCAGGGGTGCCTGGGTGGCTCGGTCTGTTAAGCGTCTGACTTTAACTTTGGCTCAGGTCATAATCTCATGATTTGTGAGTTCAAGCCCCTGACAGTGCAGAGTCTGCTTTGGATCCTCTGTCCCTCTCTCTTTGTACCCCCATCTCAAAAATAAACATTAAAAAATTAAAACAAATAAAATGTAATAACTTTGTCTCCAATAAGAGGAGGTTACAGTTTATGTTTTATGTACTAGGTCAAAGACAAAAGTTTCAAAACTGTAAATATTTATCAGCTTTGATAGAATAGGATGCTCTTTCTCAGCAGGATGATGGGTTTTACTTCTTAACTTGTGTCACAAGTAGGTGAGGACAAATGCTCATAGTACACGTCATCCATTGAGGGGCCCCTGCGCTGAGCCAGCGCCCAACAGAAGCTGCTTGTGGAGGGGCCAGGACACCTCTGCCCGAGGCCCATGGAGAGGAAGACACAGGGAAGAAAGGACATCGCGCGAGGAGAGCCAGGCCCGGAAGACTGGGCGGAGCAGGATGTGAGGGAAAACCCGAGAAAATGTAGGCAGCTGACCATGTGAAGCATAAGAGCAAAAGTGGAAAATCCGGAGGCACAAGGATTAGTCACAAGGCTGGGATCGGACAGCCCTGTCCTTAAAGCCGCTGGACAAGCCAGGAGTGGGGACCAGGAAGGACCAGGAAGTCACAAGGCTGGGATTGGCGACCAGGGAGGAAGTGGAAGCAGCCCCTGGGCCATGGGTTACGTGCAGCGTGTCCGTCGGCCTGTCGGCCTCTGTCTCTCCAAATCCCCTAACCTGAGCTGAAAACAACTGAAGACCCTGTCTCTCAAATGTGTCCGGCTCCCAGATCAAGTCAGGGTCACAACGCAAGGCTCTCGGAGGAGTTCTTCAGCAAACATGAAGTCTTCCTGAGAGCTAACTTCTCTGTTTAAAGTCACAGGCCCCAAGCTCCCAGCTTCCCTCTCCTGCTTTCCACACGGCACAAACTGTCAGCGCTAGAAGGAACTCCAGACGGTGCTGTGTTGAATCACCCCCCAGACAACAATTCCGTACAAATATCCGCTTTCTAGCCGTACATGGGCATCCGCCTATGTTGGACACACTTTAGGAAAAGGGCTCCCCGAGCTATTCCGTGAGCCCCATAAGCACCTTCCTTGCTCTCCCCCCCCCCCCCCCTGCACGCGCCCTGAAACGACGTGCAGGCCCCCACTAGGCCACGTGCTCTCGCAGCACAGTACCTGGGACGTCCACACTTGGTTCCTGCTGCCAAACCACGGACCCGCCACACGGTCTGTGGTGACAAGGAACCGTCTCTCTCCTGCAGCAGGCAGCCCCTGCGGGCCACGTCCCGGGGGCAAGTACCCAAGCTACTGCAGAGCCGAGAAAGACGGGCCTCTGGAAGCTTCTGTGTGAGGGAAGGGGGGACACAAATCACAGGTGGACAGAAACAGAAGATGTCACTGCAGCCCAGCCCTGGGACCGCGCTCTACATGCGATGATGGACCTGCGGGGCGGACGGGGGAGGGGGCTGAGGTTGGCAGGGGCATCAGGGAAGGCCACTAAGGTGTCAAGCCGACCTTGAGGACAGAAAGGAGCCGGCCACTCAGTAAGCAGCAGGGTGAGTTTGCCTAGTGGAAGGGAAGCAAGGCCCTGAGCTTCGCAGAGGGGTGCAGTGTGGAGGGCGAGGAGGGGTGGAAGAGCTCAGTGCAGGGCACTGGGAGTTTTTCTGGACCATGGCTTGAAAACACTACAAGCCATGACTTAGGACTCAGAGAAATGTCATGTTAGTGTCATTTCACCAAATGATCTTAAAAAGTTTGCCAACATGGGGCGCCTGGGTGGCTCAGTCGGTTAAGTGTCTAGCTTTGGCTCAGGTCATGATCTCACAGTCCATGGGTTTGAGCCCCAAGTCAGGCTCTGTGCTGACAGCTCAGAGCCTGGAGCTGTTTCAGATTCTGTGTCTCCCTCTCTCTCTGTCCCTCTCCTGCTCACTCTCTGTCTCTCAAAATAAATAAAGACATTAAAAATGAAATGAAAAAAAAATTTGCCATCATGGATTTAGAGCTGGCCCAGCTAGGAGCTTGGAGTTTGGGGCTTTTGGTTTATCCACATGCAAAGAGGTGCTTTCAGAGTTTTCCACTGACAGTGGAGAAGACAAGAGACCGGGGCGGGGGGAGCAGACTTTGGGGATGGTGTCCTCAGGTCTGCCTGCACACTGAAAGTTAGGCATTACCTGTACCCTGAGGCCCCGTATTCTTCAGAGCTGAGCTTTCATAAGCACCCGGAGCTCTGCCTGAGTCTGAGGGCAAAACAAACCCCTAGGCACCAAGGGTGGGTCTGAATGGTACAATCACACCATTGAAGACTACAAGGGATGTTCTTTCCCATGCCACCCCAGTCTGAGAACCACCCAGAATAGGGGGAAGGCCGTCCCGCCTGCAGAGCAGAAATGGGGAGCAGCAGGGACTCCGGTCCCACTTTGGGTGAGGCAGGCTAGAAGACTGAGGCCTGCAGTCCAGACCTATCCTGACTTCTGATCTCGTCTGGCCTGTGAGCTAAGAATGGTTCTTAGGACTATTTGCATTTAATTTGACAGTAGTAACACTAAATTTGAACCCCAATTATATGCAATGATTTTCCTCCCTACAGATTTCTATTCTTCTTGAGAGTATGCCTGGATTATAAAAAACTGTATTCGATATAATAATTCTGTCATATTTTGAATTTAATCAATAAAAAATTTGTAGGGAGCACCTGGGTACCTCAGCCAGTTAAGCGTCTGACTTCAGCTCAGGTCATCATCTCACGGTTTGTGGGTTTGAGCCCCACAATCAGCTCTGAGCCTGGAGCTGCTTCAGATGCTGCGTCTCCCTCTCTCTGTCCTCTCCCACTTGCACTGTCTCTCTCAAAAATAAACATTAAAAACAAGTATAGAAATTCATTTTTTTATTACACGGGTATCTACATTAGATCCTTGATATGGACTCCTGGCCCACGAAACCTAAAATATTTACTTTCTGGCCTTCACAGAGGTTTGCGGATTGCTAGGACTTCTGCTTCTTGCCTCCAAGATGAGCTCATCTGACATTGACAAGCCTCAAGAACAGGTTACCATGGTCCTCTCTCTGCAGACGAGGACTTCTCTGCCCTGGCTGCTAGGAGAGTCACCTGGGGGATTTTTGTTTGTTTTTGAAAGAGAATGCATGACCGGGGTGGGGGACAGGCAGAGGTGGAGAGAGAGAGTCTTAAGCAGACTCCATGCTTAGCATGGAGCTCGATGCGGGGTTCGATCCCACAATCCTGGGATCATGACAGGACCCAAAATCAAGAGTTGGCCACTCAACCCACCGAACCACCCAGGCGCCCCACACCTGGGCAAGTTTTAAGCCTCCTGATGTCCGGGTTGCACTCTAGACCCACACATTGAGTGAGGCTGGAGCCTGAGCTGGGCACTTCCAGAAGTATCTCAAGTGAGTACCAGCCTGACCACTGTGGACTTGAACTAGGACAGCAAACAGGCTTGGAGGGGTGGGGTGGGGGCACAGAATAATTTCATGTTTCTGGGGATTACTAATTTAGGTCGTAACTATCTCTGAATTATTTCTCCTTGTGTTAATGTTTCCTACTCTCTGTATTTATGATGCTCTGACATCCTAGGGGCCCTGCAATCCTGGAGAGACTGCCCTTCATGGGGATGGCTAACTCCCTTCCGTAGGCAAACCAACAAGGCAGAGCCCGGGAGGCAGGACCCCTCTGTCCTAATCACCCAGGACCAGTCCTGGACAAGCAGGGACCACCCCTGTAGCCAGGAGCCCACCTGGCTATTGACTGTAAGCTCCCCCCTCTTTCCCATGACAGCGCCACCAACGCCCCCAGCCACGTTCTTCCTTCACCCTGCCTGCCCCCTGACTGACCATGGTGCCTCCCTGGGTGGCCCTGTGCCGTGGGCCATGCCCCTTTTCTGAGGACCTGTCAATGCTTCTTCCCTCATGACCGCCATCTCCGCATCTGCAGGATTAGAACAAATCCTGGGCGTGCTTCCTACGGCTCCTCTGTCTCAGGTACTCAACAAGTCCCAATACTGTGTCTACGCGAATCATACACTGAATTTTCACTTATCTGAATTAAAGGATACAGTGTTCTAGTTCATTTGGCAGCTTTGCTAAGACTCGCCATGAGAAACGGTATTTGACCAACACTCAGCGAAGCTGCAAGCGCACATACAAGTCCGTGTCTAGGTTCACTCTCTGCACAAACTACAGCCACGGCATACAGCACACGCGGACAAGGACATGCAGTGCAACAGTGTTGGTCATGGGGGCAGAACACAATCTCACCACAAGTTTGTGGGGAACGGACTGCAAATCTCAGTGATTAGTGTGATGGGTAAAGTAATGAACTAGATCTGTAAGCACCGACATGGACTGATGCAAACATACTGCTGAGCAAACCAATTTTTAATATATTCAAAATGCCATGTATACAAATTCTTACAAACACAGGAGATACATATATGTACATTATGGATATACACATAGTTACTAGAAGTATCAAAACACAGACTGAATACAATCAAGTGCATGCTAGTGGCTGCCTCTGGGGAGAAAGCAGGCAGTGGCGGAAGCAGCTCTTACTATGCCCAGGGACTAGTCTGGCAGCCATTAACTCACTTGATTCTTAGGACAATCAGGAGACAGCTACAATTACTATTCCCATTTCACAGGTGGAAAAACTAAGGCCAGTAAGAGGACAAGATACCCACTTCCCTTACTCCAGACCTAATTGAACTACAAATATAATGTGCAGGGACTCCTGAGGTCCTCCAAGTGACTTCCCTGCTTCCACTCTGGCCCACACTCCCACCTCCCCGGCCCCGTCTACATTCCTGGTCTGGTACACAGAGAGACCCGAGGGAAAACATAAGTCCGATCATTTCAGTTCTCTTCTGAAAACTTTCCAGGGGCTTCCCACCTTACTTGGTTTTATTTTTTTATTTATCTTTTTTAAAGTTTGTTTGGTTTGAGCGAGCGAGTGAGTGCAGGGGAGGGGCAGAGAGGAACAGAGGAGTCCAAGCAGGCTCCACGTGGGGCTCCATCTCCTGGACCCCGAGATCATGACCTGAGCCAAAATCAAGAGTCGGGCGCTTGACCTGAATGAGCCCTGCAGGCGGTGTGCACTAAACTGGGGTCTAACCACGAAGCCCCTAGTGTGGCCCCCAAGATGAGGTTCAGGCTTCCCCATCTCGCTGTCCCTGGTGACTGCGCTCCGGCCTCACTCACCCCTCCTGGGCTCCCCTATGCCCGGGCAAACCCCCGCCCGTGCGCGCCTGCAGTTGCGGTGCCCTCTGTCTGGGGCACAGTCCCCCCACACCCCAGAGGGGCTGGCTTCCTCCGGGAGCCCACCAGCTGTGTGACTTCCAGGCATGCTCCCCATGTCGGCTGTGCTCTCCTGGGCCACTGCCCAGCACAGCTTCTGCTCTCTCAGCTAATGAGGATGGAGCTGCGGCCGCCCTGGATGAGCACAGATGACACTCCAGGGGAGCCACGCACCCGCTACCAAAGTGAAAGATGTGCATCAGCGGTTTTCTGGTTTGTGTTCTGTTTGTGCTGCACTCTTTGACTACTGATGCTCTACACACACAGCCTGAGAAGTAACAGCAGGGGCAACACTCTGGCTTTATCTCGGGGTGGAGAGCCCCCGCTTCGACGGTCAGGTGCACAAAGTACAACTGTGAGAAAGTGGACACCAGACTTGCCCTGCTGGCAGAGAAAGTGGCCCCACATGCTTTCAGCGACACGGAGTGGCGAAGAGAGAACTGCCTCGATTGGCCACTTGTGAAACTCCCCCACTGTATGAATGACTCCACAGAAGGACACTAGGCCGCAACCCCCCGCCAACTCACTGGGCAGCCCGAAGCAGAGCGGCTCGCCGTGAACACTCCGGGTGGGTGGCAGCGATTCCTCTGGTCATCCCCTGCCCCCTGTAACACGTCCACTCTGCCTTAGCAGGCGTGCTCCAGCAAGGCTGGGTAAGAGATACTTCTTCTCCCAGCTGGTCCAGCAGCCCAGTGCCAGCTGCCAGGAGACACGGGTAGACCATCTTCCAGCTCCGGGGAATCCTAGCCGCCTGCTACTCACACCATGAAAATATTTTATGAGATCGTGAAATTAAAATTTGGTTTTCAAGTTCTTTAAAAGTACTTACTCGTACATCCAACAAACATTGTGAGTGCCTGCCACATGCCCGCGCCATGCTGGGCCGCGGGGGTCCGAGGTGCAAGGGGCACGCCCCTCCACACCCTCCCACGACGGGCACTCCGGCTGCACGTGCCACAATTATGTGCAAATGTAAGGTATGCATGTGAGCTGGTAAGATGCAGACTGACGCCAACACCTCCTCATAGATCTAGCTGAAACAATGTTATAATGGAGGTGCCTGGGTGGCTCAGTCGGTCGAGTGTCTGGCTTCAGCTCAGGTCATGATCTCACAGTTCAGTGGGTTCGAGCCCCGCGTCGGACTCTGTGCTGACAGCTCAGAGCCTGGAGCCCGCTTCAGATTTTGTGTGTGTGTGTGTGTCTCTCTCTCTCTGCCCCTCCCCTGCTCACTGTCTCTCTCAAAATAAAATAAAGACATAAAAAAATGTTTTTAAATGTTACAATGTTATTTACTCAGCTCTCCTATTTTCTGTTTTTAGAACTTGTCACTTAAATTCACAAATTCTGAAGCTGCCGCTGGACATAGCTTTTCCTTGAGAAGTTCTATTTTGTTGGTTTCTCGTGTCACCTCCCAGAGGTCACTGGGATGATATCGTCAGAACTCAAAGGCAATCTATCCATCTGAGCCAGCATCTGCAGTGTCCCTCAACCAGAAGCGGAATCATGAATTACAGGGACCTTAGATAGACCTGGCATGCCCTTACCTCCCAAACGTCTCTTTCTCAAGCCCTACTCGAGATAAGGACAGTGCCTTGCAACAGAGTTGGACAAAATTAACGTCCTTGACCCTCCCACCCCCTAAGATGGTCTGCGCAACCATTCCTAAAAGCCCTGGATTTAGCATCAGAGCCCCTGGCGCCCACCCCCTGACCTCACACTCACTGGAACTCGATGTGGTTTAAGAGATTAGCCTCAGGGAGACTTTCAGGAACACTAGAGTCACCAAGCACTACCATGGTCTTGAAAACAGCCATTTTAATTCTTAGTGACTAGTCACACCTTATTTGCAACAATAAAAAGTCAGGTCTGAGGCATCCGTGGTGGGCTTTCCACACTGCTGGGTCTACACAGCCCAGAACCAGCCCGGGGCACCGACGGGCCCTCCTTCCCACTACGCAGCCCACACCCGACATAAAACAGTGGGGCCTGTGTTTCTGCAACTGTGCAGAGACAAGACCACGTATAGAACAGGCTACTCCTCTAAAGCACAAGCATCGACAGCGGGTCAGGGCAACTGCGTCCCGGGCCTCCGGTTTCCAGGAGCTCCCACGTGACAGCACAGAGCGGGCGTCTGGGCCAGTGGCAGGACTGAGAACGGGACATTCCTGGGTCATTCAATCACATGGACAACAAGCCTTTGCAGATTTGGAGAAACAAAACCCTTTTGCAAGGGGCCCAGCCCTTCCTCAAAAAGACCTGGAACGATTCTTCAGTAAGCACTTAGGATCTGTGACAAGGGGGAGTAGACAGAAAATCAAAGTGACAACCCGAACTCCAAAGGATCTTGATTCTAGTTGGACAGACACAGAATGAACTAAAAAGATAGGAAATTTAAAAAGCATGGTATAGACACGATAAACTACAAAACATAGGTGAGTACCTATTGAGGGCAAGGTAAATGAATGATCGTAATGAAATAAGGGGCTTGCAGTAAAACTACATGAAGAAAGACACTTTTTAAAGTGTTCCTTTTTTTAATTTTAGGGAGAGAGCAGAGACAGCACACAAGCAGTGGAAAGGGGCAGAAGGACAGACAGAATTCCAAGCAGGCTCAATCCCACAACCCTGGATCATGATCTGCGCTGAACCCAAGGGGAAATCAAGAGTCAGATGCACCACTGACTGAGCTACCCAGGTGCCCCTAAAGTCTCATTTCCAACAAAAGTAATATATGTGCTTACATAAGGAAGCAAAAGATAAAAGTCCCCTTTAATTAAAGAGAACAATTCATTACATTTTTGACACTCACGATCTGGACCTTGAAGAATAATAGCATACTCCCTTCTTCAGTTAGGCACATCACAGCTGTGTTTCCATACCTCAGACAGATCATTTTCTTATCAGTGCTACCTTCAAAACAGTACCAGAACTTAGTCACTCCTCACCATCTCTACCCTTGAGCCCTGGCCTCCGAGAGAGGTGACAGCCGGTAACCCTTGAAGGCCCAACTCCGATCGTGTCCCTCTTCTGGGGAAACACTCAGCCCATGTCACTGAGACATAAAGCCAGAGTCCCTACGATGGCCAGCAACGCCCCGCTGGATCTGCACCCCTCCTTCACCCCCTTCCCCTTTTGGGGGGGGGTTCCTTCCTGGTTCCAAGCCCCCTCCCCCACACCGGTCTCCAGTCTCCAGGCTCCAGTCTCTTGGCACTTTCTCTGTGGGAAGCGCCCTCCCCCTGTCCCCTGCCGCTCCAGTGTCACCTCTGACAGCAGGCTCTCGGGGCCTCTCCTCAGCCCTCCTCCCCATCTGCTCTTTCTCTTTTCCCAAAGCACCTCACACTTTCTAACATTCTCAAGAAGCTAACGTTGATTCCACTGGCCGCCTATTTCCCACACTAGAGGATAAATACACTGTAGAAAACAGGCTCCCCCCCCCCACCCACTGATGCATACTAAGCACCTAACACAGAAGAGGCGGTTAGTAAATATCAGGTAAGTGACTTCTTAGTGGCTACGCGGTGCCCAGCACATGCCACCATTTAACCGAGTCCCCTGCTGCTGGTGGTTTGGTGGTCCGGGATTGTTCGGGTCATGAGTTACACTGTGGAGCGTGTCCTCGATAGTCAAAGTGTGCCGAGGACCACAGCAGCCTGGACCCAGAGATGCTAAGTCCCATGCACTCTTGCTCTCAGGCTGACCCAACCAGTCTGGTGTGCGCACCAGAGAACGGCGTTTCCCGGCACACGCAAGGGCCTGGACCAGGGTGGTGGGGGTGGGAGCAGCCAGGGCACACCCCCAAGGGGGCACAACGTGGGACGCACTGGCCCTGGGTGGCGCCCGAGCCCACGTGACCATTTATTCCTGGAACTGCACTCACAAGGGAGCCTATGCACATACACCCTCAACAACGCAGGGCACCAACAGGAAGCCAACAGCGCACTCAGACTAGGGGTCAATGACAAAGGTGTGAGGGGCACTGGAAGTATAAGAGGGAACAAATGCCCAGATCTCACGCTCTTCCCTCCTCACCTGTCTGTGGCCAGATCACTCTAAACCAGCCTTGGCTGGAGATTCCACAGACCCCCAGGAGGTCTATGTGAGTTTGCAAAGCAAACGGAAAGATGTAGGAGGGCGGCTCCCGGCCAGCCAGCAGCCGCACTACCAGACCTGCACAGGTCAGCCCTGCAGGGCGGGAGCAGAGCAGGAAGGGAAGCTGTCTGACCTGAATGGGTGTGTTTTCATTGTACACGCGAACGCAAAGAGGCCGACTGGGACGCACAGCGCAGAGCACAGAAGGCGGCACCAGAGGGCGGGGAGCACACATGTGCCGCCAGGCCTGGCTCAAAGTCACCAGGTCTGGAAGGAGATGGAGGGATACCCGACCCTAAGCAGAAGCACAGGCCACACAAATGTCTGGGGACATCCAGGACAGTCACGTGAAAGGGGCTAAAGAACAGGCACACAAGGCGGACAGACTGGCCATCGGCTGTTGTGGCGCTGCGGGCACACAGCAATCCAGGTGGCCGAGAAGAGGGGGCCTCTGAAGGATTTTCATCCCCATTCTACATTCTCAACGTTCTCTTTAAAAATAATAAAGTGCAGGGCGCCTGGGGGGCTCAGTCAGTCGAGCGTCCGACTTCAGTGCAGGTCATGATCTCACGGTTCGTGGGTTCGAGCCCCGCATCGGGCTCTGAGCTATCAGCACAGAGCCTGGAGCCTGCTTCAGATTCTGTGTCCCTCTCTCTCTCTGACCCTCCCCTGTTCACGCGGTCTCTTCCTCTCTCAAAAATAAATAAAACATTTAAAAAAATTTTAAAAAATAATGAAGTCTGTAAAATCTCTTCACATTTCCAATTCTTTGGCCTCTGAATGGCAACAACGGTCATCAGTCCACAAATACATATATGGCAATCAGTGTGAAAAGACAAGGGGTCCTCCCACAGGTGTGAGAAAACAGAAATCCAAGTCAGGAAGTTAAAAGAGTCTTAGAAACAGAATGAAACAAACACAGGAGAAGATCCTCAATGCCAGCGAAAACCACGATACCCACGATAGAAAAGGCAGACGAGAGCACGTGTTGGTGAGGACGTGGAGACATGGGGGGAGGGGTGGAATGTCTCTGCTGGGGGGCACATCCATGGTGCAGCTGCTGGGGAAGGCAGTGTGGCCATTCCTCCAAGGGCTGCACCCATGAGTTCTGTGACTCTTCTGTGTTGTCAAAAGCCCCCAAACTGTACACCACCAAGAGTGAGCCCAAATGTAAACTCTGGACTTCAGGTAACAATAATGTATCAACACTACAATTATATCTGTAATAAAGTTCCACCAACACAAGATGTTAGCAGGGAGACTCTGAGGAGGGGAGGCGGCAGCTGGATGCAAAGTCTACACCTTCCTCTCAGTTCTTCTGTAAACCTAAACCTGTTCTTAAAAAACAAAGCTTATTAACTAAAAACAAAGGTGTTAAGTGAAAAGACCTAGACAAAAAAGGCTACACATTTATATGAAATACCCAGGTAGAGTCACAGAGACAGAGGACAGATTAGCGGAGAGACTTAAGGAGCCCGGGTTTCCTTTGGGTGGTGTGAATGTTCTGGAAGTAGACACAAGGGATGGCTGCACGCCACAGTCAATGTACTAAATGCCATTGAACTGCTCACTTTAAAATGGGTGATTTTATGTTAAGTGAACTTGACCTCAATTATGAAAAAAGCATAGGAAAAATAAAAAGGTCACATTAAAGCAATGTTGGTCAAGTTTCTGATGTCCCACAGACATTCAAACGCTGGTGTCCTGATCTACAGCAGCCACACAGAGCAGCTAGTGACCACGCTCCCTGAGAGGCCACCAGCAGAGCTACTGCAGAAGCAGGCGAGGACGGTGGGGCTGGCACCGGGTGGCCAATGGCACAGGAGAGGAGAGGACCCATGACACAGACAGTCAACAGGACTCGAGACACACCGGGTGGATCGGATGTGGGAAACATAGGAATCAGGTCAGGAGTTTGGTTCTGCATGTCACGTTCAGGACACTCACAGGATGCCCAGGAGATGTCAAGGAGGTTGCGGTATACAAGACTGCAGAAATCACAGGGTACAGTCAGAATTAAATGTGTAAATCTGGAAACTACTGGTAGATGGAAGAAAGTCAGAGGACTAAGGACATCCATTAAAAAAAATTTTTTTTAATGTTTATTTGATTTTGAGAGAGAGAGAGAGACAAAGCGTGAGCAGGGGAGAAGCAAAGAGAGGGAGACAGAATCTGAAGCAGGTTCCAGGCTCTGAGCTGTCAGTACAGCGTCCAGCGCAGGGCTCGAACCCACAAACGGTGAGATTATGACCTGAGTCGAAGTCGGACGCTTAACTGACTGAGTCCCCCAGGTGCCCCAAGGACATCAACTTTTATCATATCCTAGAAATACTACTTCCCAGTTCATTCAGCTTCATGCTCGTTTTGCCAAGCAGAATTTAAAAACTCTTAGGGAGTTTAAAAGATCCATTTGCTCTCTTGATCACTTTGTCTTTGATGTCACAATCTGACAGACTTTCCCTAACCTGAGATCACACACGTACCCACCTACATTTAATCTAGTATTCTGATGATCCACTTCTTAATATTTTTAATCTATAATCACATGGAAATTATTCCCGTATTAGATAGGAATCTAACTTTATTGTTTTTGACCATCCCTCACCCCCCACTGCTCTGAAGCCTCCCTTCATGGTCTCCTGACGGCCCAGATACGCGTCACGGGTCAGCACGTCTGCTTCACCAAGCCACCGCTGTTCCCGAACCCGCGCGACCCTGCTCTGCCGACAGTGGCCTCACCACACTTTAATATTGCTCAGGAAAACTGCCCCAAACACACTGCATTTCCCCCAGAATTGTAGAGGGTAAGACCACACATTTATTCACCACGTAAATCTCAGAAGCATTCCGTCAAGTTCCAAGAAAAGTAAACTGGGATTTATTTGACTGGTATGGGGTTCCGCTCATAAACTGGTATTATTACAATATCAAGGATTCCCACTCACAGAAAATAATCCCTTTTTCCCAGTCTCCTTATGTTCTACACTCCAGTGTCACAATTCCATCACACAGGTTTTTCTCCCTTCTAGCTTACTGCTAGTATGTGACCCTATGGTGCTGTTATGGGCGGGCTATTTTTCTATTACAGGAAAGTACACGTACACACACACACATGTTCAAACAACCATTTATTTTGTATCCAGCCATTTCTGGAACCATGTGTAATTCCAACAACACTTTGGGGGATGTTTATGCTAATTTTGTCCCTTCTTTCCTAGCAGATGTACCTAATTTCTTTTTCTTTAACAGGTGAGAATCTCCACATCGCTGAATTTAGACCAGCGCCTGGCCGTCTTGACCTGTTCCAGCCTAAAGTAAAAAGGTTTCCGTGCAGGGGACAGCTCTTCCTCAGGACGACACACCTGCAGGCTCCCTGACCATGACCTACCTGTGACTCTGACTGAGCACTCAATGGTTTCCTCCTGGATCACCTTGTTTATATACAATAAGTTAGATGATGGGCTCAGCGTCCAAACTACTTGGGGGAAAAAAGTCATAACCAAGGAAACAATCACCTGTGTATCAGTTATAAAAACAATACAAAAGAAAATAAACTACTCGTGCGTAATGCCAGTCACTTATAAAAACAGAGGACACAGTCTTCTTGAAATCTGTGTCTTGAAGTCTTAAAGGCTCAAGACTTGCCTTTTAATCTATTTCAAAAACACATTTAAAACTTAAACCCCATACTTTTTAAGGATATTATTAATTTTGAGGCACCTGGGTGGTCCAGTCAGTATAAGTATCCAACTGTGGCTCAGGCCATGATCTGGCAGTTCATGGGTTCAAGGCCTGCATTAGGCTCTTTGCTGACAGCTCAGAGCCTGGCACCTGATTTGGATTCTGTGTCTCCCTCTCTCTCTCCCCCTCTCTCAAAAATGAAAAAATAATTAGGGGCACCTGGGTTGCTTGGTCAGTTAAGTGTCCGACTCTTGGTTTTGGCTCAGTTCATGATTTCACGGTTCATGAGTTTGAGCCCCACATCGAACTCTGCACTGACAGCATAGAGCCTGCTTTGGATTCTCTGTCTCCCTTTCTCTCTGCCCTTCCTCTGCTCATGCTCTCTCTCTCAAAAACAAGCATTTAAAAATAAATAAATAAATACACATGAAAAAAAGAGTATTAATTTTAAAAATTGATGAAAGACTAGAAAAAGGCACCAGATATAGGAAAAGGTACCAGATATAGGAAAGAAAGTTCAGGCCACATGGTGGTTCTTTTCTTAAAGTTACCAAGAAATAGGAAATAAGACACGGTTCCAATTAAAAAAAATTGCTGAAGATGCTGTGGTCTCCTTGGTAAATATTTACACATTCTGAAAATATTCAAGATTACAAACATTCTAAAGGGAAATTCAAACCACAATTAAGTCAAAACACCTGCAATTAAAAATGAACATGTCCATGTAACTGGATAGAGCTCACATAGGGAAGAAAGGCTTTAGGTAATCACAACTGGATTGTTTAATCTTATAAATTATATTATACATACATTATGTCAACAGTATATATAGTATAACAGTATAACAGAATATATTTGTAAGGACTCATACTACAAAATTACTATTACCAAAGTACTCTCTAAAATAATGTTTACTGTAAAAAACCTATTTTTAAAATTTTTATTTATTTATTTAATTTTGAGAGAGAGAGGAAAAGCGAGCAGGGGAAGGGGAGAGAGAAAGAGAATGAATCTCGAGCAGGCTCTGCACTGTCAGCATGGAGCCAGACGTGGGCTCGTTCTCGAAGACGGTGAGATGGTGACCTGAGCCAAGCTGCTAGGCCGACTGACCCACCCGGGCGCCCCCGTAGGAAACCTCTTAAAAAATATACTCACAGCTGCTTCACAGCAATCAACTCTTGCTCTCTCGTCAGCTGTGGCTGGTTCTCCAGGAGCGGCTCGCTCCACTCACGAAGGGCGAGGTGTGAGGACCCCTGCGGGCTGTGGGTTTCAAGGGGCTTCCGAGCCGAGCGCGGCGGCCTCCGTGGCTTCAGCTGTGGTCACGCCCACTGGGGATGATGGTGCTCCTCCCATTTATTGAAAAGCAGAGCCGGAGTAAACCCACACAGCGCACTGTCACCAGCTCCCAGCGGGCAATGTCAGTCTTTCCCCCCCAGGCAAAGCCCCCACGCTGCCTCGCGCCAAGTACTGGGAAGCTGGCACAAGGAGTACTGAGCGAATCACGCGAAAGGAGGTGTGACACCTGCCGAGCCACTCGAAGGCTGGAGGAGTTGCCGCTGGTGCGTGGCCGCAAGCAGGCAGCTGGGGGAACCTGCTCCCATCCCGTGTGGGCACCGGGTGAGACCCCAGAAGGGAAAAAAATCAGCGCAGCTGCTCCTGCTCGGAGGCCCTCAGCCTAGCAGGTGCCCAGAGAAAATAGCTGCTCTGCTCAGATCCTTTTCAGCAGACAGACCCACACCTGATGGCCCGTCCCTGCCCCGTGCCTGATGGGTGCACAGGGGACTCGAAAGTGGGTAAGGGCACATAAGTCTGCTTGTGGTCCGGCCAGGAATGGCTCACAATCCAAGCGACGAGAGAACAGGGACTTCGTCCCTGCTGCAGGTGCAGGGGAGAGATCCGTTGGGCCCCCTCGGCCTCAGACATGGCAGGGTTAGGTGTGTGTCCCCACACAGACACCCACAGTACTCCGGCTGTCTCCCCAACTCCCCTTCCCCCAACTGGGAGTGTTGAGTGGCGAGTGGGACTGGACCTGTCCCCGCATCCTGATGGCGTTTCCATTTGGGCCCTTCCTGGGTTGGACTTACTCAGGGAACCTCGAATAGCACGTGTGACACTTCAGTGTCTCACTGACTGTTCTCTCCTTACAGTCTTAGCAGACCCCTGGGCTCTGGTTTTACGGGGCATGCGCTTTCACAGCACACCTTCTCTTCCGGACTTGGCTTCTCAGCTGCCTTGTGCGTGCCCCCCTGGGGCCCCCTGGGATGCAGCGGGAGGGTGGTTGGAAGACCAACCCAGTCTTCCCAGAAGCACTCAGGTCCACTTCCCAGAGAGCATTTCCACCCAGCTTGTCATCCCAGACCAGCACGGACGTTCGACAGATGGACGCTGCTCCGGTCCGTGTTAGGGGACACAGAAGGAAGCCGGCACCCTGTCTGGGGCACAGCGGGCTCTCCTGAAATCCTGCCTGGTGCCCTGCCTTTGAGCTCATGTCCCCGTCTCGAGAGTGTGGTCTCAGTACAGATCCTCCCTTTGCCAAGGTCCCTTTGCTTTCGAGCGCTTTCCCCAACTTTTCCCAGGGCACAGCTGGAGGCCACTAGTGAGTATGTTCAGGCTGGTGCCGACTCACCTCTATTACTCAACATTACTGTTTGGGGGCGCGGCTGAGGCCGAGAAATGCACTGCATGGCCCTAGAATCATCTTTCTGCCTTTGGCCAGTGTTTTTGAAATATTAGAAGCATAATATGAATCTGCCGTTTTTGTGGGTCAAAAATCAGAATTTCATACAGTTCAACCTCTACGTATAAGAATGCCTCTTTTCCTTCCTTGATTACTTCTGATGGATTTTTTCATCTTTGTATGCACATGATTATTTTTAAATACACACGAATAGGTACGTGTACACACACACACACACACACACACACACACACACAGGTCCTGGGAGCACGTCCTGTGAACCCAGCATCCTAATACGCTGCCCCAGACGGATCCTTGACCACGTGGACTGAGGCAGTCCCTGCTCTCACTTCCAAGTGCCACAAGACCACCTGCTCAGGAAGGTCCGACACACACGGGCAGGCTCCCTCCCCCACCCTGCCCTCCAGCATGGGGACAGAGCTTTCTTTTGATTCCTTCAAAGCTAGCTTCTTTCTAGCCTTCCTGCTTCAGGGCATCTGCTCTTGTGTTCAGACCCCCTCGGCCTGAAGTTTCTTCTCCCAGCCCACCACAGAACTGGGCTTCCCGGCTTCCGGATCCAGTGCGCTTTCAGCCTCTGGCCACAGAACCCCGAACTCAAAGTTCAGATTACTAGGACTACAGTGTGGGCTAAGGGCAGCTCTACCCAGAGGGAAGGAAACTTGTGGTGATGGTTATTTCTGCAGTGCGTAGGTAATCTGTTAAATACATAAAAGAAGTCGAAAGCTGTCACACAGGAGCTTCACAGAACAGGACCTCAAACGGATCCAGGTGTTTCCAGGTCACCTCAAACAGCTCAGTGTCAAGGAAGCGCGTCCAGGGACATGAGGAGCAGCTCCACTGAGGGACACTAGGGGGTAGTAGGAAGTCAGTGACCCTGGCGTTCTGTTGGACCCCTAATGTTTTGCACAAGTGGTAAGCAGCTAGTTAGTATGCCTGAGCCTGTCGGCTTCTGTTTCCATCAGAAAATAGGTGATGGCTTCCTTCAGGGACAACTACATTTATAGCGACAAGAGCAATCGGCCTGCTGTTTCCACTCATCACAGCAAAAGACCCAACTTGGGGCTTATATGTCAGCAAGAGGGATCTGGTCTCACTCATCCTCAGTGAGCCTCAATTTTCTCTTCCTCCTCCCAAGTCTATAATCAATCTGGAAATCAAAACGGGAATCAACTTGATAGATGGAGATGAAAACACTGGCTTTCTTAGGAATACAAGCCAGATGGGAGAGTGGTTTTAGGTCTGCGGCTGGGAGGTCTGCTCGCTGTCGCTGCGGCGCTGCACAGACATAGGCGGGCACTCGACCTCTGCGGAGCCGGGATAGGACCAGCCACTCCCCGAAGACAGGGCGGCTCTGGGGGAGGGAGGCTGGAGGGCTTGAGCCCAGCGCCTGCTTCCTTCTCTAACAGGCACCTGTCCAGCAGCTCGTCGTCCAGGGGCAGGAAGGAAGTCAAGGAAGCTGAAACCCCTCCCCAACAGAGTAAAACCCCGAACCCGACCTTTCAGGCTTAACGGGGACCAGAGGACATGCCTGCAACACAGAAACCGAAGTGCCCAATACAAAGAAAAGGTGCTCCTCCTTCTGGGCAGCTGCGTCCTCATGGCCTCTGCGGCATCTCACGCATAAACACATACTTAATAAGTTATTTGTTGACTTGGCTTCCAAGAGGATTACTTCTAATGAGATGTCTGCCTTAACTGGGCCATCCTGGTAGTGACGGTTCATCTGTTTAAAGACACAAGCTCACTACTTCACTATCGAGTCCACCGTGTAACCCTAGAAGGTAAACAGCCAGGCTAACAGCTCTGACCGGCTAACCCAGTGGGGAGGGTCTCCCCCTTTCCCAACATCACCCCCCACTTCCAGTTTTCAACCTCCAGGCCTCTGGTGAGGGCGCCAGAATCCTCGGGAAAAACACCTCCTTTCCCCCTCCTCCAACTAAACTCAGCGCTTCCTTTCCTCCAGAAAACACTCAGGTGGCCCAGAGACACGGCTGCAGGTCATCCCAGGCACAGCAGGAGTGGCACCAGGGTAAGACACAGACCAAACCACCCCATGTGACAGAAATTCCCGAAACAACCCCTGAGCGCCCCCACCCTCCCTCCGCACGGAAACCGGCAGTAAGGCGCCACTGCTTCCCGGGTAGTGTCTACTTTCACCGCGACGCTTGGGAACTCGATCACAGAGAAGGGCCGTTTCACCTTGAGCATCAGTACATTTGCATACCGTGGCACTGAGTCAGCCACATTGGGGCAGGTGCATCGCTGGTTTGTCAGGGGTCAGATGGCGGATGTGCCCCCGGGGGATTTAGCTGTAACATGAGTCCAGGTGACTCTCCTCCCACATCCTGCAGGCCATCTTGCTGGCCTCCTGCAGTGAGGCAGGGGCTCCAGCCCTTCCAATGACATCCCCTCACCCACCCTGTCCCTTCCCCCCATCTCTCCTGTCCCCATACAGGCCAAGCAGGCAGAGAAGTACCACACAGGGACTCACTGCCGTGCACACAGCACAGCAAAGGACCAGCTCTGAACCTGGGGCGCAGGTCTGGCTGCAGCCCTGACGTCTATCCTGGCCCTCCCTGGGTACATCCTGGCCCTCCCTGGGTACATGCTGGCTGGCACCCATGCCACATACAACAGCACAACATTCCACCAAGGGGAGGACAATAGTAACACTGCTCAGGGCACAGAGCCCGAGTCAGGGGTTCCAATCCCGAGGCTGTTTCAGCTCAACCTCACTGCAGCAGTTCCCAGACTTCCCATGGCCTGTTCACGGGCTAACACCGGTCAATGTTCGTGAAGGTTGGTGTTCACCTCGGGGTCCTGATGTGACACACCACGAGGCGAAGCTGCTGTGGGTGTTAGGCGGCACTGGACGTTTTCTTGGCACACTCGCCAGCTCCTTTCTAGCCACTCACAGAGACGCCCAAGAGCCAATGCCTGCTCCTTCTCTGTCCTACAGCCGAGGCCGCTTCCAGAGCACAAGCTCCGGATGGAGCCGGACCACCAAACCTGTGCGGAGTACCGGCTGCCCGACACACTCACACACCACAACTTGTTCTGCTGTCCATGAACCCGTGTGTGGCACCTTCCTGAACACAGACCCTCCCTCATGTGACACAAACGTCGGAACCTACAAAGGAAGCATTCAAGACTACTAACCACAGGGTCCGTGTTCCGCTCACTGTAAGGGCCGTCAGCCAACACTCGGCAGCTGCCCAGCCGGCCTACCGGACAGAAGGCACAGAGCCTGTTGCTTTTGTTGAACTGCAAACAAACCACAATAGAACCCCAAATCAAGCAGCTCATCTTGAAGGGAGGGTGGGCGCAGCCCTCGGGGAGTCTGATGCAAGTCTAGCTCCGGGTGCGTCTCGCATGGTTAGCGCCCTGCGCTGGGAGCTCGCCCTGTAATCACATCTCTAGATAAGCCTTAAGTATAAACCTCCAGTTCTAGTCACTGCCGATAGGATCCAGGTCCTCACTTTCAAGTACATAAAACCAGAAAATAACTGCCAATGGTCAGCAAAACACCATCTAGCATCAAGCACGGCACGTGACAGATGACTCAGGGTCAAAACTGCCCCCCTAAAATTGGTTTGGTTGAAATAACAAACCTGTCAACCTGACAGCTGTCCACATGCCATGAACCCCCAACAAGGGCCAGAGGGGTCTCTGGATTTTTTTTTTTAACTGACGGAAAGATGTTTTTGGTTTTTTTGCCCTGATCAAAGGACCAACCATGTGTGTCCAGTGTAAAAGTAAATCTGCTCAAATGCAATCAGCCAACGAGGAAGTAAAACCCTGACTGTTGTCACAGCCCCTGGAAGTGCGTTTTTGGTCTGCTCTCATGCAAACCCACTGTGGCATCAAGCACAATGTGATTCTCAGCCCAAGAAACAAAGTCCCTGGAGGCCAGGCGTTTCCAAGTGCATACAAATTCAGAATAGCAGCAGAGGCTCGCTCAACGCCCCGCTTGCCTTTGCCAAAGATAAAGCCACAGCAAACGATCCTATAAGAGATTTTAATTTACAAAAGTTTAACATAATCTTAGATATTTTACCACCACATTTCTTACCCGGCAGTCCATGGAGCATACACAGGCCTCCTTCAAGGCTCGGGGCAGTGAGGGACCCCTTGAAGCGACTACATGTGGGTATATGAATCTTCTAGGGAGAAGGTCCAGGGCTTTCAGATAAAGAGCATCATGACCAAGATCTTTAGCAAGCCACTGTGTTTGCTATATGTGACCAGTCCTCTGCGCTAGAAAGCTCCGTCTAGCTCCTACAGTGCTTCTTACTACTCCACACCATTAGAATTCTCGGTCCGACTGGCAGAGGCGTGTGGCATGGAGATGGGCTCATTTGTATGCTCCTCTCCACCTGCAGAAACTCCATGGCGCCTTCGGAGTTCAGCTCACGTCACTCCTCCTTCAGAGGCTTTTCTAGACGCCTCAGCCAGAATCTCTCTTCCCCAGTCGCCCTGAAGCACCTGCCCACTTTTACACTGGCATTCAACATGACACCCATTCAGGGTGTGCCTGTCTCCCCAGCCAGACGGAGCACCGAAGGGGAAGAAGGGGAGACCCTAGGCAGGATTCATCGTTAACGGACCCTTTCCCCACCAGCACCAAGCGTGCCAACAGGGGTCAAAAAGCGCTTGTGGCATTTTTTGGTTTCCATGACCACCAGTTCTAATAATCTCATTCTTCACAAGGTTTCTAAGCCACACACAGCACATGAGGAAGGCCCACCTCTGGGTGGTTAAATGACACACGCAATTGTGCACATGGTATTAGGATTTCCAGTCCACAAAACAAAGGCTAACATTTTAACCGGCTTCTGTTGTATTCGTTTGTTTTTAGAGTGTATTTATTTATTTTGAGGGGGGCAAGGAAGGGCAGAGAGGCAGAACCCCAAGCAGGCTCCACACTGACAGCACAGAGCCCGACACAGGGCTGAAACTCTCGAACCATGAGATGGTGACCTGAGCAGAAACCAGGAGTCAGATATTTAAGTGACTGAGCTCCCCAGGTGTCCCGTGTTGTACTGACTTCTAACTGGGATGTGGGAATAGGTCGTCGCAAAGAGCTCCTGAAAGCGCAGACGAGGGGGGTTGGAGCCACCAGGAGAGAAGGCCAAGCTGGTCCGAAGCCTTCTGCACAAATGCCCAGGCACCTGCCGCCACCAGAGGGGTTACCCACACAGGCTCTGAAACACCGCACATGCGAACTTTTGGGAGAGCCCGCACAGCAAGTGAGACACCACCATCTCTAAGATTATAAAAATAAAAAGAATGAATAAGAAGTCTTACAGGGAATATTTACAGAAAGTCAAACTGGTAGATTCAAATAAAACACTGCAGAGGGGAGGAGGAGGGAGGAAAGTAATGCAATGATGGGATCACCTTCAGGCATAACTGTAATCATGAAGGAGTAGGCCTGGACCTGGAATCACAAGACCATATGATGGAAACTTCAGGTTCCGAAGACACAGTAGCCACCTTCTTCTGGGTCCCCTCCCTTACAAATAAAGACGCTCAGGACGGAGCACAGCGAGCAAGCACAAGAAGGACAGTGGGGACAGGGCGGCAGGCTGCCCGGACCTGGGGCCTGAGGAGCCACATGGCCAGGAGCTCACCAGGTGTCCCGACCACCCATCTGTTTGGGACCGGGTGCCACACAGCCTCCAGGCTCCAACAGCCACAAGTCACAGATGGAGACAGGGCCAAGATAAGCATATTCCTCTGAGCAGAAGGCCTAGGAAAGGGTGGTCTCACAACAGAAATCTGCATTCGTCACCCCCTGAGGCTTGAGCACAGTGAGCACCCACTTCCCCTTGAGGCCCTGCAGAACCAGGGAGCATCCTCCAAGGGGCCCAGGTAATGTTGGCAGGGCCAGGCCAATCCTGTGCCTAGACATGCACGAGGTGGTCCAATCCCCCCACTGGAGTGGCATCAGTGGGGAGCTGAGCCTCTGCTCTGACCCGGTCCCAGGAGGGCAGGAAAAGGAGGCGGGAGGCCGGGCAGGTCGCGTCTATGCAGCTCCCAGGACGCCCTGGTATCAGCCAGGCCAGGAAGAGCTGATGTCACATCCCACTCAACAAGGCAACAGAGGCTCGGGAACCCGGAGGTCAGTAGTTAAGAGCCAAGTGACACTCCTATCACCAGAGTCTCAGAATGAAGGGACAAAGTGTGGGGCCAAAAAAGTATTTTTAGAAATAATGGCTGGAAAGCTACCAAGTTTAGCGAAAGACAAATGCACAGATTCAGGAAGCAGAGCAAACCCTAAATATTATAAACCAAAAGAAGCCTAAGTCAAGACAAATCATAGTTAAGCCCTGGAAACGAAGACAAATGAGCAATCTTAAAAGCAACCGGACAGATAGGACACATTTACTAACAGAGAAAGCACTTCGAGTGACAGTGGCTTTCTCATCTGAAATCAGGGGAGCCAGAAGGAGAAGGCATATTTTTTCAAGTACTAAAAGAATGTAAGTGTCAACAGTGAATTCTACAGCCGGCACAGAGATCGTGAGGATGAAGTGGGGAATAAAGACATTCTTGGATGCAGGAGAGCTGAATTTGTTGTCCAGAAGCCCACCCTTAAGAATGGCTAAAGGATGGGGTGCCTGGGTGGCTCAGTCGGTTGAGCATCCAGCTTCGGCTAAGGTCATGATCTCACGGTTTGTGGGTTCGACCCTGCATTAGGCTCTGCCGACAGCTAGCTCAGAGCCTGGAGCCTGTTTTGGATTCCGTATCTCCCTCTCTCTCTGACCCTCCCCTGCTCGCACTGTCTCTTTCTGTCTCTCAAAAATAAGTAAAAGACATTAAAAAAAAAAAAAAAAGAATGGCTAGAGGAAGCTCTCCAAACAGAAGGGCAAGAGTACGGCTCAGAACTTTAGGAAGAAAAGACCATCAAAGTGGTAAAATTACGGGTGAATATAACAAAGCATCCTATTTCTCACAAATTTCTTAGATCATATCTGATGACTGACAGAAAACCCTCTGACTTGGTCCTCAAAGTGTAACACTGAAAAACATTTATCTTTAAAAAGTGAGGAGAGTAAAGGGATCTAAAGGAAAGGAAAGTTCCTACATTTCACTTACAGTTGTGAAACACGGACGCTGGAACAATGGGATACACTACACACGGACACAGGAAACCCAGAGCGACCCCCAAGAAAGTAAATACCACTTTAATTGATATATAATGACCAAATGATCAAGGTGGAATCCTAAAGCATGTTTAAACAACCCACAGGAAAGTAAAAAACAGAAGAAACAAAAAACAAAAATAACAAAATGGGAGACTTATGCCTTAACCTGTTAATCCCTTTACCTTAAATGTGAATGGCCTAACTACACAAGTTAACAAAGATGGACGAAGTGAAGAAAATATGACATAACAATATTCTGTCTATAAGACATGTCAAAACAACAATGTGGGTAGGCTAAAGGGCGGGAAAAACATACAGCATGAAAGCATTCATTAAAAAAAAAAAAGAGTGGCTATATTACAATACCTGCTAAGGTAGACTTCAGAGCAAATTATCGGAGACAAAGAGGGACATTACATAATGACAAAAGGATCAATCCACCAGGAAGTCCTAATAATCCTAAATGTTTATACACCACACAACAGTCTCAAAATGCATGAAGCAAAAACTAAGAGAACTAAAAGGAGAAACAGATAAATCCACAATTATATTTGGGAGACTTCCACACTTCCCTTTCAGCAATCAACAGAAATACTAAACAATCAGTAAGAATACAGAACTCAACACCACCATCAACAACAGTACCTAACTGACATACGTAGAAAACTCCACCAAACAACAGATATGCATTATTTTTTTCAAGCGTCCATGAATATTCACCAACAATGGCCCACAAAATATATACCATGACAGACCACATTCTGGGCCATAAAACAAACCTTAAATATTTCAAAGAATTGAAATCATACAAAGTATGTTCTCTGACTATAATAAAGTCATAGAAATCAATAAAGAAAGATAACAGGAAAATCTCTCAATGCTTGGATACTACAACACACTTCTAAATAATCCAGGGGTCAAAGAAAATATCTGAAAAGAAATATACACATGAAACCGAATAAAAGTTAAAATACAACATATCAAAATATGCGAACACAGCAAAAGCAGTGCTGAGTGGGAAATTTACAGCACTTACTAGAAAATAAGAAAGGTCTCAAATAATCCACATCTCTACCTCAAAACATTAGGTGGGGAAAAAAAGAGCAAATAAACCCAAAGGAAGTAGAAGGAAATAAGAACAGAAATACATGATATTGAAAATAAGAAAGCCATAAAGAAAAGTTAATGAAATAAAAAGCTGGTTCTTCAGAGAAAAAAAAAATTCAATAAAAGTGATAAGCCTTTAAGGAGACTGACAAAAATAAAAGACAGAAATCAGACACACCAGGAAAAGAAACAGAAAATAGGCCTCTCACCATTCTCATTCAACTTAATACTGGAAGTTCTAGCCACTGCAGTAAGGCAAGGGAAAAAAAAGAAAGAAAGAAATAAAGCATACCTATTGGGAAAGAAGAAATAAAACTGTCCCTGTTTGCAGATAACATAATGATCCACAGAGAAAATCCCAAGGAATCTATCTATAGGAAAACCTTTGGAACTATCAACTGTATTCGGTAATGTTACAGGACACAAAATCAAGACACAAATATCATCATTGCTATAAAAGAACAAGGAGCATGTGGAAACTGAAAATAAAAGCATGTATCATTTCCAATTGCTCAGAGGAAAACAAGATACTTTGTATACACTTAAAACACATACCAGATCTGTATGCTGATAATTGGGAAATGCTGATAAAGCAATCAAAGAAGACTGAAATGAAGACATACCATGTTCATGGACTGGAAGACTCAACAGAGTAGAGAGGTCAATTCTCCCCCAGATGATCTATAGGTTTAATGCAATTCCTATCAAAACCCCAACAAGATTTTTTTAATAGACACAGACAAGCTTATTCTAAGACACATATGGAAAACTACAGACCCTGGAATTGCTAAAACAATCTTGAAAAAAGGAAATGAAGTGTGAGAAACCACTCTATCTGATATTAAGGTCTACTGCGTAGCTACAGTAATCAACAGAATATGATAATAGCAGGAGACATACAGATCAGTGGAACAGAATGGAGAACCCAGAAATAGGTCCACACAAATATGCCCCACTGATTTCTGATGAAACCGCAAAAGCGATTCAAAGGAAGGACAGCCTTTTCAACAGATGGTGTTGGAACAATTAAGCATTCAAGGCAAAGAAACAAAAAAACAAAAAACTTCCATCCAAACTTCACACATTTTCATGGGATAATTAACTCAAAATGGATCAGGGACTCAAATGTGAAATGTAAAACTGTCAATCTTTTAGGAAAACAAAAAAAATCTGTGATCTAGAGCTAGGCAGAGTTCTTAGCATTGATACCAAAAGCATTACCTATAAAAGGGAAAAACTGATAAACTTGCTTCATCAAAGTTCTGCTATATGAAAGACCTTGTTAAGAGGAAGAAAAGGAAAGCTACAGACAGGGAGAAAATAGTTGCAAACCATAACGTGTGACAAATGACCAGTATCTATAATGTATAAAAAACTCTCCAAACATTCACCAACAATAAGACACAATAAATAACAAACCATAAAAAACACGAACTCACCGGAAAATAGGTTAAAAAAAAACCCCCACCAAAAACCAAGAGACACTACATCAAAGAGGATATAAGGATATATAGATGGCAAATAAACACATGAAAAGATGTTCTCCATCATTAGCTATTAGGGAAATGAAAATTAAAACAGCGATGAGATAGCTCTTGCCCACCCGTCAGAACAGAAAAGGGACATCAAATGCCAGTGAGGATACGGAGAACCTGGGTCATGCAGACACCGCTGGTGAGAATGTAAAAGGGTACAAGCACTCCAAAAAGTTTGCAGTTTCTTACCACATTAACCACACAATTACCATACGACTGAGCCAGGGCACTGCCGGGCACTCATCCCCGATACATAAAGGTGTGCGTACAAACAAAAACCTGTACACGAAAGTGCAGAGCCATTTATTCATAACAGGCAAAGAAATGGAACAATCCAGACAACTTCAATAGGTGAATGGTTACACAGTGGGCTTCGGTAAACCCACACTATCGACACTACTCGGCAAACAGCAGGCACCAAATATTGATTTCTAATACACACACAACGACTTGGGTGACTCTCCAGCGAACGATGTGGAAAGATACAAAGAGGTCCTGTTCTGCAGCCCTCCATTTATACAATATTCTCGAAGGCATGAAGCTTGTTGAACTGGAGAATTGATTAGTTATTGCCAGGGTCAGGGAGGGGCGGAAGGGAGTAGCTAGGAAAGGCGACATAAAGGATCCTCGATGGTAACGAGAATATTCTGCATCTTAACTTTCGAAGTGTGGGCATCCTGACGGTGAGGCTGCATCGCGGTTCTACAAGATATTACCATGGAAGGTAACTGGGTAGAGGGCACGTGGGCTCTCTGCATCACTTCTTAAAACAGGCTGGGACTCCACAACTATCCCAAAATTGAAGTTAAAAAAAAATTAAAAAGACCAGGTTTGGTTCCCAGCTCTGTCACCAGCTAAGTAGGCAGCTGACCCTGAACAGATTTTAAACTCCCTACCCTCAATTTTCTGACAGGCTAACTGGAACAATACCCATCTGAAGCATGATAAAAACGGAACGTCACTTACGAAGGACCTGGCAATGTGCACGGCACACAGTACTTCCGAAACACCCCAGTGACACTAAATCTATGGGTAGCACTCTAAACTGTTTCGCTCAACCAGCCACTACTGCAGTCACTACGAAGCAATTTAAAAGGTCTCTTCCCAAAGTGGATCAGTCAAAACATGGTGTGGGGGAGGGGAAGAATTTTCAGTTTTAAAAACTTTCTAATATTTTATTTATTTTTGATACAGAGAGAAACAGAGCATGAGAGGGGGAGGGGCAGAGAGAGAAGGAGACACAGAACCTGACGCAGGTTCCAGGCTCTGAGCTGGCTGTCAGCACAGAGCCTGACGCGGGGCTCGAACCCACGAACGCGAGATCTGACCTGAGCCGAAGCCGGAGGCTTAACCGACTGAGCCACCCAGGCGCCCCCAGTTTTAAATTGAAACAAGAATTCCTAGCCAGTTACTGAAATAGTCACCAGAGATAAAGTGAGTTTAAAATGGAGCTACAGTTAGTAAAAAGTCGGCACGGAAAAGAGGAGACTGGCTAACAAATTTTATTTCTGTCCATAAGGAAGTCAGCAGAGGGTAACGTTTGTGTGCGCCGGGAGGAGGTTAAGACTGAGTTTCCTAAAAGGTACTCAACACAGTGATTTAGATTTAAGATTCTATGTTTCTAAACTAAACACGTTCTCCACCTCCGGAGTCAGAAGAGAGTGGGAGAGAGTCGGCCCAATCCTGATACTTTATACCTGCCTGGTGTGACAGTTCAGAAAAGCAGTAAAAACACAATCTGGCTCCGTGATAGACAATGATATGCACTTTACCCCAGAAGGCGGGCATTTTAACCACACAGTGTACCCCCCCCAGAACCACACTGGGGTCCTGGCATTTAAAGCTCATGAGGTACTTACAGCCCAGAGCCGATTCACAGAGGCTTTTGAAAGAGGTGAAAAGGAAAGTGTTTTATCATTCAAATGATCCTCTTCCCGTCATTCCCGTCAAGACCCTAAAGGAGCTTTTTCTATTAACACAAGGGTTTTAATAACAAATACAGAAAGTGGGAATACCAGGGTGAGCCTGGAGGGAGGGGCTGCAGGGTCAGAGCCAGGGTTTCCGCATGGTCGGGGTTGACTAGACTCACTTACCCCCAAGGCCTTCCTCCCCGTGGGTGAAATGAAGCGCCTCAGATGGGTTTCTAAAGCCCTCTGCTGCATTTAAAGTCCCTGGGGGCACCGTAAAATCTCGTCTCCAGACAGCTGTCTGCTTTGAGACATACCTGTCATTCGCTTTCCCCAAAATGAGACTGGGAGAGAGGAGGTGAAAGGGCAGCGAGAGAGAAGTAGCAATCAAGTAAAAGTAAACAAACACGCAAACTCCCCAACGACTCGAAGTGCTGGAGAGAATCTACCTTATGCCGCTCGTGGTCCAGTTTCTCCATATTTCCCTTCCTTGCGGGCCTGGAGCACAGCCTCAGAGCCGAGAGAGACTAGAATCCAGACTCCATCAACTCTACGGCTTTTCTGTGTTTTCCCCAAACCGCCAAGAACACGACGGGCCGGGAACGGGGGAGCCAGCCCACCACGCTCACCGCTTAGGAGATCCATTAAGAGTGGCAAAGCAAGGAGTTCACCGGAACCCTCGTGCGACCAACAAACAGAACGGTTACAGGGCAACGAAGGGGAGCGCGAACACAGGCTGGGCCACCCGACGGTATCAAGTAGGGAGCTACTAACCCGCAGGTTGGTAAGTGTACCATGCTTGTGTTTGAGGCCTTCTCTTTCGGCGAAAGACGCTATGATCCTTTCTAACGAAGTTCTGCGGCGCCTGGAGTTTACTTCCAACCCCAGGGCAGGGGAGAAGGTGAGCCAAGCGGCGGGGCTGGGGGAGGGGCGTGGGCACACACACTTCGCTCTACTCGCTGTACCCCGTGCGCGAGGTTCCAATCAGCAGTTCCAAAGGAGGGCCCCTCGGCCGGCTTCCTCCCGGGTCTACACAGCTCTTCTGCACTGACGGGGAGGGCAGGGCGAGCACGGCTCCCTAACCCCGGGGGGGCTGGCCGCGGGAAGCGCGCAGGGGCCAGCCAGCAAAGGCGCGTTCCCGGCGCGCCGTCCCCCTCCCCGAAGCTGGCCGGCTTTTCCGCGTCCCGGCCCCCCTGGGTCCCCGAGATGGGCAGGGGCGCAGGCCATCGCGGCGCTGCGGCGGCGAAGGGGTGAGCATCCCCGCCCAGAACCCCCCCCCAATGCCCACAGCCGGGGGTACCGGCTGTCGCAGCTGGATCCGGGCCCGCATCTGGCGGCACCTGCGCGCACCTGGGCGCAGGTGCGCGGGCGGGGACGCGGAGGCGCGCGCACCTTGAGGATGTTATCGAAGATGGTGTCGCGGAACTCGAGCAGCGCCTTCTGGTCGAACTCGCGGCCGTGGATGATGCGCATCTGCTTGAGGAAGGTGGACTTGCCGCTCTCGCCCGCGCCCAGCAGCAGGATCTTGACGAGGCGCCGCACGGC
>NC_043707.1:36159195-36204609 GCF_006229205.1 Suricata suricatta | reverse complement strand
GCCGCCGCCCCGAGGCCCGCTCTCGCCCGCCTCTCGGCCCCGGCGGAGGGGGCGGGGTGGCGCGGCCGGGGCCCGACGATTGGGCCGGCCGCAGTCCATCCGGGCGAACGCGCCCTCCTATTGGGCTGTGTGGCGCCAGGAGGCGGGGGTCCCTCGGGCCCTCGAGGCGGGGCCAGCGCCGAAAGAGGCGGGATCTTTGGGGTGGGGGCGCTTCTCATTGGGCATCTGGGATGAGGTTCTTTCTTTCAGAATGAAAGGGAGGCGGGGTCGCTGGGGAGGTGGAGCGGCTGTCCGCCATGACCAATTATAATTGCTCCAGGGTGACGCCAATCACAGCGAACGGGTTTGGGATTGGGGGATTGGCGAAACGGGGCGGGACCAGAAGTGCCAGGTGTACAGAAAGAGTCTCCCGGAGTTCCCAGATTGGGTCAACCTGTGAGGCCAGGAGGCTCGTTAATGGACTTCACATTATCCGAAAATGCAGATGGGAGGTGCAGCTGCTCGTTTTATGCTTGCAGAGAAACTATTCCTAAACCATTTTCCTTCCAGAAACATGGGGAGGGGTGGTCGCGCCCATAGTTTCAAACAAATGCACCCTTTGAAAGTGGCATGGCCTCTGGGCGGCTGTCTTCTGTAAAAGCTGGCTAATCATACAAATCAGAAGCCCCACGAAAAAATCTTCGTAGCACAGTAATGTGGGGTCTGCAGTTGCTGGGTCTGAGTTGGAATCTCACCTCAATCCCTTACTAGTTGCACAGCCTTTCAGGCAACACATACCCCCATTTTTAGCTTCAATCTCTGTAAAATGGGGCGATGAGAGCAACTACCTCACGGTTTTGAAGATATGAACAGAGAACATGGACTTGTGAAACACTTGCCATGCTGCCAAGACCCCAGCAAGTTCTTGCTAAGAGTTAGCTGATCTTATTAGAGATTCTTAACTATCCCAGATGAAGTGTGAGTCAGGATACCTGGAAGGAGTTCAGGTATCTCTTAATCTCCTCGTGACTGGCCACATTGGAGAACTATGGCCCGTTAAAAGATAAACTGAGGCATATTAAAATTTTTAAGAATTTGCAGTATTTGAAACTGATTCATACCAGGAGGAGCTAAACCAGAAGTGGTTACTACTCCCCAGAGTGGGGTCAAGGAAAAAGACATAAAGAGGAAGTGCCCAGAGGGAAGAAAGGAAATTGATTGGCTATAGTTTAAAAGCTAGTTGGCTGTTTGTGATTGGTTATGTTTAGCGTTTTGATTTTGTAACCTCCGAGACTTTGATTTTGACTTGCTTTCCTAAGCCACCACCACTGCATTAAAGCCACTTCAGTCTAACAGGCTCCTTGTTAAATTAATTTAGCAAGTCTTAAAGATCATCCTGTCCAAACTGCCCTTCTCATCAGGTGGATAAAATAAAAACCAGCTTGCAAATGACTTACCCAAGGTTCCACACAAGGGCCCCCTAGAGCCAGGCACTCTTTCACTGTATCACTATCTCTGATTAGAGAGAGATGAGTAATAGAAAAAGTGATTTATGAATGTTATGTCGTCTGGTTCTACAAATAATGTTAGCACACTACTGAGAACACCAGGCACTGGGGACTTTTGGAGAGGCAGCTGAAGATGGAAAAGATGCATTCTTTGTGTCAAGAAACTTTCATGTAAATTAGGGAGCCAGGCTGCTCAAATCACCAAGCATGGGGAACACTAAAGGAGTCCCTAGTTTTTGCCACAGATCCAGGGTCATCCAGGGTCTAAACTCCCTGGGAACCTTGATTGCTGATGGATTTGTGGCTTGTCATTTATTGAGGCATGAATTTGTATCACTTATGAGTCAAGATATTATCTAGTACTCTGTTGTCCTTCAAAAATGAAGAAGAAAGTCTTATTTCTTTGTAGAAATGCCCATCCACAGAAAGATGCACACGAGTGTTACAATAAAAGTAGAAAGTAGAAGGCCTCAGAAAGCAAGGTGTCTTAAAAAGAAAATAGGAATTTTGAACAACTAAAGAGGAAAATGTAGAATTCAGGAGTGGACCAGAGTTAGCTCCTCATTCAGTTAAAAGAAATTATGAAAAGGTAATTCACAAAACACTTTGAGCAAGTGCTCCAGACAACATGTACAAACAATTTTATATCTTTATAAATAACTTTATGTCTGGCTGGCTGGGTGGCTCAGTCAGTTAAGAGTCTAACTTTGGCTCCAGTTATGGTCCTGTGATTCGTGAGTTTGAGCCCCACGTCGGGCTCTGCACTGACAGTATGGAATTTGCTTCATATTTTGTGTCTTCCTCTCTCTCTGTCCCTCCCCTGGTCATGCTCTGTCTCTCTCTCTCTCTCAAAAAGAAATAAACATTAACAAAATTTAAAAAATAAATAACTTTATTTTGTGTTGATGCACTTATTATATAGTGTCCAGCTTGGGGATTTGACAAGGTTTCTGAACATGTCCTTTAGATTTGTCACTGCGTTCACGTGCTTGAAGTAAACAAGCTTATTTGTGTGCTTAAGAAGAATCCCTTAATTACCCTGTACAATTGTGTGACGTGATATGGTTTTTGAAGTGTTTCCACATCCATGATCTTCTCATTTGTCCTCTGAACACTGCTGGGAGGAAGGCAAGGCACAGATTATGGTGATAGAAGGCTCTGGATCCCAGGAAGTTAATGTCACATGTCAGGGGAAGCACAGCTAGTAAATTATAGAAGCTGGATTGGAAACCTGACCCAGTGTATTTCCCAGGCACAATATGAAATGGATGAAAACTGGACCCTACCACTTACTAGCTGTGTGACCTTGACCAACTCACTTAACCACTCTGAGACTTACTTTCCCTACCTATAATATCAGGAAAAAATATAGGGCTGTGATAAATGTTAAACAAGTTCACACACGTAAGGCCCTAATACGTAATGGGCAATCAGTTATTTCTAATATTATCGTTGTTATCATGGAGCTTTGGGATCAAGTACTACAAATTTAGAATAATAATACTGGCATGATCTTGAAGAATCCATAAGCACAAGGTACTGCACGGTATTAAAATGCAAAACCGGGGGACACATCAGGTTAAATAAATTAAGGTCCAGCCTTAGAGACGAAATAACATACGGCTCCTAACAGAATAAGCAAGGCTCAAATGTGTAAACAGATGGCCACCATGTGTTTAAAACTTGGTAGAGGAGTGGGAGAGGGGGCCTTAATGTTCCTCCTAACTTATGTTCAATCCCACCTCCTAAGCTAATGGGCAGCCAGGAGGGAGGGTCCAATGGCAGGGCCTGGAATACATATGTGCAATAGTGAACTCTTCTGGAATCTTCTAGAAAAGAGAATGGCCACAGGACTCTTTCATTTTCCAGGTGGGTGGGAGTGAAGGGTCAGCAGCTCCAAGGCCTGGGACAAGACCCAGAACTCTGTGGTTCCCAAAAGTAATAAAGTCCCCTTGGGTCCCACGAATGCAGTCCCCTGTGAGGACTTCTCTAGGCTGGTGAGAATGCGGGACCAATGCATGGGCACGGGGGCTGAGAGATTTCCCGGCTGAGAATGGGGGCCGGTCAGCAAGGACAGCTGCTGTGATGCGGGGGCTTCCGCTCTGTCCTCATCAGAGCAGCAACGGTTTTCCTGCTACCTCATCGGTCATCACTACAAAAGAGACCCAAAGAGCTTTGTGAAAGCCAAGGAGCTCTGAGTAGGAAAAAGAAAGTCTGAAGAGGCTTAAAGGGATCCAGGTGCTAGAGAGAAGAAACAAAACATCTCAACTAATGGTAAATAGATGAAAACTTTACATCACCACCACCGTCACCATCATCACTTTCACCATCATCACCGTCACTACCATAATGATTGTCACCGTCACCACTGTCACAAATCGTCACCATCACCACCATCACAATCATCACCACCAACACCATTGCCATCACCACCATCATCCCTCCTTAGGAGAACTGTTCATGGTATAAAATGCCATTGCACAACATCAACAAATAATTATGGTAATCATTGAGAAATTTTGAAAACAAAGCAAGAGAACTGGAAGATAAAGTGAAAGAAATATCTCAAAACTCAGAGGAAAAGTACAAAGAGATGAAAATCATGAGAGGAAGAATGGGAGACTTGCATGGAATGCTAAGATTCTGGAAGGACAGGGGAAAGAGATGGAAGAGAGAAGTAATAGACTTCTTTTTCTGACAGTATGGTAGACCAAATACTCAGACCAACCCTTCTGCAGCAACAATTAAAAATGCCTTATTAACTATTCAAAACCTTTTAAAAATGTTTATTTCTTTTGAGAGAGAGAGAGAGGAGGGAGGGAGGCAGGGAGAGAATCCCAAGCAGGCTCCATGCTTAGTGTGGAGCCCAACATGGAACTCGATCTCATGACTGTGAGATCATAACCTGAGCTGAAACCAAGAGTTGGATGCTTAACCAACTGAGCCTCCCATCCATCCTCAAAATTTTTTTGAATCACTGAGAGTATGGAAGTCTTAGGTGCCAAACTCAAAGTGGAAACAAAAATTCAGAGTTAAGCTGATTAGTGGTGAGTCCTGAACACTTGTGGGTCAGACTTTCAATTTTCCTGGCTGCAGGAGTTGAAACTTAGAGACTATTTAAGGTAGAGAGTCTGATAGAAGACACCTGCATAAACCCTGGATCAAAAAGGACTACACATTCAGTGACAGAGCTGGTAAACAGTATGGATGTCAATCACTGATCAACAGGTGAAGTTCCAAGGGAAGCGAGTTTACGTTTTTTTCAACAACCCCTGAACACATAAGAAAATAACGCATCATGAGTGAGTCACCCCAAGCCACAGATAGCAGAATCACACTAAAAAAATGTGGGATATTGGACTTGTCAAAAGCAGATCATAGAATAAATAGTCTTAATATTCCTAAAGAAATAAAAGAGGCCATCAAAAGTGTTAGTAAGGAGTGAAAGAATATAGAAAACGAGAAGATGTGAGCAAGAACCAAATAACACATCTAAAAATGAAAACCGTAATTGAAATAGAACCATGACAGATGTGTTATGCAGCACATAGATCAAGAGAGTAAACTAGAATACAGACCTGAAAATATCACCTTCAATCCAACACAAAAATACAGAGGATAAGAGACAGGAAATACCCACTGAACATATATATTTAGCCAGAGTTCCAAAGGGGGCTAGAGAGAAAGAAGAGGCAGTATCTGAAGTAATCATGGCTTAGAGTTTTAAGTTGATAAACGACACTTAAATACTTAGCTTGATAAACGAAATCTAGACCTAGAGATGCCATCAGGACCTTGCGGGTCATCAAAGACAAAGAGAAGACCTTAAAGGCAGCCAGAGAGAAAGCAATAAAAGCCACTGTATATATGATAGTTAGGAGGTGCCAGACACTATTTTGAGCACTTTGTATCAACGGACTGATGTAACCCACAAAGCAACCCCACTGACAAAAAGTGGAAGCTGGACTGGAATTCGTATCTTAAAAGCGTCAAAGAGATAGAACCCCTAACTTAGAATGTAAACTCAGTAAAAATACAGCTCAAGAAAATAGGGGATAGGAGGGCATTTCAAACAAATAAAAACAGATGATTAGTTAGGGTGGAATTGTGCCTCCTCCCCCAAATCCCTGTGTTGTACTCCTAACCCCCATGATCACAGAATGTGACTCCACTGGGGCATAGCGTTTTTAAAAGGTAATCAAATTACAAGGTCATTAGGCTGGGCTGCACCCCCAAGATTGGTGTCCTTGTAGGGAAAGGAAATTTGAGGGGGGCCAGGGTGGTTCATCAGTTTAACATCTGACTCCCCATTTTAGGTCAGGTCATGATCTCACAGTTTGTGGGATTGAGCCCCACATTGGGCTCTGTGCAGAGCCTGCTTGGGATTCTCTCTCTCCTTCTGCCCCCCCCCCCCCACTCATGCTCTCTTTTAAAAAAATAGACATTCATTAAAAAAAAAAAAGGAAAGGAAAGGAAATTTGGACACAGGTGCGTACAGAGGGAAGACCATGTGAAGACACAGGGAGCAGATGGCCAGTTATAAGCCAAGGAGAGAAGCCACAGAAGAAAACAAACAGGGTAACACCTTGGTTTTGGACTTCTAGCCTCCACAATTGTGAGAAAATCAATCCTTGTTGTGAAGCCATGGAGTCTGCAGTATTTTGCTATGGTAGCCTTGGCAATCTACCAAGAGGTGCTCCAAAAAGAAGGAGGGGGCACCTGGGTGGCTCGGTTGGTTAAGTGTCCAACTTCAGCTCGGGTCGTGATCTCAGTGTTCCGCAGTTCACAGGTTTGAGCCCTGACAGTGCAGAGCCTGTTTCAGATCCTGTCTCCCTCTCTCTCTGCCCCTCCCCTACTGTCTCTCTTTCTCTCTTCTCTCTCTCTGTCGAAAATAACTAGGGGCGCCTGAGTGACTTAGTCGGTTAAGCATCTGACTTGGGCTCAGATCATGATCTCACAGCTTGTGAATTCAAGTCCTGCTCGGGCTCTGTCCTGACAGCTCAGAGCCTGAAGCCTGCTTTGGATTCTATGTCTCCCTCTCTCTTTTCCCCTCTCCTGCTTGAGCTCTGTCTCTGTCTCTGTCTAAAAAAAAATAGCTAAACACAGAAAAAGAAAAAGAATCTCAAAAGGAAGGTCCATGATACAAAAAAAAGACTGGACAGTTTGTGAACATACAGTTCATTCTTATCATTGACTATATTAAATAGCAATAATAATTTTAGTTTGTGGAGTTAAGGAAAAAATAGGATGAAAATACTGGATACCAAAGGAATATATATGGGGACCGGACGATTATAAAGTGCTCTAAAATCTTTGAAAGTTGGAGAGGAGCATAAACACCTTGATTAATGTTAAACTTTGTCAAGTTAAATTTTCACGCTAAAATTTTTAGTGTAAACACAAAAAGAAGAGAAATAGGGTGTACAAATTCCACACTAGCAGAGGGGAAACATGGAATGAGGAAGCAAAAATCAACTAACACAAAAGAATGTGAGGAACGAAGGAGGAAGAAACACAGGAATAAAAGCAGGACAAATGGGACAGAATAAGGTATCGATACATCCAAATATATGGCTCAACAAAATAAATGTAAACAGGCTAGAATAGTTCAAAGACAGAGACTATCAGACTGGATAAAAGAAAAACAAGGTCCAGCTTCTTTTAAACCTAAAGGGCATGCCTGATGACCCAGAAAAGATCACAGTAAAAGAGTGAAGAAAGATTTGCCAGACAATTACTCCATGAAAGAAGTCTGGCAAATCTATATTAATAGGAGACAGAGTAGATTGTAAGTCTAAAAGCATTGCTAGTGATGAAGAGTCATTTTATACAATTAAAGGTTTAATTCACTGCTAAGGTATAACAATTCTGAACTTGTATGCACCCAATAACAGCCTCAAACATTTAAAGGAAAAGAATGGACGCAACCTCAAGGAGAAAGAGAAATCCAGCATCATTGCTGGGGTGTGGATGAGGGTTAGACACACCTCTTCGAGTAATGAACTTCAAGAAATTGGAAAATATGGTTGTGGGAGCCTGTTACATCGGTAGCCCCCCAAAGAGTCACTTCTCCTGGCATGAATCTGGCTTGGGTGTGGAGCGTGCTTTGATAAACAGAGTGTGGCAGAAGCAATATTCTGCCAGTTTCAGGGCTGAGCCTTAAGGAAGCCTGATAGCTTCTGTTCTTGTGCACTCAGAGCCCTGTGCGACCTTGACAAGCCCACTGCTGTGCTGGAGAGGCGGGGGCGGGGGGGGGGGGGGGGGGGGGGGGGGGGGGGGGGGGTGGCAGGTGAAGACACCAGCACTACTTGCAAGAACCCGATGCAGTGTCCCAGCTGAGCCACGCCCTTAAGATGACCCAGGCCATGCTGAGCCATGGGAAGGGCCAGCAGAGCTGCTGGCGGAGTCCAGGCTGCAGAGTCACGACCACATGGCATGCACTAAGCCACTAAGATTTGGAGGGACTTGTTATGAACCAATAAATAACTTAAGAAACAATGAACAAATCTGACCTACAGATGAGTTGAATGGTGAGCCCAATAATGACAAAATACATATGCTGTTCAAATTCAAGGAAGATTTTCTGGGGCACCTTGGGTGGTTCAGTTGGTTAAGCGTCAGACTTTGGCTCAGGTCATGATCTCATGGTTCATGAGTTCAAGCCCTGCATTGGGCTCTGTGCTGACAGCTCAGAGCCTGGAGCCTGCTTCAGATTCTGTCTCCCTCTCTCTCTCTCTGCTCCTCCCCTGCTTACACTCTGTCTCTCTCTCAAAAATAAACATTAAAAAAATTCAAGTGCAAGGAACATTTTCAATTGACCACAAAAGAGAAGGCAAGTTTCAACACATTTTCAAGGACTGATATCTTACAGACCTCATTCTCTGACTATGTTGCAATTAAATTTGATATATATATATTTTTAAATGTGTCCAGTTCCATTAAGTATTACTAATGTGAATGTCTTCTGAAAACTCCAAAGTTTTAGAAATTAAGAATCGACCTTCTAAGTAAACAGTCTAGCTTGTTAAACTTGGTCACAGCATCAAGTAAGCAAAGGTCACGGGGCTGTGTGTTCCTGCCTCCTGCCCTGACATATGCTGTCGCTGCACCCGCCATGTGGCGGCACCGTCTCCTTAGGAGGCTGCTCCGGGGCCTGCCTGTCTGCGGTCCGACCCTGGTTCCATCCTCTCCTGGCTGTGGCCTCCAGCAAGTGTCTTAATTTCACCCTGCCCCTTTTTTCTTCATTGGTAAAGTGGAAATCATAATGGCAACAAAGTTGAAATCATTGGTTAGATGAGGAAAGACCTTCAAAAAGTAAGATCTCTGTGAAGGTTAGTTGTTATTACTCTTATTACCTTCGGAGTAATAAGGCAATGACACTGACACTTTCTTACCCAAAACCACACACTGAGGAAGTGGCAAAATCAGAATTTCATTCCTGTCTTTCTGCCTCGCTTGGCACCCTGTGCCCCCTCGACAGCATCATGCGTTTCCACCTTCTTGGGACCACCATTCCTTCCTCCTCCTGCCCCCACGAGCCCATCCACTCTGGAGAGGTGAGCAGCTCTGACTCATGTTTTGGGAAAAGATTGCTCCAGCCTCAGAGCCTTGCCTCCAGTGACTCCCTCAGCCCCCCAAACTGTCCCGCCCTCAATTCTCTCCCAGGTACTCACCCTTTCAGGCAAAGCTCAAACTGCTTTTGGGGAAGCCTTTCCTGACCCCAAACTTCCCCCGTACACCCCGCCAAACTAGGCCTAGTTCCCGTGATCCGCTCTCCTAGTAACCCATGCTTTCACTTCTAGCATTTATCACACATAAAATTACTTGTGTCATTATATGATAAATGTCTCTCCAATTGCATCTGTGAGTCAGGGTCTGTCTATGTAGGGCTGGAGGCTTGCACCTGCACATAGTAGGGATGCAATCACCGCTTGTTGGGTAGATGGGTGGAAGGAAGGAAGGAGGGAGGGAGGGAGGGAGGGAGAGAGGAAGGATGGGTGGGTAGCTGGTGGGTGGATGGATAGTTGGATGAATGGATGAATGGGTGGGTATGTGGATGGATTGATGGACGGGTGCATGGGTGGTTGGTGGATGAAGGGAGGGTGGATGGATGGGTGGTTGAATGCGTTGATGAATGGGTGGATGAATGAATGGATGAATAGATGGGCAGACGGATGAGTGGATGAGTAAATGGGTGGCTGAATGGCAGGGGCCTTGAGGCCATCAAAGAGGAGCCTTTCTTTAGGATAGGCTTTGTCACTTCTCTTGGAGTAGACAAGAAGATTTTTCAGGATACTGCCTACCATGGTTTGGAAGACAGAGTTGTCTTTCTGGCTGATTATTTCATCCCGAGTCAGCATGGGTTGTTTTTTTAACTACTATTATTTTTTAATGTTCTTATTTATTTTTGAGAGAGGAAGAGACAGAATACAAGCAGGAGAGGGGTAGAGAGAGAGGGAGACACAGAATCTGAAGCAGGCTGCAGGCTCCAAGCTGTCAGCATGGAGCCCAATGCAGGATTTGAACTCATGAACCATGAGATCAAGTCCTGAACTGAAGTTGGATGCTTAACCAACTGAGCCACCCAGGTGCCCGCAGAGTCAGCATGTTTTTAAGGAAGAGGTAGTTGTGGGCCTCAGGCCTCATGCACTGAGCCCTTTCCCCATTTGAACCCAAGTTCTACTCACTTGGCCTCAAGTGTCAGAAGGAGAACATGCATGTGAGCGAAGAGTCAGCAATTTTGAGAATGAAATAAGCAGTGCGGACGGCGGGCTGACTTTCTGCCTCGGGTGCTGATCCCGGTTCAAATACCACAGGCTGGTATGTATTATCATTTCATCTTTGGTAGAAACACACACGGAGACTTCCACGTTGCCTCTGAGGATCAGGCCATGATCTGCAGATGCCCCTGGGGCTGCCCCAGAAACAGCAGGCTACCTCACAGGGGCTGCCCAAATGCACAATGAAGCAGAAGGACCCACGTTCTTTAGACTTAGTGTAGCCTCACGAAATTCTCCTAAACCCAGGGCTTTTTTATTTCTGGCTTCCATCTCAAGTCCACAAAGGCTGTGGGAGCGATCTCCTTTCTGTCAGCTCATTCCAGGACCCGGGCTGAGCCAGCGGCCACCCGTGTGAAGACTGCTGGCTGCCAATTAGAAGAAAAGAGTGTGCTCGGCAGGATTTTGCACCATTGGTGAAATGCACAGCCTGGAAGTAACACGTTGTGCTGCACACAGCTTACCGGCCAGAATTTGGGATGGGTAGTTTGAGGTGTCAGTCTGGTGAGGCCATTTACACTCAGCGATTTAATCAAACATGGATCCAGAGGGTGCTGTGAGGTATTCTGTCGATGTGGTTAAGGGCTACAATCGGTTGACTTTAAGCAAAGATTACCCTAGTTCATGTGGTTGGGCCTCATCTAATCAGTTGAAAGGCATTAAGAACAAAAACTGAGGCTTCCCAGAGAAGAAGGAATTCTGACTCACAAGTACTGAGTATCTTGGGGCACCTGGGTGGCTCAGTCGGTTAAGCCTCCGACTTTGGCTCAGGTCAGACCTCATGTTCGTGGGTTCGAGCCCCGCGTCAGGCTCTGTGCTGACAGCGGGCTCAGAGCCTGGAGCCTGCGTCCGGTTCTGTGTCTCCTTCTCTCTCTGCCCCTCCCCCTCTCATGCTCTGTCTCTCTCATATCAAAAATAAATTAAACATTAAAAAAATTAAAAAAAAACAACAACAAGTACTGAGTATCTCAGTGAATCCTGCCTGGGTGTCCAGCCTGTCGGACTGCCCTACAAAGTTCTGATTTGTCAGCCCCACAACTGATATGATCTCAGTGCATGAGTTCAAGCCCCGCATTGGGCTCTCTGCTGACAGCATGGAATCTGCCTGGAATTGTCTCTCTTTCCCTCTCTCTGCCCTTCTCCAACTTACTCTCTCTCTCTCTGTCTAAAAGTAAATAAATAAGCCTAAAAAGATAAATCTCCTGATGTATATAAATATAAGCATCTTGATCTATCTAGACTACATTATATACACAATTACTATATGTGATATATGCACTATACATAACATTGTGTGAATATGATCTACTGGTTCTAGTTCTCTGGGAAAACCCCAAATGGATACAGAGCTAATTATGTCAACAAACAACGAGGAAGTACAGTCTTACCAAGTATGGTGAAGACACCCAAACCTTCCGTGAGTCCTAATAACTGCTATAGAGTTATTGCAACGCTTAGAGATGAACCACAGAAAATACTTAGGGTGCAAAGTATATTGTGGGTACCCCGGAATTCTGCTGCTTGCTGGCTGTGCTGGCTCCTGGACCAGGTACGCATCTCTCTGTGCCTCAGTTTACTATTCTGTAAAACTGAGATGGAATAATTATGCCTGAAGGGTTTTTGAGATTAAGTGCATTAACAGATGGAAGGAATTTAGTCTGGTGCGTGGGAATTTACTTCATTCCTATTGCGGGGTGTCTCCCTCCTTGCCCTTGGCTTTCTTGTCCCATTACAGCTGTCTGGAAAGTCTGCCTAACTTACTGCAGATTTCTGTACCCTGGGGGACTGCCTTCCCCGTCCTCCCCGCTCCGCCTCCACCCAGAGTCTGCAAATAGGCCAGGGCAGTGTCCTGTGGTGGCCTTCCCCTGCTCGGTGGCGCCCCCTTCTGGTCGTCTGCACAGGCCAAGGCTGTTAGAGCACAGAGGCATAATGGGTGGGGGACTCGGAGCCTGCTTCCTGGGAAGAAGGTCAGGGGGGAGCTGCCTGGGCTCAGAGACCCCCAGAAGGTGTCTATGGGGAGCATTATGCAAGGAGGCCTTGAGCCTGAGGAGTGGGTTCCGTTTGAGAGCTGTGAATTTGGGAAGCCAGGAGCTGTCCTAGGACTGACTACATAATTTGCAGGGCCCAGTACAAAATGAATATATAGGGTCCCTTGTTCAAAAAGTGTTGGGAATTTCAAGGTCTGCCGAGAGCATGGGCATGGGGGTCGGGGGAGTAGGGACAGGGGCGGAGGAGTGGGGGCATCCACGGGGAGCAGGAACCCCCAGGCCGAGAGGATTCGCCATCCCCGGGCGGTGCTGGGCGGGCCCTCCAGGCCCTGGGGAGACTTGTAGCTGTTTATGGTCGCTCTGGCCTGTGTCGGGAATGTGCAGGAAATGGTTTGGTTTTCCCCACGAGTGATTCACTCCCTCAGCCTCGCTCTTTCCGTTCTCCGCTTCCAGTCCCGTTGTTAGGGCTCGGACACATTCTGTCATTTCCTGGGCACTTTGGGGCAATAAAAAGGCCGGTTTGGTTGAATCTAAAACTTCCATCTCAAATCCAATTTCACGCTCATCTTGTCCCCTCCTGCGGAGCAGACTGGCTTTGGCCTGAGAGCCCCAGGAGGGAGGCAGGGAGGGGGACTCAGCTGCCTCTCTCTCCTTCCTCTCCCTCCCTCTCTGCTTAGCCTGAGCTGTGGAGGGAGGGGAGGAAGGAGGAGGGAAAAAATCCAGTGTCTCTTTCTTAGCTTGACACTGACCCTCCCTGCCTCCTCCTGAGTCCTGATTTCTTGCCCTCTCCCCTCCCCCTCCCCTGCTTCCTCCCTGTCTCCTGCTTATAAAGCTGGCGATGCAGGGGCAGCATTTTGCCCACTTCTTCAGACATTTTACCCCTTTCGCTGCCGCCTGGGGGCAGCAGATACCCCTCTGCTTCCAGCTTGGAGCCCCAGACCGAATTCTGGGGCAGCGGGAAAAGGTCCTCTTCCTCGACGAGACAGAGACACTCAGAGAGTTGCCGGGGGAGCCAGACAACAAGCAGGTGCTGCAGGGCCTTGGCACAATGATGTAGCAACCACAGCTCAGATCAACAGATCATGTCCCCTCTGCACCACTCAGCACTTTACCAACACTGAGGCACTGAATTGTCACAACTAGGAGGCACATGCTATTCTAAGTCCCGTTCTTCACTAGAGAGGAAACTGAGGCTAAGAAAGGTGAGGAGCCACGCTCACGGCCATGAAACCCTGCTGGGGGAAAGTCAGGGCTGGACACAAGCCCTTCTCAGCTCCATGACCAGCCTTCATAGTCACTCTACTCTCTGACCTTGAGGAAGGGGCCACACAAGGTGCGCAGATACCATGGTGACGGTGGTGGGGACTGATTCTGCCGGGTGGAAAGGACACCTCCGCCAGAGAGAATGGCGGGTACGAAGGCGTAGAAGGCTGGATGGTACAGCAGTTAAGGGCTTGCAGGGAGCTGCGTGAGGTCGGGGCCCAGGGCCTATGTCAAGGTGAGTGCCGAGACAGGAGGCCGAGGTGAGGTCCGCTGAGGCTCTGTTCCTGAACTCTGAGAATGCTCACAGCGCAGACACATGGTGAAATGATCTCATCACTTACATGCATGTCCTCTGCCTCCGCCGCCAGGGTGCAAACTCCGTGAAGCCAGGCACGTGACCTCTTTGTTCATCTCTACAGCCCTAATAGCTGGCATGCCGTGGGCACTCAATACATGTTTGGGGGACGAAACGCATGACTGGGAGGGGCGGCTGCCCCGTTTCCAAGTCCCCGGGAATCCTGGAGAACACGACTAGAAATTCCCACATACAACCACCAGGTGGCGCTCACGCCACGCAGGGAAACCCAGAGCCCGGTTCCACCCGCGGAGTTGCGGGTGCGGAGGGGTGGGTGACGGGGCGATCTCATCTGGGAGCCGCAAATGAGTTCTCCAGGCTGCCATTTGTTCTCATTAGTGCCTGGATTCCCTTCTCCAGAGCCAGACAGGGGTGACCAGCGTCACCAGGGCCCATGTCCCCTTCCCCCACTCTGGGCAGCTGTAGGTGAGAAAGGGGGAGAAAGGAGGTCTCTGGGGCCTAGACCTGGGATATCTGTGGCCGCCACTGCCATTCAGCCAGCAGCCCTTCTGCTGCCCACTGCCCCTGCCGGTGGCCCCGGTTTAGTCCACTCAGGGCAGCAAGGCCATTCATCAGCTGCCCACCGCGCCCCTCCCAGGCCACCAACTCCTATCTGGGCTGTCCCCAGGCCCGGGGCAGCAAGGTCAGCCTCCTGGCGCAGTTTCAAGGAGATTTGCCCCGCTCCCTTTACCAGGGTCTCAGTGCAAGGCGGGTGTTTCCAGGCTTGAGGTGGGGGGTGGGGGGGGGGGGGGGCTGTTTGGCCACACCTGCCTTTAGCCATACAGCTGAGTTCTGGAAACTTCCGGGGCCACTCTGGGAGGGAACTGGTCATATGACTCGGGCAGAAGGTAGGGGAAGTGGGGAATGCATTTCTCATTCCATGGACTCAGGTGAAGGGAAACCAGAACAGTGTTTTTCTGGGACTCAACCCGATTGCTATTCTAGCCCTATTCAGACTCGTGGCAGAAAATGTCATCTTGGCCAACTCCAGATAAACTTGGTCATTTAACCTCAGAGTTTAGAATGTCCCTTTGTCCCTCTTTTGGCCTAGTGTGGCAGTTATGTTCCGGGGAGGTGGTCGTACAGACTTCTGGCACTGGCGGGGGTCATGGGTGCCAGAGTCCCCTGGAGAGACACGATTCGTCTCAACCCCCCTCTCCCCAGGTGTCCCGAGGTGTCCAGGCTCAGAGTGTCCTCCCTGGTGGGCAGCTTGCCATCCTTCCTTGACTGCTGTGACCTCCGTCCTCCTGCCACTCAGCTGGCTGCTCCCTTGTTAGCAGACATGCTCTCAACTTACCATGGTTCTGGGTTCTGTCTGTCCCCAAGTGTCCTCACTCTCCAGCCTGAGGGGCAGCTGCGGGCAGGTCCCTGGAGCCCCGGGCCACCCAGCCCCCTTGCTTGCCCCACCCCCCGTCCCCCCTCTCTCCTTCCCTAGCTGGAAGGGGCTTCATGTAGTTCGGGAGCAGGGAGAATCCTCGCTCCACACCTTCCTGTCCTCCCAGTTTGGAACCGCATTGTGTCCCCTAATGGGAGGGTCAAGATTCAGCCTTCTAAGCTCCACCCCCAGAGGGCTCGGCTGCCCGCAGCGCGGAGGGGCGAGGGGCTGAGAGGCAGCATGTGCGCACGCGTGCTGGTGTTTCAGGTCCGGTAGGGCTCCCAGGCCCCCCACCTGGTCTCCTGAAACCAAAGCTCAGGGTCCACGTGGCAGGGCTGTGGCCTCATTGCTAACATTTGCATGTGGTGGGCGTGGCCGCCCCACCGTGCTCCTGGGGCGGGTGTGTGCCAGGCTGTGCGCAGTGCCCACAGCGCACAGGGCTTCTGTCCCCGCGGTTACAGCTGAGCTGCTCACCGCACGAATAGCACGCTGGTCACGAACACGAACCACGTGGCTACCTGGAAATTTTTTAGTAACCCCATTAAAAAAGGAAAAAGGAGCAGCCAGAATAAATTTTAAGAACGTATTTTATTTAATATGTGCAAAGTAACAACGTGTGGCCACTATACCAGGTACTGATGACGTGGGGTAGGGCTCCCAAGTCTGGTGTGTGGCTTATATGCATCGCTCATTTCAACCCTGATGCTACATTTTAAGGAGAAATACTTGAGCTGTATTTAGATTTCCCCACATCTAAAGGTGGATTTGCATATCCTAGTTGTACCAAATGTACCTAAAAGTTGCCCAATTGGGGCACCTGGGTGGCTCAGTCAGTTAAGTGTCAATTCTTGATTTTCAGCTCAGGTCATGATCTCATGCTTTGTGAAATCAAGCCCCACGTCAGACTCAGAGCCTGCTTGGGGTTCTCTGTCTCTCTCTCTCTCTCTCTGCCCCTTCACACTCGTGCTGTCTCTCTCTCAAAATAAATAAACAAAAAAAGTTAAAAAAAACATTGCCCAATAATTGAATTCAGTGATAATTTTCAAGTTAAAATGAAATAAAATATTCAGTTCCTTGGTCTCAGGAGCCAGATGTCAAATGTTCAATAGCCACATGTGCCCAGTGGCTGCCTTATTGGACAGACCAGGTCTAGGATGCTCTCTCCTTCTCCTCCACCCCTCAACACACGTTCTCCTCTGGCTCACCCCTCCTGGCTAGTCAGCTGTTGCTTCTCCCAGCTTCCCAGAATGGCCTGGCCCCTGGCCTCAGGGCTCTGACCTCAGTACTGAGCAGGCTCTACGACAGATTTGCTTTACAAATAAATGACTGACTTTGAGGTGCACAGAAACCCACCTTGGGAGTTGGGCCTTGGTGTTAAAACGAGGCTGTGGTAAAGCACATATCTGATAAAGGACTTGTATCCACCATATATGAAGAGTGCTCAAGACTCAAGAGCAAAGAAATAGCAAACAACCTAATAAAAAAATGCACAAAAGATTTGAATGGACACTTTACCAAAAATAGTATTTGGACGGCAGATAGCATATAAGACACTCAGCTTGAGACCAGGATCCAGGTCTGATGCCTGGGAAGGAGGAAGGAAAGGGAGGAGAGTGGGTATGCAGGGTGGGTCCTGATAGTCCTGGCCCGGCCAGTGGGGGCGCTCAAGGAGTCCTGGGTAGGGCAGGAATGGAGGGAGATGTGAACCAGGGCAAAGGGGTGTCAGAGAGCAGGGGCCCAGAATGTCTCTGAGGGACTGGACCAAGGGCAGCATCATGGGACCACATGGAGGGCAGGAATCACATTCAAGGTGAGGCTGTGACCGTGGCAAGGGCCCGTGTTGCAGAGCCTGAGGGCCACATTTAGGATTTCAATCCTACCGATTCCCTTTGATTCCAGCGATCAGTCCAGCTCAGACCAAACCTCCCCGCTGGCCTGGCCCAGGCACACCATCCAGTTTAGGAAGGCTCCCCTATGTCAGCCCCTGCCTGGTCTCACTGGCCTGATGCCCCCAGGCCAGGTTTCAGAACTACCTCTTCCACACAGGGTGGGGGAGGGGCGGTAGGGCTGGAGTCCAGAAGTGCTCCAAGTGGGACCCATGGGCCCAGAAGCTGCAGCATTTCCTGAGAGCTCATGAGAAATGCTGACTCAGGCCCTGCCCGGACCCACAGGATGGGACTCCCAGAGCTGGTGTCCAGGAGCTGGCCATTTGCAAGCTCTGCAAAACCACTGGTCTGGGGCCATCTCTGCATTTTACAGGCACGTGAGCTTGTGCCCAGAGGCTCGCTCTGCGTCCTGCACCGTGACCATGGCTGCACAGGGCCAGAAAGGACGCCAGCCCTTTAGGCTGTGAAGCCTTTAGTCAGCACCACCAGTAAAAACATTGCGTTGGGGACCCAACTGATGATTTGTTGAAAAATGCCTGGGTGGTTGGCATAAAACAGAATTCATAGGCTCATTGTTCTGGAAAAGAAATCCATCCATCCGTTTGCAGTCAGAGGAAGGTATTTGTGCAGCGACTGATGCAGCCCGGGAGCCATGGTGTGGCTTTGGTCCCGACCATCCTGCCTGCATACGGTTTGGGAAGCAGACAAACAAGCCACTGTGAATGTTGCCCAAGGTGTTCCCTGCTCCGCCCACAAGGTGCCTCTGGTCCCCTCCTCCTCAGCCTGTCGGGCTCCTCCTCGAGCTGCAGCACCCACCTAGCCCTGGTGTCCCCGCCTTCCTGCTTGTGCTTGTGAGAAGCGCACCCTGGGACCTGCCCCCATGGGCTGGGGTGGGGAGCCAGTCCCTCCCAACCAGTTGTACGGGCGCCTGGATGGGCCCCCATGGGAGACCCAGTGTGCAACCCTTTTCCTGACTTTGCACTCAGCAGTCACACGCTGCCAGCTTTGAGGCTGGCGGTGCAGGAGTGTCTACACCCCAGAGCTGGCGAACGGTAACCACCAGGCCCTCCTGCCCTCTGTTTACCAGCGCACCACCCCACTCCTGCCCCTCACTGGTCAGGCGTGCTAACTCCTGGCACCTTCGTCTGACCTGTAGGGGCCCCTTGGCCAGGGAGACACGCATGGGAACTACCTGAAGGTGACCTCTGGGCTTGGGGAAGCACGGAGAGCACCTCTGTGGGGGGCCAGGTTGGGGAATACCCGGGTCCAAGTACTGGCTTGCCGGGTTTGCCAATGGGATCCAGAAGCTGACTGCCGTTTGGCAGAATCAAAGCCGTGCTGACAGGTGAGGCCAAAGGACAGAGGGTGTTATTACAGAAGAGAGGCTGTGATTTACAGCGGCAGCGGCCCAGGCTAGGGGGGACAACGGGGCTCACAGGCAGCAGGGAGATGGAAGAGGGCTGGCGGGACACTAACAGGATGAGAGATGCGCATTTCATTGAGCCGGTGTGCTGGAATCCACGCAGCAGAGATTAAATAGCCCGTCCCCCGCATGCAGAAAGGCAGAAATAAATCAGACTTTAGTGCAAGCAGGGTGGCAGGGAGTTAATTAGGAACAGGAAAAAAATACATTTCCACTCACAAAGAAGACCAGCGAGTAGCAAAGAACAGTGCGGCCCCACAAGGGTGTTGCTCTTGGGGAGAGGTTTTAGACCCCCCTCCCTGTCCCACTGAAGGATGCGCAGGGTCCTGAGAGTGTCCTGTGGGGAGTGCCCAGGCCGGAGAGGGTGGAACTGCAGGCCGCCCGCAGGGCTGAGCCTGCCCTGTGCCTGCTGGCCATGTCCGTGAACTTGCAGGCTGAGGACCAGGTGTCGGATCCTTCTGGCGAAAGCACCGGTGCTGAGTCCTGCTCCCTGAGTGCCAGGTCATGTGTACGGAGGTGGTTTGCTCCGAACCCCCCAGGCCAGCCCGCTGCTGCCCAGCCAGCCAGCCCTCGCCACTGTCGTCCAGCAACCCCCCTCCTTGGGGCTGTTTCTGCTTCTGGGCCATGGTCTATGTGGAACCCCCGCCTGGAACGTGTGCTGGGTATTTCCAATCCGTCATTAGCTCACCAATCACATACTGAGTCCCTCTCTGTGCTGGGCCCCCTCCAGTAGAATCTAGACGCCTTAGAGTCGTGGCTGTGGGGTACAGACCCATGCCCAGGTGGTGCCGATACGGTCTACAGAGGGTGTCTGGGGACAGCTTGGGGGCTGGGGGCAGCTGGCCTGCCTCTGTGGTGGGGTGGGAGGGGTTGGTGACTGGGGAATTCTACAGGGGAGCCTGGCTTGACGAATGTGATAGTGTGAACTACAGTTACACTGCAGTAACAAATACCCCCACACCGTGTCCCTTGAAAGGACAAGGCTTCACCTCTTGGCCATACACCGTTGGCTGTGGGTCCAAGTGTCTGTGGTCCTTCGGGTAGAGGCCAGGCAGCTTGGATCCTGGGCATCCGTCCCCCATGCCCCGATGTGTGCTGGTCTGTGAAGGGATCACGAGAGACTCCCTTGGTGAATTCCATGCCCTGTCTGGGAAGCAGCACAGCCCACTGGCCACCACTGGTCACATGACCTAGGGGACAGGCGGTGGAGCCAGCCATGGGTCAGGAAGGGGAGGTAACATGGGTACAGGTCAGACATGTGGGCAACCTCTACCCCTAGGAGTGGGGATGAGCCAGACATAGGATGGGCAGTGACAGGCGGAGGGCACAGGGCTCACCACAGCCAGACTGTGCATGTGTGTTTGTGAGTGTGTATGCACGGGTGTATGTGTCTGTGGATGTGCACACCCACGTGCGTGTGTGCATGACTGTGCACATGTGGTTGAGTATGCACGTGTGTGGGTGTATATGCATGCACGTGCAGATGTGACTTCTATGTGAGCATGTGTGCACACATGTGTGCACACACGTGCATGTGTATAGGTGTTTGTGAGTGTGCGTGTGTGCATGTGTTGTTTGTGGTGTGTATGTGCATGTGTGTACTATGTGCGCGTATGTGTGTGACTGTGGGCGTACGTGCACGAGTGTATATTGTGTCTCTGTGTGTGTGCATGTGTGTGTGTGTGTGTGTGTGTGTGTGTGTGTGTGTGTTTAGGGGGTTAGGTGAGAGAGAGTTGGCACAGGGAACAGAGACCTTGGAAAACAGACACAAGGGCAGATTCTGTCCTGAGGGTGTGGGGAGCTCTGGAGGGTTTTGTGTTCTGTAGGGACCAGGCCATACCTGCGAATAGAGAGTTCGCTCTGGCTTCAGAGGGGAGAACAAGCAGAGGGAGCCTGAGCAGATGGGGGGAGACCCTTGCTGTGTTCAGCGGGAGGTGAGGATGGCCTGCACTCCAGGGGGGTGATGGTGGAGAGAGGGGCCAGGGTGGCACCTGGTCCCACTCCGGGGGGGTGATGGTGGAGAGAGGGGCTGAGGTCGCATCTGGCACCATGCTGAGCATGCCTGGCCTGTAGGCCATTGGTTGGACCACGGCCCTGGCAGACTCTTCGTGCACGAAGGTTCCACATGTCGTCTGAGCCCGGGAGTCCACGGAGGGAGGGCAGAGAGCTTGTCTGGAAATTGTAGCCCTTGAGGATGTAAAAGAAGTTTTAATAAACATTGGTTCTCACAAAAGCAAGCTGAAATGGGGAAGGACCACTCTGTACAGGTGCCCACAGTGGGGAATCATTGCTCCATGTTGCTGGGAACTTCCGGACACGTTAGGAGTGACTGGAGCAGCAAGGCCGAGTCAGAGCCATAGCCTCCTTGAGAGAGGTCAGGGGACGCCACCTCAGGGCTGTACTTGGGGCAAGCTTTTCTGGGGTCCCCCCTCCTCTCCTCCCTGACTTGCACTTCTAGCCCTGGCCACTCCCCATGTCCTGGGTCTCTGCAGCCTGAGTCACCGTACCCCTCCCCAGGGCTACCCTGGAGGTGCCGTGGTCTGGAGGGAAGTGCCCAGGGCCCCAGCAAGTTGCACAAGTCTGTGGGGGGCATAGACAGCTGAACCCTCCTCCCACGCATGGGTGTGAACAGCTGACGCCCAGATGTGGCCTATGGAAACTTCTAGGTGTGGCCAGATGCTCTGCGGGGGAGCACATGGGTCTTGAAAAAGCTTTATGGTTTTTATCACCACAGAAGTATGGCGTGCTCGTTCGGGTCTATACTGGCAGGGAGCAGCCTCCCCTCCCGCTCCATCCCTGCGACCCGGAGGTGAGCCCTGATCTGCCTTCTGCACACACACAGGCCTGCATGTGTGTACAAGTGTGTGTCCCTGTGCTTCACCCTCATACCACACGTATAAGCTTTATTCCTCATCCACGGGCCTGAGCCCCTTGGGCATGTTCACATGTCAGGACACACAGTGAGGCCTTGTTTTCACGAGCCTGGAATTTCAGGGCCCATGACTTATTTGCTCCGTGGACTACAAAATTTGTTCTTTCTCTCTGACTTTGGGCTGTTACAAGCAATGTGGGCCTGGGTGCCTGCAGACACAATCGGTGTGCACTAGGGGCAGGATTCCAACGGTGCAGAGACTAAGCAGTGAGCTCTGCTGTTAGAGGCCTGGATCTCCCAAGCCAGGCACTGAACCCTGTGCCTCAGTTTGCTGATCTGTGAAACGGGATGCCATACCTCCATCCTTTACGGGATTAATCGGGCGAGTGCTCAGCAGGGCACTGGCGCTGCCGTGGGCCGAGCCCTCTGACGGTGGGTCTCTCTGCCTGGGGTTGGGTGGGCTTGGGGCCCCGGGGCACAGGACCCCGGGGCCCCAGGAGAACCTGGCTGACGAGAACAATGCTTGCTCGGGTAGAGCAGACCCTTCCCTGCCTGTCAGGGCGTGAGGATTAGATGCAGAATAATGCAGTCCCCGATCAAACCTGCAGCTGTAACTCAGGCCCCAGACGCTGCCAGCACCATAAATTTGGGCGGGAAGTGCTGCTCTAGCAGTTTGCGAACAAGAGCCGGGGAGGCCGAGTGAATTACTGCCGTGGAGGAGGCGAGGCCCCCTGCCCGGCATTGTTAGTTGGAGCCAGGGATTGACTGCTCACTGGCTTAATGAAATTGAATTTTAATTTATATCCCAGCCCACGATGGGGGCTGGGGGGTGTGCCTGGGCAGAGATGGGCTTGGCCCCAGGATGGGGGTCTCCTCTGTGGGGGCTGGGGCTCAAGGTGGTGCAGCCAAATCCTACAGTGGGGAATGGGCCCCCCCAGAGTGGCATGTGCTTCCCAAAGTTTCAAGGTTCCGCTGGTCGGGGGACCTTTGGGGACGTCGTGTTACCTGCTGGAGCCTCATCTCCCATCTGAGTGCATCTGCCTGGCTCAGGTGTAAACCTTGGTGAAGGGAGGGTCCCTGTCATGCTCTGCATGGGGGCTGGGAGCCCTGCCAGGCGTGGGAGGGAGGTCAGCGATATCTGGGGGCTCCTTGGGAGTTCCCCACTCACCCCTCCCAGCTGCGACTTTGCGCCAAGAGTACAGTAATTCTGAAGGTCTGCCATGCCCGGCGCCCCCTCCATGGGCATCTGTTTGGTACCTAGCTCACCCAGCGCACATCACCATGTGCTTCGAGGGAGGCCACATCACAGTCAGCGTTTCAGGGGGACACCGGCCTGGCGCGGAATCGCAGCCACGCCCCCTCTCTGGGCCTGTTTGCTCCTCCTGAGCTGGAGATGGTGGGAGCACCCACGTCCAGGGCTGTGGTGAGGCTCTGAGAGGTGCTGTCTCTGCGTCTGGCCCACTGAGGAGGTGGGGTGTGTATAGAACAGCTGTGCCCCATGGGCTTCCGCAGACCTGGCTCCTATCTCACAGGCAGGGGGCACTGCTAGGACCCACCCTGGTGGCCAGGGAAGAACGGGGGGGGGTCTCCTTCGGGCCTAGGGAGGAGCTAGTGCAAGGAGGGCCTGGGGGTGTGCGGGTATCCCGGGAGCAGGGGCTGTGTCTGCTCGGGTGGGGCCAGAGGGACTGGATGCAGGACCAGACTGGGGGGCCAGGAGGGGCTGAGCCTGAGCTGAGGCTGCCCGGAGGCCAGGAGCGATGGCACATGTTCCCCCAGCCTCTCCCGCTCAGGGGCCCCATCGGGGCACCAGGATGCCCATTGGGCCGTGTCAGGGGTCCTGTGTGATGCTGGGCAGGCAGCTGTGGTGCCACCCCCGCAGCAGGGGTTGGGACCTGCGCACCCCACGCCCTGCCCATCACCACCCTGGGCACCTGCAGGACCTCTGAGCCAGTCCGGTTTCCAGCCCGCAGATGCCAGCAGGCTGGCGAGGGGCCTGGGCCCATCTGTGAGCTGGGAGCCGCGGATCAGGCTGCAGCCGAGGAGGGAAGCACAAGCCCACCAGGTGGGACTGGGAACAGATTCCTCGCTGGCTGGATCTGGCCAGCAAATCTGCCGTTTAGATGCAGGGTGTGTGCATGGCAGATGAGTCGGATGGAGAGGGAACCCCAGACGTCTGCACTGAGGCACCTTTCGGGATCATTAGAAATCAGCTCCCAGCTTTGATTCTATAGGTGGAGACACTCAGGCCCAGAGAGGGACAGGCACTTGCCTGAGGTCACACAACCAGTGAGCAGGAGACTTGGGACACAGGGACCTAGGTGAGGTGTCATCAGGCCATGGGCCCCGTGGCACAAGGGGATGGAAAGACGTGACTTGTTCCTGTGGGCTCAGATAGAAAGGAGGCCAAGGACAGTTGGTTGTCTTTCAGACCAGGACATTCACCCTTCCAGGGGCACCTGGGGGGCTCAGGTGGTTAAGCTCTAGATTTTGGCTCAGGTTAGGATTTCACAGTTCGTGGCTTTGAGTCCTGTGTTGGGCTCTGTGGTGATAGCATGGACCCTGCTTGGGATTCTCTCTTTCTCTCCCTCTGCCCCTCCCCTGATCATATGCGCTCTCTCTCTCTCTCTCTCTCTCTCTCTCTCCCAAAATAAATAAACATGTTTAAAAAGTTCATCCTTACAGTTTTTTGGTGAGTGGGCAGTTCCTTTGTGTAGAAAAAAAAACTGTCCCTTTCTGGGTGGCCACAGCCGGTATGGCCCCCCTTAGGTCCCCCTGCCTGGCATAAGGACTTTGATCAGCACCCCCCGCCCCAAACCGCCACAACTTCACCTTTTCTGTAAGTGAAGTCACTTTTCTCAACACAAACTGACTATAGAAGAAAAACTTACGGGAAGCTAACACTGCTCACCCAAACCAGACAATGCAAAAACAAATGTCTCCAATGTATCTTATATCCTCATTTTATAAGGTACCTCCTGTGCATATGTGCATATCTATATTATTTTAGGTTATACGTATGTTATGCATATCACATACATATCATCAGATATTACGGTATATAACATAAAAGCCCATGACTCTGCTCTTTTGGGTGAAGGTCTGTTGCTAAACTGTGCACACCACAAGCGAAAGCACACCCACCCCCAAGGATGAGCTGAGGAGGGCCTCCCAGGGTTGGGGAGGGTCGGGGGACAGCTGAGGGGGACAGCCTGGCCCCAGGTCAGGACTGGGGGGTGCTGGGCAGCAGCCGAGGTGGACAGGGTGTGAGCACCTGGCTCTGGGCTTTGCACCCACCGTCCTGACGTCCTCTGGGGGATTCTTTTTTTTTTTAAACTTTTTAAAAAAATGTTTTATTTATTTTTGATATGAGAGAGACACAGCCTGAGAGGGGGAGGGCCAGAGAGAGAAGGAGACACAGAACCGGAAGCAGGCTCCAGGCTTTGAGCTAGCTGTCAGCACAGAGCCCGACGCGGGCCTTGAACTCACAGATGTGAGATCTGACCTGAGCCGAAGTCAGAGGCTTACCCTACTGAGCCACCCAGGCGCCCCGCTCTGGGGGATTCTAATGTTCTTGCTTCATTTTACCATCTTGTCCTGGAATCATTCGAACAGAGAAAACTGGAGATAGCAGAGAAGAGGCCCGGCCCTGCCCTCCAGCTGTGAGTTCTAGTCTGGCCCATGCAAGGGCTCTTTTGGATTTTGTGCAAGAAATAGGCCATGACAGGTGCCACTGAGGTCCCTGCCCCTGCCCCTCCCCCAATCCTTGCCCCTTCTCTCCTGCCTGGGAAAGAGCCACACCTGCAACCTACTCTTCCTGTTACAGGAGCTTACGATGTGACTGGGTGCGCACGTTGCTGCCAAGGGCACTGCTGCAGCACTGCCCTCTGATTTCATGCAGACCCACGCCCATTCTACAGGTGGCAATGCTGTGCGAGCTCACGCAGTTGTGGGTGGGACAGCCAGGCGCCGCCTGTCCACGAGGGCTCCAATGATCACAGAGAGAAGGCTCCCCGCACCCCGCCCAGGCCTCCCTGGGCCAGCATAAGGTGCTGGGTTTCCGATGTGACTGGGGGGCCAGGGGACTCCCGGGCAGTGCCAGACCTCAGGGGGCCCGGGTTACCTGGGAGAAGACAGAAGCCAAGAGGAGTCTGCCCTTTTGGCACCGTGTTATTTTACAGAAGAGAAATCAATAGCTCCTTGCAAGCAGGCCAGTGCAGGGAGGTCTGCGGCCCCGGAGGGGATGGGGAGGCCGTGTCTCTGTGGCACCAGGGCAGGCTCAGTCCTGGGAGATTGAATTCACCAAGGCTGCGGAACTCTGGGTCGGGGGGGATGGGTCTCGGTCACCCAGCCCCGTCTCTCTAAGAAGTGGGTCAGAGGGCCTGAGGGTGAGGATCTGGGGGGGGGCTAGCCAAGCTGGCAGCAGCCCGCCCGGGAGAATGTGAAGGGGGAGGGTGAGTTGGAGGGCAGGTGGTGGTCACAGCACGGAGTGGATGAGGCCACCAACAGGGCTGCTGGGGGTAGAGGAAGGTCCTCCGTGCACATGGCTGTGACTAAGGGCCCAGTAGCTAGGTGTGCCCCACCACAGACCAGACAGCCCACACTCAAGTGTGAGCAGACACACGTGTGTGTACACATGAGCACACAGCAAACACATGGGCACACACATGACCTCTACATCCCAAACACACTGCTAAACACCCATGCCCCTGCCTACGCATGCACACATGTGCAAAGTGTAGCAAAACCTCTCCCAGCCCCAGAGCATATGCACTCAGGCACATGCCAGAACACATGCACACACTTCCCCATGCACAGACGCACACCCGCACACACCTGCACATGCGTGCACACACACAGGCACATGCGCGTGCACAGCTCAAAGCCTGTACCACCACTAGAGGGCACCGGAAGTCTTCTCAGCCTATAAACTCCTTGCTGAAATGGATGGGCATGCAGATGAGTTCATGAACACGCACACACACACACACACACACACACACATGCACGCGTGCTGCGTGTCAAAAAGAAAAAGAAGGAAGGAAAGAAAGAGCAAAGAAAATCCCTTGAAGAAAACAGCAGCAGACAGTAACTGGGGCGGATGACGGCCGTGCGTCTCAGCCGCTGCTAGACAATCGGCACGAGGGGCGTGGATCCCGATGAACAGAGGTGTTTAATGCGCGCCCTCCCGGATCGATAGGCTGCACTGAGGTTTCTCCCGACACAAGCCGCACAGCTGGCCCTGTCTCTGGGTTTCCGACAGTGGTACGCCCCCTTCCCTACACCCCGTCTCACTCCTCTCTGCACCACTAAGAGCTGAATGGGGGTGTGGGGGCGAAAAACCCCACTTCCCACAGCAACACCCCTGGGTCTGGCCGGCTGGTTGTGACCTGGAACGCAGCAGTGACTGGTCACTGAGTGCCCGGCCACCACCCTGCCTGCTGGGCCTGGGGCGCTGCTTGCAGCCCTTTGCTGCCCACATGAGCCCATGGGTGGGGGCCTGCTCACCAGTGGAAACGCGGCGCAGGCACCTTGCTGCGGCTGCTGCAGGGGACTGGAGGCACCGTTTGTGCCCCTCACGGACAACAGCAGTGGCATCCCAGCCCTAGACCTTGCTGTTGAATCTTGATATTAACACAGTCACGGGAAAGCGTTATGAGGGACCAGATTACAAGTTTACTCTTAAATATTTTGATGGCTGTGTTTCAAAGTAGAAATACAATCCTAGGAGTCTGACTTTTTTATGCATTAAGAAATGTTAGAGTCGGCTGAGCATCTGACTTTGGCTTGGGTCACAATCTCAAAGTCCCTCTCTTTGCTCCTCCCCCGCTTGCGCTCAGTCTCTCTCTCAAAAATAAATAAAAATTAAACAAACCCAGAAGCGCTACTTTGAGAGGAGGGTGTCTCCGGGCTTCCAGGTGTCCGAGGGGGTCAGGGCACACAAACCAGGGTGAACCGCTGCCGGCCAGCTGGATGCCAGCGGGGTGGGGGCAGGGCCCCTGTTAGGGTGTGGTCTGGCCAGTGGGCTCCCTGGCAGGGAAAGGATGTGAGGGGCCCAGGGGTTCATGCAGCAACTTAGACTGTTAGGTTTCTCTTGTGATGGCTGGCGGGGGTGCCGCATATGGAGGGAGATGAGGAATCCATTTGCGGGGGAAATGGCTCCTTTGTTTGGTTTTGAACATTCGGGCAAACCCAGCCCGAGAAGCCAAGGGCCCTGACCTCACCAGGCCAGCCAATTTGGGGTTCTCTTTCATGAGCTCGCATGTCCTCATGGCCACCCCAGGTGGCACATCACTTGGGTTCTATGGCCTCACTCTACAGAGAATGACCTTCAGGGACTTACAGAAAGTCATCTTAGAGCTCAGATGTCCCCATCTGTCCCTGGGATCCTTCAGGTCCCAGCCCACAGGCACCCGGGGGCCCCTCATTGTGCAGATACCCTGTTACCAAGCCACCTGGGGGCCCGCAGCTCAGGACCGGTCTGCTTGGAGGCACTAATGGTCTCTCAGCCTCCGTCTGGGTCTCTGTTCCTCTCTCTCTCTCCCTCTCTCTCTCTCCCACACACACACACAGACTCAGCCCACAGCCTCACACCCACATGCGAGTCCAGTCCAACCACCTGGGGAAGCCTCACAGTATCGGTCAAAACAAGGTCAGAGCCGCACACGACATGTGAGAGGAAAGAAGGAAATTCCTGTATTAGACATTCATTTCCAGTCAGCCCAACTGGCTCGGAAACTTTCAATACAATTTTTAGACAAGCACCTGGGGTTTCGGAGCCGCCAGTGCGCAGCGTGCGAGCTGCGGCCCCCTCATCATAAGCGGCTAATTTTAGCACCCAGCACACCAGCAAGTCTCCTCCCCTGGTCCACACCCCTCCTCACCCACCCCCTTCCTGCGAGCCCTCACTTCCTCCGCTCATGGCCACCTTGTGTGGCCCTGCCAGGGGACGGGGGCAGGGGGGACCCAGGCCACACTCCTGCGGGCAGTGCAGGGAGGGAGGGCTGGAGGGGACAGGGACTCCTGGGAGGGCTCCCACAGGCCACCTCTGCAGGAGACCTGGGCCCTCCAGGCTGAGCTGGACCCCTGCCCCTACTGCGGAGCCTGGCTTGTCGGCACCAGAGATGCCCCAGGCAGCTGTGAGGAACGCTCCAAGGTCCCCCCTTCAAATCCCAGCTCTGCCCCTTCCAAGGGACAGAACCTCAGTTTCCCCATCTATGAAATGGGTACCATGTTTGTCCTCGTGACAGATCGGCCCCAGGCTGGACATGACGTGTGGCACCTGGCACTCCTTGGCTGGTCTGGGGGGCTCCTCAGGGTTGAGGCCCAGGAGCCCTTGGTCCCTGCTCAGCTCACCAGAGGTGGGGCTCCAGAGGCCAGGGGAGCAGATGCCCCACAGAGCAGAAAACCGACGTGCGTGCAGAAAGGCTGCCTGCCCCAGGCCCCCCCCCCCGGCCCCCCCTCCGGCCCCACAGGCCGGCCACACTAGAGCTTTCTGGCTGCAGATATTCTCAGCTCTGCAGGCGAGAGGACCCAAGGGCAGCCTCTCAGAAGCGGCGGGAGCCAAGAAACGCAGTCCAGCGACTAAGAAAGGAATCCCATCCTGAGCTCCCTCAATGTTCGGAAGCAAACACATTGTCTGTGCTCACCTGTGAGACGTGTTCTCCCCCACTCAGCTTCTCTCACTGCAGCTGCTTGGTCCTCTTGGGGAGATGAGCCCCCAAGCCCCTCCTTCCTTGGTCTTGCCCGGGGCCTCCCTTGTCCTCCTCTGGACATAAAAGCTCCAAGCCTGGGAGTGACAGAGCTGTCCTTGGGGGAGAGGGAGGGAAGGAAGCTGAGCAGGCTTCAGAACCTCAGGGGCAGAGGGGACAGTGTATCCGGCCACACAATAACCTCTCCTTCCTCTCTGCTAGAGGTAGCTTGGATGGGCTTCTGTGTCTGCCCTAGGACCTTGGCACCTGCTGTGCTCACTGCCCGAATGCTCTTGCCCCATATTTTTTTCCACAGCTTTTTGCCATTCCCTTCAGGCCCCTCCTCAAATGTCACCTCCTCAAGGAAGCCATACCATCTAAACAAGCTCTCTTGTGACAGATGTTGTTTTCTCTCCTGAAGAGCAGTCCTGTTTTCTGCATTGGTGCAACAGTGTCAATAGCCCCAGGGTATGTACAGGATTCAGTACTAGGGCAAACAAGGCGTCAGGGAATGATTACCAGGGGTTTCCGGGACAGATGTTCCTCCACAATCAAGGAGAGATCCTTTCTTCTTGTTTCGGGCACCAGATGTGAGGATGCGATGTCTGGAGCTGTGGCAGCCATCTTGTAGTGCTGAGGGGACTACCCTGAACAGGAAAGCCAACTGTTGTCTTGGACAATGCGAAGGTCTGGTGGTTTCTTCCTACAAGGTGCTAAGCACTGGGGCTGAGTTCCAACAACTTCTTTGAGACGGACTCTGTGCTTTCCAGTTTGCTGTGGTCCTCACCCCTCCCTATTGTCCACTTCACTCATTCACATCCTTGCTGGGCCCTGGGCAACTCCAGGGGCAATGTGATGACTTGCACATAATTGTGTGTCCGTCCCAGCAGCTGCCGGCAGCCATCAGCGCCCAGTTACTGGGGAGAGGGGAGGGGTAACTAAGACAGACCTGCTCTCTACCCTGTGAAGCTCACAGTCCTGTGCTAGAGACAATCAAGAGAGTCACTTCAATATGGGCTGGCAAGGACTACGACAAGGTGTGCACCTTAGCTCAGGTCAGAGAAGGCCATCTGCCCTTAGAGGTGACAGTTCCACTGACGCCTGATGCACGAGTAGGAGTCAATTAGGCAGAGTGAAGGGAACAGCACATCACAGAAGAGGAACAGCCTATGTGAAGCCCCACAAGACAGAGGAAAAACAGAGGGAGGGGGCTGATGTGTTTGGGAGTGATATGGGGGGAGACCTGGCCATCAGCGAGAAGCAAGGTCCAGTGGACCAGTGTGGCGGCAGTGGGATGGACAGGGGTGAATGGATTCAGTAGGGGGTTAAGGAATTTAATCAACAGGATGAAAATAGAAGACTGTGTGTGTGTGAGAGAGAGAGAGAGAGAGAGACAGAGAGAAGTAGAGACATACAGAGATACAGGTGAGAGCCTGCTGGTACTGCCCAGCTTTCTGGATAAGTCAGGGGTGGGTGGGGAGGGACAGGTTGAGGGGGTGAGGGGGTGAATTTGGCTTCAGGCCTGTGTGGACCTTAGAGATTGGGAGGGGGTGGGATGGGGTCCAGCACCTCCCCCCAAACCACACCCCCCGCCGTGCGGCACAGGGCAGCCCCAGGGGTGGGGCCCAGGACTCCAATGCTGAGCGAGGCCAGCACGGGCAGCCTCACGCCCACAGGCCTGTCTGACCTGGGGCTTGTGGGCTGTGCGAGCACATGATGGAGCGGCCAGACGGGCACATGGGACGGCTGTGGGGAGTGACGGGGCGAGCCCCCGGGTGTGAAGTGCAGGGCCACAAGGTGCGTGCTCGCCATCATGCAGCAGGTGGGGGACACCGGTACACCCCGCTTGTCTGTGCACGAAGACTCTGGAAGGGTGCGCTGCGCAGAGGGCCCCGGGCGGGGCTAGGGCCGAGGTGAGGATGTGCGTGGGTAGCCGAAGGTTGTGGACGTGGTATCTATCAGATGTGGGTGCAGGGTTCTGGATTAAAAGCCAAGGGGGCCCAGCCCATCTTCCGGGGGAGCCCGGGCCCTGACAGCCCCTCTAGGCGGCGGTAGGGGGCCCGGCGGGTGTCTTCCACCTGCGGCTTCTTTCAACCCGGCGGCAGCCCCACAAGGTCTGTACTGTTTTCAGGGTCTCTTTCCCCCATTTCTCCAGAGCCCTGCAGCCTGGGCGCCCCAGAGGGACATCTGGCCTGAGGGTGGTGGTGGGCTGGCCTGGACGGGTGGGGGGCAGGTGGTGGGCTGGCCTGGACGGGTGGGGGGCAGGCGCTGGGGGCAGCGAGCAGCAGGGGGTCGGGGGGACGACACTTCCTGTTGCTTTTAGTTTGCTTTCCTGGGGCTTGAAAGTGAAAACCAAGATTCAGCCTCGTCTGGAGCCCTCCCCCCGCCACCCTGAGACCCCCTGCATCTGCCCCTGGAGATTTCTTTGGTCTCTGGCCCTCAGACTTTCTGGAAGTTGTTGGAACTCCTGCAGAGCACTCTGGGTAATTCAGGGGCAGGTACCTGGAGCTGCACTCCCCAATCAAGCACCCTTAACATCTTGGTTGACCTTGGCGGGACTGCCCGAGGCAAATCCGGGAGAGGGAGTGGGCAGGGCTGGAAGCCGGACACCGACCTAGGCAGATAGACATGCTTATGGGCTCAGCAGGGCTCAGAGATGTCCTTTCCCGCACTCCCCTCCCGGCCCCCAGAGCAAGGCCTGTTACTGTGACACCCACATCTACTCAGGTGACTCTACTGGGGAGCGAGCTGCCTCAGTCCGAGGGAGGAAATCACATCCCTCTCCATCGCACCGTCCTGAGACCTGGCCCCACACCAGCCATCAGGCCCTGGAAGAGCGGGGATGCATGCCACCAGCCGCCAGGACCCCGCCTCTGAACCAGAAGGGGCAGTGGACGGCCTGCAGTCAGCCCATCAGCCGGGCCTGGGTTGAGTTCCAGCTTACCGGCTGGGTGACCTTGGTCCAGCAACTTAGCCTCTCTGAGCCCGTTTCCTCCTGTATGAAATGGAGAAAAGTTTTGGAACCAGTAAGAAAAAGAACATTTAGAGAGTGCTTGGCACAGAGGAGGAGGGGCTCCAGGAACAGTTGTTAACATTTGCCTAAATGCGTCAGCCGTTCACCCTTCGGGGGTCGTAGGACCCCTCAGGAATCTGAGGAAGCCTGGGCTTTCTCCCCAGAAAAGCATAGATTTACACACATAGCGCAGCTTCCGGGGCTCCGAGCTGTGTGGCTGGTGCCCTTGAAGGGAGACCAAGCATCCGTCACCAGTGTTATCAGCCTGGCACAGGCTCTTGTCTCGAGCTGGGGGCCCTGGGCATGTGGCAAACCCCACTGTGCGTCCTGGGCGCCTCCCGGAGCCCCAGGCTGGCTCCAAAGGAAAAACATGGCTTGCAGACTCTGGTGTGATAACTCGAGCTGCAGCCGGCTGTGCAGAAAGTTCTGGCAGTCTCCCGGCCACCGCCCGGCCCCATGTGGGCCCCGCTTTCCTTCCCAGGTAGCCTCGGGGCTGCCAGGTGTTGGGCTGTGGGGCTGGCAGATCAGAGCCTGGAGCCGATGATATCAGGGGGCTCCTTTGAAATCCTCACGTGGATCAATTCCAGGGGTGCCAAGCCCCAGCCTCCTGCTGACTTCACGGGTTCATGCAGGGACCGACCCAGAACACAGACTCATTCCTGACCTTCTCTCTGGTGGCCCCATCTCATTAACAGACGCACAGCCCCGCAGCCCTGCCTTCGGGAGCCTGGCGGAAATTAGTCGGGGGTGAAGAAGAGCCCCCAGGTGCTGTTCCCCATGTGGATCCCTTTCACCCCTCCTGGTCTCCCCCCGCCCCTCTGTAAATTACCGGCAACCGCAGGGTTGGCTCTTTCTGCGTAAGCCTAAGAATCTGAGGTTAAATAGAATACATATAAATAAATCAGCAGACCTTTAACTCCAGGACCCTTTTCCAGTCACGTCTGTCCCCTTGGCTCTAAGTACTTTACAAGGAAGCGCAGTGTCTGGAGGGAGACATGATTGGCTGGGCTTGGGGACAATTTGCAGTTGAACGTAACGCTCTTACAAGATGGAAGTGGACGACCTCCCAGCTCCCGAAGCTCCTCGCGAGGCGGGCGGCTTATCTGGCCCTAAATAACCACAGCTGGGCCTCCAGACACGCAGTTTCTCCAGATGCAGCGCATCCGGCTTGATTCTGGGGGCTGGTGCGGAAACGGAGGCATCACTAACTGGATCCTGGGGGAATGCGCTTTGTTTGCTCTCCCTGGCAAACTCCGGTCTCAGTGGGGTAGGGACAAATCATCACGGACGGACGGACGAGGGGACCAGGCCCCCCCCCCCCCCCAGGAACCTCCCATCCCTCCATTCACACCTCCTCAGGCTTTGTGCTGCTCATTTGACTTCTAAGAGTCAAAATGCTAAAAAAAAAAAAAAAAGGCTGCAGGACACACAGCCTTGTTTTCTAGAGTGAAGTATTTATCAGAAGCCCTTTTATTCATAATTTATATCTTGACTACATGGCAAAAACCTAGCAGATCAACTCCTGCCCATGGCATCTAAGGCCAAGGGTTGTTCTGTTAAGAACTGCTTTTGGCTCCAAGTAACCAAGGACTAAAATGACCACCATGTGACATAAGATACATTTATTTCTGTCTCATGTAAACAAAACCCAAGCGGTAGTCCCGGGCCCCAAAGTGCCGTCAGCAATGCTGACTCCTTTTCTCTTTCTGTTCCACCATCCTCTGCATATGGTTTCCATTCTCAAGGTCGCCTCAAAGTCCAAGGTGCCTGCTGGAGCTCCAGCCATCACAGCCGTATTCCAGGCAGGAAACTAGAGGAAGGGCAGTTGGTCTGTGCTGTCTTTCCCCCAAACCTTGTCACCTTACATTTCCTCAATGACCCTGACTGCAAGGGAGGCTGGGGGATACGGCCTGTTAGCCGTACATAGTTTCCCAGAACAAGTAAGGGAGGGAGTATGGGTATTGGTTTGCCAACCAGCTCCTACAGCTCCCCCGAACACCCAGAGCGGGCAGTGAACCCCAGCCTGCCTGTCCCCAGCACAGTGCCAGGCTGGATGTGGCTTGGCTTGGCTACTCCCTGGCAGGTCTATACTGGGAAAAGTCTGCAGGAAGGGGGTCAGGGAGAAGACTGGTTCTAGAAGCCACAGGGCCTTTGCTCTGTTGGGGAGAGAGGCCTGACTTCCCTGCATGCATACCCCGACCCAGCTCCTGGGCACTGGGAGCAAAGCCAATGAAGACCCTTACCCCACATACAGGGCGACGTGAGGCTGCGGGCAGAGGATCAGAGGGCTGAGTGAGGGGCCCTGGGCTCGGGGCTGGGGTCCAGGGCACAGGCGACCTTCCAAGAAGGGCCCCTCTCAGAGTTGCTCTATAACGTATCACCCAAATCTGGACGTGTTGTCGTCAAGGGGGGTAGGGGTGACCACGCCCAAAGCCCTGGCACCAGTCTGGTCGTCCTGGGGAACCGCGCTGGCCAGCGGCCCTGCCTGCTCCTTGCGCAGACGTGCGGCCTGACCCACGCTTTCCCGGAAGCAGTTTGCGGACACGGAGGGGCCGGCGCTGAAACCCTCTGCAAACGACTCAACAGTAAGAGCTTTGAAAAAGGGTGAAAAAAAGGAAATGGGAGAGATTTTAATGCGAGAGAAGTAACAGTGCGGCTGCTTCCCTGTCTGCCCCAACTCTGTCCTGCCTGGGAACGTGGAGGTCGAGTGTCCCCAGGGCTGGCAGGTGCCCCTACGGTCAGGGGCACTGCCCCGCAGCCAGCACCCCGGTCCTGCGTTACATTCATCGGCTGTTCCAGCTTCCGAGGGGCCGCTGGCCTCGTGACCCTCGTGTGATGGCCCGACGATGCGGCTGCCAGGTCGGCCGGCTGCCAGCTGTCGGGGCCCGTCCCCGCGGCCGCGTTGGCCCAGAGCTCCCCGGAGGGCTCCGGGACCGGGCGGACGGGGCCCCTTGTGCTCAGACCCGAAGTCACAGCTGGTCCTCGTCCACCCAGACGGTCTTGCGCTGCTCCTCGGCGATCTTGTCCTTGAGCACACGCAGCAGCTCCTCCACGCTGCTCCACATGTCCGCCTCCACCGTGGCGTACAGGCAGGGCAGCGCCTCCAGCTCCTTCTCCTTGAGCCGGCACAGCCTCAGAAACTCCTCCTCCGTCTCAGGCCGTGGCAGCATCTTCCTGTGGGGGGACACGAGGTGCTGTGGGAGCCGCCCTGCCCGCCCCGTGGCCCGCCACCTGCCGCACCGGGTCCCCTTGGCGCCAGCACCTTCCAGCTCACGGCCTCGCCATGCTCCCTTTCTTCCATTCACTGTGGAAATCCCAAGACATGGGGCTTAAAAATATTTTTAATTTTTCACTTTTTTTTTAAGTTTACTTAAAAAATTTTCTTCTAGGGGCTCCCTGGAGACATCGTCGGTTGAGCATCTAACTTCTGCTTGGTCATGATCTCACAGTTCGTGGGTTCGAGCCCTGTGTCAGGCTCTGTGCCAACAGTGGGGAGCCTGGCTGGGATTCTCTTTCTCCCTCTCTCTGCCCCTTTCCGGCTTTTTCTCTTTCTTTGTCTCGAAAATAAATAAGCATTTAAAAAGTCCTCCATTTTTGGGGCTGGCTGATTGGGCAGGGAGGTGCTATGCTCCATCTTATGTAATTGCGATGAAATGCACATTAAACAGGCACGGCGGTGGGAGGAGGGGCTGTCTCAGGGCCCTACCTGAACCTCTTGATGTTCTTCTCTGACACCCGAATGAAGAGCACGATGGGGTAGATCCTGGACTTGATCAAGTCTCTGGTGCAGCTGATGCTGGCCTCCAGCAGACAGTGCTTGTCCTGCAATCGCAGGGGCCGCCCATCAGTGGCTCCCCAGTCCCTCCAGGCGGCTGGGCGGCTGGGGCAGGGCCCGTGGGGCAGGGGAGGGGCAAGGGCCCCGAGTGCTCCCAGCTGCACCAGGGAGTGACCCAAGGCGAATCTGGTGGGTGATGACTTTTAAGGTAAAACTCAAAGTCAGCTTCAAGAGTGCCTGCCACTCCCCGGCCCCTCGCGAAGGCATTCTTGGTACCAGGCAAGGGAGGAAAATACCGGAAAGGCGAGATGGGGCTGGATGACCTTGGGAGTACAGGCAAGGGTTCTCAGGAAGGATTCCCAGGCATCCCTGAGCTCATTGCTTCTGAAGGACAATCTCTGTTTTCTCAAAGGGTCACGTCAAAAATAAATGAACCCCCAAAGGCCCAAACCTTTTGCACTGAAATCGAACATGGATGTAAAAACTGCATGCGCCCCTAAGTGTCAGGCTCAGTGAATCTTCACAAGCTGACCGCGCCCCTGCCCTGTGCTCCTTCCGGTCACTGCCCTTGCTTCCCGCCCAGACCCCCCCAACGGCACAGAGCACCACAGAGCCACCTTCCTGGTGACAACCCCGCACACCCACATTCAATTTACTCCAACATCTGAATTCCTTCAACTGCCGTGGCCCAGACTTAAAACCGAACGAGTGGCCCCAGGCTGTGAGTTCCGCCGGTGCATTCATCTGTGTGAGTGACAATGTGGGGCCAGGCTGGGTGGCAGACGCGGGGCTCCGGTGGGCACCTGCTCCTGCTCCCCCCTCCCCCATCCAGGGTCCCCGCCCACTGCAGAGATGACCCCCAGGTGCTGAGGTGGCACTCAACTGATAAGCTTTGCTCTCTGAAGGTCCTAGAACGAGACAGGGGCGGATAAGGATCACATTGCCTAGCTCCGGAAGGCTCTAGATTGTGTGCAGACACCTCTCCTCTCCTGCGTGGCTGCCAACAACCCTTCTCCTGCTCCATTTTCCCTCCCGAGGTGAACATGACTCCTATTGCCCACTCGCCCTCCCTGTCTCTCGCCCTGACATGCGCTCCCTCTATCTCTGGCCCCTGTTATCACGGCTGGGCACACACAGCCCTAGACAATGCGAACTGGAGTGCTAGCACCAGGGAGCCCCTGGGAATAGAGAGTGGCTTCAACATATAAATGTGCACATCAGAGCCTGGAGAACGAGGGCGTGTGGAGAGGCAGCACCGGGCAGATGAGGAAAGAAGGGAAGGAGGTTTGCTCGCAGGGAGGAGAAAGTGACTTCGCACCCCGTCCTTGTGCGTGGCCGAGGCAGCCTCACAAAGATAAGGGGCCCCACCTCACCTTGGCGGCCACGGCTTCAATGTTGGCGGGAACGATGCATTCAAAAGTGTTGGGGTTCTTCTCTCGGGAGTAGATGATAGTCTCTGTCTTCTGCTTCCTGAGGAACTCATCTCTGGTGACAACATCTGTGGACAGAGGGCCAGTCCCGAGGGCAGCACAAACCTCCCCTCTCTGGACTCAGCAGAACTCCATGTTGATCCCTTCTGGCCATTTGAATGAACCACAGCTCCTCTGCTAGACTGTGAGGCTTCTCAAGGGCAGGGTCAAGGTCATAGTTCCTTATACTTCCTGCAGCAGCCCCAGAAGAGCTGCTTAGTAAATTTTCAGCATTAAGTTTCAATGGACAAAGTAGCTCAGGCACTAAGGTGCAGTACTGGTGAACTGCCTATCATGAAGGATTTCCTGCTTTACTCATCCATCCATCCATCCGTCCGTCCATCCATCCATCTATCCATCCACCTATCCACCCATCCAACCAGCCATCCATCCAGTCATCCATCCATCTATCCATCCACCCACCCACCTATCCACCCATCCAAACCATCATCCGTCCAGTCATCTAGCTAGCCATCCATCCATCCGTCCGTCCATCCATCCGTCCATCCATCCATCCATTAATCATCCATGTGCCACCCATCCAACCAGCCATCCTACCAACCAACCAACAACTTATCCATCTACCCACCCACCCACCCACCCAACTACTTATCCACCAGCTCACCCATCTATCCATCCATCCAACCATCCATTCATCTACCTCTCCACCCCTCCACCCACGCATCCATTTAGGCATTCATCCATTCCCCCACCCCCATCCCTCCATTCATCCACCCATCCATTAAGTTAATTTTTATTGAAATTTAATATTTATTGAAAATCTACTAAGAGTCAGGCTTTAGAATAAAAATAGGATAAAAATACAGCTGTGGTTGTACTTGATGTGACACAGCTAGGAAGAACGTGAGATACAGAAAGTTATGCAACAATTTAGTAGGTGCAGCAAGGGGCTACTTATTGTGGCAGAAGTGAGGAGGAACGGAGGGAAGAGGGGAGCAGGCAGGCTTCCTGGAGGAGGAGATATGTACTGGAGACCCCATTCACTTGCCGGGTGACCCCCAACATACCGTTAATCTCTTGACCTCAGGTTCTCTGTTTATGAAAGCAGGATAATGGAGTCAGATCAGGCCTGGAGTTCCCGAGTAAGCCCAGGCTGCCGGGGGAGCCCACACTAGCCCGGGTTCAGTGCCTATACTCCAGGATGCACGGGAAGGGAGTTGGAAAGGATCCAGGGAAGAGCCAGCGGGGAGGCGCTGCAGGTCTGTGGGTGGTTTTGGGGGGCGAAGGCAGCTACAGCCCCCCTGCCCACAGTGCCTACAACCCCTTGGATAAGAAAGCACCGAGAGGAAGACGGGGCACAGCTGCAGGGTTCCTGGTGGCTAAGTGGGATTTCAGATCACCAGGGAGCTGGCTAACAAGTGTAGGCACCTCAGGCAGGAGAGACATGCTCTCCCCAGAGCCTCCCTGGGGGGGTGTGAGGCCCCCAGGCAGTGAGGCCCGAGAGGGGCAAGGGGGATGCACACCTGTGAAAACTTCCTGCACCGAGAGCTGGCTGTGGGAGGGCCCGGAGGCACGCACCTCTACTGAGAGGGGAGGTGGGTGTCACGGTGGCTGCAGGAGCTGGTGCTCAGTGAGGTGAGGCACCCAGGTCGCTGCCCTGCCTGCTCTACACGGGGGGCTGAGGGCCTGGAACCCAGGCCGGCTTAGCCCGGGGGCGGCCTCGGCCCTACTCGTAAGCCCCTCACTTCCAGGAGACGTGGCCACCATTATACTAGTTTTGCAGGTGAGGAGACAGAGTGGTCGAGATGGAGCTCTGGAACCCGACGTGGGTGAAGGGTTCAGATGTAAATGGCCCCACTTACAGAGAAGTCTAGGAAATGAAAACCAACGTGTTTTCGCACATTGCACATTCACAGTGCTCGGGGCAGGGGGTGGAGGGGCACCGTTCTGTCTCCTGGCAGTGGCTGGGGTCACGGGGTGCAGACGCTTACAACACTGCATGCTTAACGTATGTACATATGTACACGGTACCTCGGAGGACTGACTCCTAACCTTGACGCCCCTTCCTCACCTCCGTGGGGCTGTCAGCACAGAAAATAACAAGCGTGGGTGAGGCGGGGGGAACTGGGGCCTGGGTGCCGGCCGCTGTGCACGTGAGGGCAGCAGCTCAAAACCCAGACAAAATGGAAGGAAAAACATAGAATTGCCACGGGAGCCAGCAGCCCCGTGTCCGGGTCCGTCCCCCAGAGAGCCAGAAGCAGGGGCCTGAAGAGCCGCTCGCTCAGCCATATTCATGAACAGCAGGGTTGACAGCAGCCAAGAGGTGGAAGCGACCCACATGTCTGCCCATGGCTGACGGATAAACGCCGTGGACAGTGTGGGCTGCGAAGACGGGGGCCGCGCTGGCACCTGCGACCACACACGTGGACCTTGAGGATGTGATGCTGGGTGACACGAGCCAAGGGCAGAAGGACAGATTCTGTGTGACTCCCCTTACGTGAAGTCATGGGAGTCGGACTCACAGAGACAGACAACGGTGGGCGGCGGTCAGTAACAGGGGCCGAGTTTCAGTTTGGGAAGATGAAAAAGTTTCTGGAGATAAATGTACTTAATACCCCTGAACGAGACACTAAATGGTCAATGTGGTACATTGTATATTACAACTATATTAGAACTAAAAAAACCCCCAGGGGACGCAGGACGGTTGAGACGGGGTGCCCGTGGTATAACTGCAGACGGCGCTGAGGACGAGTGCAGCTTGCAAAGGACAGGGCTTGGCTCTGTGCGAGGGGCATGTGACCAGGGTCCCCCAGCCGCAGCCAGGACACGGAGGCCCTGGTGGTGGGTGGCTTGCCTCTTAACTTAGGGCTCAGAGCAGGGACCCCGAGTCCCGTCTCCTGACCTGTGGGACCTTTGCCCTGAGCCCTCAGTGTGAATGGTGAAGGGATGCCTGCTTCCCCAGCTCTGCCGCCATGCTGAACTCTGAGAGGGCCCGAGACCCTCCCTCCCTGTGCACCCCAGGCCGGGCAGGACCACCTGCTGGACGGGCAGCGGCGGAGGGCACTCACCTGGTTTGCACATGGTGAACTCCATGGCGCCCCCCGAGTTGAGCAGCTTCTGGACCAGTGCCTTGGCCAGCATGGTGGGCGTGAAGAGGACGGGCCGGCGGTGCTCACAGTAGAAGGCACGCACCAGGCTGTAGGGGATCAGGCTGAGGTTCTTGCTGAGCTCGCTCTCCGGGTCCAGCTCTGGAGGGCACAGGCAAGGGCTGGCTGTGACACCTCGGCTTGCCTGCCGGCCAGCACGAATATTTATGAGGTGACCCACAGGAGCTGAGGCCACGGCCCCGCTGCCCTGTGCTTGCATTCAAGGGGTGGGTGGCAGGGGGCAGGTAAGAGTGACGAGCTGCGCTCTGCACTCTGGGCAGTGACGCTCAGCTCTGGCAGAGGGGGCAGCCGGACGAGCAGGGACAGCTTCTCTGAGGACACCAGGGACTGGGGCGGTGCTCAGAGAGGGAGCCAGGCGAGGAGAGCTGGACAAGGGCCACCTGGGCGGAGGGGCGGGGGAGCATAAGGAGTGTGTGGGGCCACCGGAGCCGATGCCAGGGCAGGGGCGGCTGAGCAGGGGTTGGGCTCCTGTCAGGAGCTCTGGGAAGCCAGCAGGGCCGGAGGCAGGGAGTGACATGGCCTCCCACCTTCTAGAGTCTCTCTGGCCAGCCTGGGGGAAGCAGAGCAGAGCCTCGCCCTGGGCAGCTCGAGGAACCCGTCCCTCCCAGAAATTGGCGTCTTATGTTTCATGCCCTGACCTGGCCATCCGAAGGGCCGGTCTGCATGGGAGCCCAGGTCCTCTAACCATTAGTGCCCAGGCCAGCCTGGCCCCAGAGGACAGCAGGAGGGCTGGCTGGCCATCAGCAGGCCCTTCCACACGGGGCCGTGGCCGGCGACCTCCTGGCCAGCTTGATAAATGGCAAGAAGCAGGCAGCGGGGAAAGGAATCAATAAGTGAATGCTTTACAGCAAACAGCTGCAATTAACACGGGCATCTGGGCTCCAACCAACTAAGGCGAGCATTCGTTAGGGGTGGGCCCGGCAGGATGCCACCCTGGGAGTCTGTGCGTCCCCCCCAGCCAAGGCCAGGCAGGTCCCCCCGAAGCTCCTCTGTGGGTAGAACCCCTCTTTCGAGGGAGCAGCTGTCCCACTCCCCTGGCAGGGACCCACATGATTTGTTTGGACCTCTGCAGCCGCCAGGCCAGCAGGAGGTGGGGAGGGGCCAGCAGGAGGTGGGGAGGGGCCAGCAGGAGGTGGGGAGGGGCCAGCGGCCAGCACCTACCTTCCTGCTTGTCGGTCAGGAGCTTGGCAGCGTCCAGCGAGGAGCGGGCCAGGCTCCCCAGGGGGCTTCCTGAGACGATGCGGACTCGCTCGTTGCTGTTCATCCTCTTGTACTTGTTTTCGGACCTGCTCACGAACTGGAGGACAGATGGATGGCCTGTGCTTCGAGCCAGACCAAGCTGCCTAAACCCGGGCACCGGAAGACCTCTGCTTGGACCCCAGCTCTGCTCTGGGGGGCCAGGGTCAGTCATTCCCCCGCCGTAGAAACGGCAGTTATTGAGCAGGCCGAGAGGGGACTAAGCAGACAGACGCCCACTCTCTCCTCCCTGGCTGGGCGCGAAGCCTGCCGAGGGCTGGGGTGCAGGTGGGGAGGCCTGGTCCCCGGAGCCCTTGGGCAAGCCCCAGTGCATTCTGGGGGAGCCACGGGGGGAGGTCCCTGGCAAGGAGCCCCGCCGGCAGGACTGCCCCCACACAGCCTGTGTGGACAACTCACTGCCCAACAGTGGGCACTCCCTGGGTGTCCCCAAGTCCTCTGGGGGTGCCTGCACCTTTGTACAATTCACAGTGGAGCCTTGGAGGGTGGAAAGGGATGCTCAGGGGTGGACACAGAATCTAAGTTCCCGCCGTATTCCCTGGGCTACCCTGAGTCTGTCTGCACCCTCCTTCAGCAGGGAGGCAAATCCAGGGAGCTGAGGTCTCAGCCTGGCTCTGTGGTCGGCTGGCCTTGGGTAAGCTGCCTAGACATGTTCAAGGTTTCTGACTTCCATGACATGTAGGCAATGATGGGTGGTCTCGTGTGGTCTCACCATCAGGAGTCACTCAGACTCGCTAGGGTTCCCTTCCACCTCCACATCTTTCTGGAACCTGTCTACATGCTACCCGGTTTCTGGGTTACGCCACTAACCACTTCTCTGCAGTTCCTATGTTCCAACACCAAGACAGAGCAGTGGAGTGACACACCAGTTCCACAGGGGCCCCAGAACATTCTCCTGGGACCATCCCTTAACATTACTCACTTAGCTCAGCACAGAATGCTTGCTGTGTTTATGTGAAATCGCTTCTGAAGATATCACCTACTATGCTCATCACTGTCCCTTGTTTAATGATTTATGCAAAAAAAATTATTATAGACTTAAGTACAATAGATAAATTTTTTCTGGTCCCAAATAACCACAATGTATCTGTGGTCAGGTAAGATTTAAAAAGTAGTTTCACTTTTCTCCTCGGCTACCAGGATGCTCAGAGATAAATGTACTGCTCAGTCTGAGGGGCTTCACTGACCTGGACATGTGCGATATTTGTTTTCTTCTAACATTCTGATTTTTCTCTCATAGCTAACTTGTTTAAATTCTCTTAGCTGTGAGTCCCACATGAAAGCGGGGCTGCTTCCAACAGGGGTAGACTGTCCCCTGGCCTGTCACCGTGAGGATAAAATGCGGAGGGAGACGGGAGGTGCTGCGAGAGGCTGCAAGTGCTATACAGACACAAAGCACTACTTTGAAAAAGTCTTCTCAGAGGCAGGAGGGCAGAGCCACGGCAAAATGTGACCGCCAAGTCGCCAAGTTGGTCGGCGCTCTGGAGAACCTTACCTGGAGGAGTTGGCCGAAGAGGAAACTTGCCCGAGAGAGGCGGGGACTGACGCGGGGGTCACTGGTGGAAACTGGCTCCTCAGGCTGTAGGGTGTTCTGAAATCAGTTAGCAGCAGGTCAGACCCACTGGGCTCAGCAGGACACGTGAGCCCAGGAAGGCTGCTGAGAACCGCAGACATGTCCTCAAGCCCCCTCGGTGCTAAGGGGAGGGGCCGTGCCAGGCGTGGAATCAGAGCCTTCCAGATGCGGAATGAGCTTGGTGGGTAAGAGGAGTCCCGAGACACAGAGGAAGGGCTGCCCCGCCACCCAGCCCAGCCGGGGGAGGTCCCTGAGGGCAGGGCTCCTTCTGGAGGGGACTGTCCCATTCCCAAGGTACCGAGGCCCTGTCATCATCGCCCTGATGACGTTAGTGGCTCCCATGTGTCAGGCCTCCGGAAACGAGGCCGGGGGGGGGGTGGTGTGATGCCAGAAAGACTGCTGGTGACCTACCCGGAGCGCCCTCAGGGTGTGGTGAGTGCCGTCCACTTCCTCCCGGCTGCCCCGGTGCATCAGGCGCTGCAGCTTGACAAGGAGGAGCTGCTGGGCTCTGGGGGGATGGGAGGCGGGCAGAATGTTAGGGCAAGGCCTGGTGAGGCTGGCGCCAGCCTCCCGTGTGCCCCCCGGGGCAGGGGCTCCCCCAGGGAGGATGGGAAACCCAGCACTGGGTGTGGATCCTGCAGCCTGTGCTGGCGGTGGCAAGGTCGCTCCTCTGGCCATGGTTTCCCCACCTGTAGATCGAGGATACTGATGCTGACCTCCGAGGGCTGGCCGAGCAGCAGCGTTAGAGTCTAAGGGGCCTCCCAGCTCCCGCCGCGTGTAGCCGGAGGAAGGCTGACGCGCCACCGCTACGTAATTACGGAAGGGTGTCATGGAGGTGGCCCACAGAAGAGCAATGACCGGCAAGGGGCCATAAAACCAAGAGCCCCCCACTCCACAGCGAGGGCTGGGAGAGGGCGTCCCAGGCATTAGTGAAGCAACATCTCTGGGGAGACGAGGAGGCTTCCAGGAGGAGGAGGGACGGGCAGGCCTTGGTGGTCAGCGGGCAGAGAGCCCCTGTGAGCCCCTCGGCTGCCCGGCAGCCCCACCCCTGTGCAGGCCATGGCCTCACCGGCTGTAGCTGGGAATGGTGCCCACATCCAGGTCATAGTCCGTGAATGGGTCGACCCGCGCACACAGCCACTCGTGCCTGTCCTGGTACATGGTGTCACGGACGTGCACCACGTCGTCACACTTCAGGGACATGGAGCAGGCGTCCAGCTGGCTGGAGATGTTCAGGTTCAGCCGGATGTAGAAAGAGTCCCCAGACGTGATCAGGCCGTCCTCCATGTCCTTCAGCAGCTTCCGGTACCCTGCGGGGGCAGAGCAGGGAGAGGGAACACCGGCTGCTGGTCAGCGGAGGGGCTCCCTCGGCCAAGCACCTCCGGGCGCAGGTCCCGACCGCTGCCCACAGAGGACAAGCGCCCAAGCTACGGTCCTCTCGGGGCTCATGGGACTCCCCATGATGAGTGGGCGGCTGGGTCCTTCATGGGTTTCTCTATTTGTCTTGGCTGCCAGGGAGCTCAGAGCTGATCTTCGTGCCAAGGTGCAACAGTCCAGGGTCTGCACTACAGCGAAGGAATCCAGGGTCTCCCCTAGGGTGAACCGTTCGGGGGTCTCCAGTACCATGGCCGAATCCAGGGTCTCCTATAGAGTGAATGAATCCGGGGTCTCTGCTACATGTGCCACACCTTCCCCCAAAGCGGTGGGTGTTTTCTTTGGCTGTCCCAGGACAGAACATGGTGAGCCTCATCCTTATCTAGCTGGTGCGCACCCATGGGCCACCGCTGCCCAGAACCTCTCACGACCACCTGGTCAGTACCGGTCTCGGGGCCGCTGCCCCTCCTGCCATCACCAGGGCTGAGCTCGGCGGACGGAGGCAAGCGGGCTATGCTCGTCCGTGTCGGTGTCCGCAGCTTGCGGACATCTGTGACACTTGTGTGACACGGTCACGTGGTATCTCCGCCAAGCATTTCCCGGGTGTGCACGTGTCCCAAAGTGTGGGCTTTGCTGGCTCGCTCTGCTGTGAGCACTCTGCTAGGACCTCGGGGGTGAGGAGGCTCCGTTAGGACCTGGGGGGGGGGGCGGGAG
>NC_043707.1:36137573-36159095 GCF_006229205.1 Suricata suricatta | reverse complement strand
ATTGCAAGGACACAGGACATGCACCACCAGTACAATAGATGCAACAGACTGAACGTCTGTCATGTTCCAGGACATTAACTCCACATCAGCCCCATGTGCGTGGAGCTGCAGAGCACAGCAGAGGCTGAAACTCCTCCGACGGTCAGGCCCAGGGTGTCCATGCCACACGCACCGGGCAGAGCCAGCATGCTTGTCTGGTCAATGTTCAGGGAGAAACGTGGGATCCCTGGTCAGGTCCTTCCCACTCCCCCGGTAGGGGTTAAGGCCCATCGCTGTCTGAGCTCTCTGCTCCTTCAAAGAAAGGCTCTATAAACAGAACCCTGAGAGGTGGGACCTTTCTACACTGCATTCAGACCACAGGACTACAACTCTCGATGGCACTGCTGGCCCGTGTGCTGACCAGAGATTTTTGGCCGGGCTAGGAAACCAGGCTGGGAAGAGGGGACAAGCCTGTTACTGGGGGGTGGAGGAGGAGGAGGAGGATGGAGAGGAGGAGGGGGAGGAGGGAGAAGAGGAGAAGGAGGGGGAAGAAGAGGAAGAGGAGGAAGAAAAAGGAGAGGAGAAGGGGGAGAAGAAGGGGAGGAAAGGGAGAGGGAGGGGGAGGAGGAGAAGAAGGGGGAGGGGGAGGAAGAGGGGGAGGAGGGTGAGGAGGAAGGAGAGGAGGAGAGGGAGGAGAAGGGGAGGAAAGGGAAGGAGAAGGAGGAAGGAGAGGAGAGGAGGCTGGACTCTGTGAGCAGGGACGGAGCATCACTGTCTTTCCCACCCCGGCTGCCCAGGTGCCGCCGGGAAGCAAGCAGGCGGCAGTGGGGACCGGCTGGAAAGAAAGTGGCTATTTATGCTCTGTTGAAACATTCATGAGCCCAGTGCTTAAAAATAAGACCCAGCTGCAGAGAGAATGGCACAAAGGTGAGGGCTCAGGACTCAAGCCTGGGGAAACGGAAGACAGAGCCTGATGCTCACCGCCCTGGAGTCGGTTGTGGCACTGCGGGGGCCGGCAGGGGCGAGGCCTTCTGGAGGTTGCCCTGGAGCCACAGCCACTGAGCCAAAGGCGTGGCCCAAGCTGTGGCTTAGTGGACCTGTGGTGCCCAAGTGGCCAGCCCAGAGTCCCCCTACCCTGCGTCAGGGCTGGGACATAAGCTTCGACCCGGCAGGGAGAGGGGCAAGCCAGGCCAGGCAGGGAGGGGGCCTTGCCTCTCCCGCTCGGTCCTGCAGTCCACATGTGGCCCGGCACACCATCTGCACGAGGTATGGCGAGACAGGGGTGCGCTCCCCTGTGCTCCCCTTCGTCCCCCTTCCCTGCCTGCTACTCTATCACATGGGCTGGGACCGGCAGGCTCCTCCCACTGAAAAGATGGGCGAGCGGAGGATGCCTGTCTAGGGCCTCGTGCACGTCCAGTGTCCTGCCAGCCGTGACCCGGCGCAGGTGAGCCTCGCAGCCTTACCTTCCTGGTTGACCTTGTATTGCAGTGTGACGGGGCCGCTGCACCTCTGGATGGTCCAGTGTACCTCCTCCTTTGTGCATGCGTCCAGGGGGACGCTCTGCTTCTCACCTTTGATGCAGCCTTCCAGCTAGACAGCAGAGACACAGTGTGTGCGTTGTGGGTGGCAGAGCTGCAGAGGAGGCTGCCCCCAGGGACGCGGGCACCTCCCGCAGAGAGCAAGGAGCTCAGCACTGCTCAGAGCAAAGCCACTTAAGCTCGTGTGCCTCCCCGCTGCCCTGCCGTGTGCAGGTGTGTGTGCAAGTGTGTGCATGAGTGAGGGCCTTCTGAGGGAGGGGCCTGGACCCACACCGGCCCTGCTGTCCTCCAGCTCCTGCCTCCCAGTGTGGGGGTGCAGAGAAGGAGGGGAAAGCTGTGGGCACCCTGGCTATGCCAGCCCGCCCACCCCACCCCCAGCCTCTCACCAGCAGCAGCTGGTGGCCCTCGCGGAGGCCCGCCTTCTCTGCCAGGGAGCCTGGCTTGACGGAGTGCACGAAGCTGCCCCGAGCGTTGCCCCCGAGAAGGGTAAGCTGGGAGGTGAGGCTGTCGCCGTGGAGCGTGACCTGCTGCACTGAGGGCCCAGGGCCCCGCACGTGACCCACAGACGTGACGGAGGGCCGGAAGGGTCTGTAGCGGGAGATAACAGGGGTTAGAGCGCCGTGACGGGACCCCTCCAGCGTGGCCAGGAGCCGCCAGAGCAGACCCCCGAGTGGAGGGACGCATGGGAAGCGGAGCTGACCCCCGACCAGCTGCGGTGGCCACACAGAGCTCACTGAGCCCCGTGAGGTGACAGGTGATGTGCTGGCGCACCACCTGCAGGGGCTGGGCTGACAAGGGCAGGCCACCTGCGTCCCGGGCGGGGCTGGGACCCGAAATGCTAGCAGGTGGCGTGGCGCCCGGCAAGCCCATCCTCCCTGGGCTCAGGGGTCCGAGGGGAGTGGCTTCTGGGTCGGGGACACTGGGATTCCTGAATGATGGTTCTAGAACACGGATGAAGCGGATGGGCCCTTTGTGGGCACCTCTCAGGTGCGTGGCCTCTACCCTGCCGCCCCTACCCCCGACTCTGGCTCCCCCTTCTGGTGACCACAGTACCTTTCTAGAGAGAACTTCCGAAACATGAGGTTGACCTGCTCCAGGTCGTAGGCGTCCAGGCCCTCGGACTGGTGGGAGGAGGAGGAGGAGTGGATGGACGAGGGCCCGTAGGAGCAGTGCTCATGACTGTCATCTGCAAAGGAGCCGGCGCATGAGGACGGTGCTTTTGAACTGGGCTCCGTGTTTTCATCCTGGGACCACTTGGGTCTTACCATCCACCCGCTTCAGGCCTGCGGGACGGGGGTGGGGCCCGAGGAACCGAGCCTGGACCCAGTGCAGAAGCCCCTCTTCCCACCTCAGCAGGAGCCGGAGGTCTTTTGCAGGGGTGGGGGGGTGTGATGCCCCACCCTGAGGGGCCCAGGCGCTGGGAGGGGGAGGGGGATGCGAAAAGCTGGCTCCACGCTGATAACAAAGGCTCCTCTGCAACGGGGATTTGTCCTGACACTGCAGAACGCCTTGGATGGCTGCCCAGAATGCGCTTCCCAACTCTCCCCTTCCCCAAACTCCTTCAATTTTTCATTACCCAGCCTCTGTTAGGTGCTAACCTCTCTTTAACACTCGATAGCTTCCGATGGTCTCCAATTAGGGAGAGGGGCTAGCCTTTCATTTTATCTGCTGGCAGCCTGAGCTGCTGAGAGGCAGAGGCAGGGTTGGGGGACCCCTGGGACGAGGGGCTGGCAGGGCACCCCCGGAGGAGTCTGGGCCAGGAGTCTGGGCCAGAGCAGGGGGCTCCAGGAGGCTCCTCTCCTGCCCCTCCATCTTCTGCCTGCACAGTCCACTGGTTCACAGCAGTGCCACCCGGGTGTCAGCCAGGGTGGGGACTCTGGGACACGAGTCTTTGTGTCCCGTGCACCAGGCGTGGTGAGACATGGTGGGGGGGGCTCCTTCCTGCTCTCTGCCCGTCCTAGGCCGAGGGCACATCCCCTCTGACACACAGGCTCTGGTGGGGGGCTGTTTCAGGGTCGTGACGTAGCCTCAGTCTCCCTAGGCTCCCCTCTGGTGACAGGGGAGGAAAGCCCTAATTGCCACCTCACCTCGTCCTGCTCTGCCCTGGTCTCGTTGGGGCCGGAAGGCAGCCTCACACAGAGATTTCTGAGGCCTCCCGGGCTCCTGCCCGCCCCCGTTCTGTGTGCCTAGAGCCCTCCCTGGCTCTGTTCCCTCATCAGCAAGAGGAGAGGGACAGCAGCCTGTCCGCAAATGGTTGTTGCTGGCTCAACTCTCTTAAAACACCCAGAACTGATGGACTCTGGGCTCAGCAGCTAAGCAGGCTGCCCCCCTGACCCTCAACCTGGCCCAAAGCTCTCCAGGATGGAGGCCTGGTCCCATGGGCGCGGACGGCATGCACTGGCCTTTCGGAAGCCACACCATATGCATTTCTCAGGACCTGCAATGCGGGCTCTGCCAGAGCTGGAGGGTCAGGGGCCTGGGGATGCGGCCCTGTGTGCCTCTGAGGTCTGCCAGGTACACCTACCATCAAAATCCAAGGCGTCGAACCCACCGCTGTCATTGTCTTCCTCGACCGTGCTGCAAGACACAAGGTAGGACGGGGGAAGCGTGTGGGTGCATGGAGTTCTCCAGGCCGAGGGCAGCGGTCGAGGGAGGGGGAGGATTCTGGAACGTTCTGACTTTCCGAGAGGCCTTGGTTTTGAGAAGGCAGCATGGGCAGGAGGGGGCGGTCAGCAGGTGCGTGGAAGGCTGGACGCCCTGCTGGAGGCGCGGGGTCCCGGGCAGCCAGCAGAGGCCCCTGCAGGTCAGGTGAGTAGAGCCCCGATGGCCCCACCTGCTACTCTCCCCTCGCTCTGTCGTTCCCGTCACAGGACTGATGTCCACTTATGCTCAGGCTGCTTTGTGCTATGGGCCTCGAGTGGAGTGTGCCCCTCCAGCAAGACGGGATGGGGGGGCCTCAGGCCTCCTCCTCTGTGAAGCCGGTGGCATCCTGCCTGCCTTTCGAGGTCGGGTCGCGGGCTGCGGAGTGAGCGAGTGTGCAGGGCCCGTCTCCCCTCCTCCCTCCGGTCACGCACCTCCGGTGAGGTGCATCTTCCTTATAGCGCCTGACGATGGAGTCGTTGCCCGGGGGCTCGGCGGTGATGGACATGATGCTGGAGCGGCTCCGGTGTGGCTGCTGCAAGGCACAGCGGGAGCTCAGGGTCCAGGGACTGCGCCCCTGCCTCCGCGCCACGACACCAATACATGGGGACGGACTCTAACTGGAAGCGCGCTGCCCCTGATGCAGGTCTGAGCAGTGACATGAGCTGCAGACGAGCTTGTGCACAGCTGCTCGCACATGTGCTCGCCTCAGGAGGGGGTGGGGAGGGCGCAGGAGGGAGCCTGCTGGGGCTGGGGCTGGGGGTGCCTTGTGCCTTGTGCCAGGCTGAGCTCTGTGGTCCCCAGGGCTGCACCAGCCTTGGGCATCGACTGGACGAGAGGCAGACCCGTGGGCCTCACACTGGTGGCAGCAACAGATGTTCCCAGGCAGCGTGGCCATGGCAGGGTGACCCTTTGAAACGGGCCCGCCATCTCCTGGCAAAGGCTGCCTTGGACAGGAGTCCTGGCTCTGGCCCCCCAGAGTTGCAGCGAGACAGGGGCTGTTCGTTATCAAACCGCTGCATCCCCAGGGCCCAATTCTGGAAGCTGAGCTGACAAGCTTCCCGGAGTTTCCCCTCCAGGGCTAGAATTTCTAATCCCATGCCTTCTGCTGCCTGCCTGGGGGCAGTGACACTGGATCCAGGGCGGGGAACCTGCCAGGCTGGTGGTGGGTGGAGATCCTGGGCCCTGCCCTGCTCTCGGTGGCTGCAGCCCCAGCGGCTCCAGCCCCGAGGGCCGCCCGAGGTGCCAGGGGCCCGGGACTTGCGGTAGAGTTTTCTGTCCCTGCCTGTGCCATCCCTGCGGCTGCTAAGGGGCCCATCCCTTCCTCCCACCAAGTGTTAAATTGGGAAAGGAGGCGGCAAGACAGTGTAAATACATCCTGAGGCTGTGGAAACATCCTTAAATAAGCAAGGAAGGCCTGGGCTGCAGCTCCAGGCCGGCGCAGAGTGGAAGGCAAGGAGGGCCGGCCTGGCGGGGCAGATGAAGGTGTTGGCGGGGGTGGGGTTGGGGGGCCCGGGCCCCGGTTCTGAGACAGAAGGGGTGCACGGGGACCCCGCTTACCATCTTGGAGAACGAGTTGGTGATGGGCAGGGACCTGGAGGAGCTGGGGCTGGCATCCGTGCCTTCTTCTTCATGGCCTCGCCCTGTGGTCGCAGAGGCAGGAGGGAAAGGGGAGAGGCAGGGGAGAGGCACTCAGCACCGGCGGGCTGTCCTGGCCCTGCGGCCCATGCTCTGACGGAGGGAGGGCGGTCGCCTCCTGCTTCCTGGCATCCCCCAGCCGCAGGCTTCCGGAAGGAGTGTGGTCTTGCGTCCCAGCGTGTCCCACCCCAGCCAGGCCCGGGGCAGCCTCGGTGGAGGCTGGACCACATCCTGTGTCTCTGAGGACTCAGGCCGGGGCCCCAGCAGGTGCTCCGTGGATGAGCAGGAGCACGTGTTTCCTGTAGAGCGGGAGTGTCCCTGCCTCGAGACCTTATTCTCGAAGCAGGTCCCACCATCCCTACTGGACACACGAACTGGAGACGGGGGCCAAGGGGGGCAGAGTGGGGCCCTTCTGCTCCCTCGGGGGCTCTCTGCACACTTCTCTCAGCCCTCATCTTGCCCCACAGGACAGCCAGGTTTCCCCCGTCACCCCATGTGCAGGTGCAGACCCGTGCGTGTGCCTCTGCGTGGGGGCAACCTTGAGGGGACAAACTTGCACTTCACAGTAGGCGGTGGCAAAGGCTTGGGAAGAGTCCAGAAGCTCCATCACCTTGCTGCCTCCTTTCCCTCTTGGGACAAAGACTTCTCTATTCCTCCACGGGCCCCAAGCCCTTGACACCTCCCTTCTGATAAAGGAGGTTCTAGAGATACGTGGGCTGGTGATGGCAGGAGTGGATGGACCTCCCTTCCCCTGCCCCCTGCAGGACCCGTGGCTGCTGCCCTGTCACCTTCAGCAGCCTTGTTCCTGCCCCACCCCACCCCGACCCAGCTCTTAGCTCTAGAAGGGCAGCACGCTGGGCTCAACCCTGCCCATTACTCACTCTGTCCTGGGCAGCCTTCCAGAGACTGTGTCTCTTCCTGATGGTCTTTTTCCAGCCCTCCTCTGTCCTCCCTTTTTTGGGTGTCCAGAGCCCCTCTCCCCTCCTCCCTGCTGGCCCAGCCTCAGAGCACAGGCTCCTGGCACACAGTAGGTGCTTGATGTTCCCGAGCAAGCTCTCCCTAGCCAGCTGTCCCCGGAGAGGCGCAGTGAAGGTGGATGAGGGGATTCTGAAGACGGCGTGTTGGAGAACCAGGCTCACAGATGGACCCAGATGCCGGGAGCCTGAGCCGGGAGCAGGGGTCCCAAGTCCGCCTGAGGGGTCAGGGGCTCAGGCTGACCTCAGCGGGTGTGTGTGTGTGTGTGTGTGTGTGTGTGTGTGTGTGTGTGTGTGTGACAGACGTGACCCTTTTGTGTCTCAGCTCCCGCCCTCTCCCGTGATGACAGACGTTAGGTACTACCGGACGCCCCTTCCCACCGGGTCCCCAGGCCCGTCCCAGGCTGACTTCACAGGGCTGATGCCACAATGGGGAAAATGGACCCAGAGAGGCAGATGGACACACGGACAGGAGAGGGCTCTGGGCGCTCACCAACCTTGGAAATCTGAGGCTCGCTTCAGGCTGATGGGCGATTTGGCTCTCTGCAGCTGTGACAAAGAGGGGACAGAAGAGGACAGAGGGGACAAATCAAACAAGGTCTGGGACACGGGGGAGCAGACGGAGGTGACAGAACGAATGGAGGAGGACACGAGACGCCTGCCCCCTAGGAGGTGGCACCACGGGGCTCAGCTGGTCCTAGGGCTGATGGCGGCGGTAGGGAGGGATGAGTGCTGGTGTGTGAGGCCCCGAACAAGCGGGCACATACTGCAGGGGGTTTTCAGGAAAGGACAAGGCTTTCGCCCTTGCCAGGCCCGTGGGGCTGGCACTGCCCAGGGGGCCTGCCTGAGCGGCTGGTCTCTCTCCTGTGACACTATCTCATCCCTGCTCGTCCCGTGTGGGGAGTGAGCTGCGGATGGCGGTGTGTGCTGAGCGAGAATCTATCTGGCTCAGCCGCTGTTGCCGTTTCCAGATAACACGCCCTTTGTTCCCTCGCTCTACTTTCTGCTCTGCTTGTGAGAGATGGAGGGCTCGTAAAACAAACCGAAGGGAACGCAGGATTTCCACGACACGGCAGGAACAGAAGGAGTCCCGGCGGGTCTGGGTCCCCACTGCATCCCCACCGGCCTGTGGGGACCCCGTTCCCACCCCCGCATCCCCACCCTGCAGCCCCCATCCCCCCACTCAGGGCCCCTACCCCACAGCCCATAGTCCTCCACCCCGTGCCCCCAGCACCCAAGCCCCACCCTGTACTCCCACCCCATGCCCCTCTGTGCACCCCACCCTGCACCCCATCCTATGCCCCCACCCCGGGCCCATACCTGGATGCCCTTCAGATTCATCCTCCGCTTGGGAGGGTGATAGGGCAGGAAGTATCTGCTGTCCTCCGGCGACTCCTCAGAGGTTGACGAGTCATCCGCTTCCTGACCGTTGGTCCTGGGGCTGGCGTCCCCAAAGTTCTGAGAGATAATGGCTACTGGCAGGTTCCTGGGCAGACTCTGGGGCAGAGAAAGGCCAGCGCAGTGAGGCCCCCAGCTTCAAACTCAGGACGGCCTGCTCTCTTCCCTGACCCCACGACCCCCGGTGCCCAGGTTCATGGTTCTCGCCCCACCCACTCCTCCTCACCAGCCTCCTGTCCCCATCTCCCCGCGGGGATGTCCTCCTAGCGGGTCTTGGCCCCTGGGGCCTGTTGTGTGCTACAAACCCATAGCCTGTCGCTGAAGCAGTGCGGTCCGTCCTGGGGCCTCAGGCCATGCTGCAGGACAGTGACTCGCTCCCAGATGCCCCCAAGTCCACACAACCTTCCTGCTGCCACCTCCAAACCCAGAGCTCTCTGCCTCCTTCTTCGCACAAAATCCATCGAGGTCCCCAAATAACTAACCACAAAGGGCCTGAGCGCACGACTCCCTATCTCCTCCTGCCCCACCAGGGGCGTCTCCCGCCTGACCCCACCTCCCCCTCCCATCACCACCTGCCACCAGCATGTTGCACAGGAGGGTTAAGGCCGTGGGTTATCCGGGGTGTGGCAGGGAAGAGTCACCGCACAGAGGTGTGTGGGGAAGGTGCCTGCCAGCAGGTGTAGAAACCACGCCCCACCTGGTCAAGGCTGCCGCTGTCCTTGGACAGGCGCCGGAGCTTGCTCTCCAGGTTCACGATGCAGGCCTCCCGCCGGACCATCTCGATCCTCATCTCGTCGTTCCTCTCCTCCAGCTCTCGGATCTGCTTCCTGTACTTGTCCTTCTCGATCAAGCACTGTGAGTACTGGGTCTGCGCTTCATCCCGGGAGTGGAAGGCCTGCCGGGGGTGGGGGGCGGGGAGGGCAAGGCCGCTGTGGTTCCCTACCCTGCCTGCACCAACCACATCAGACGTGACATGTGCTCTCTGCCTGGATACCCACTTTCCAGCACAGGGGTCGCCACATTGGCTCCTGCTGTTTCCTTGACCCCAACTCTTGGGTGTTTAAATCGCTTCCTTCCCCAGGAGGGCACAGGACAGGGGTGCCTGGGTGCCTCATTCGGTTAAGTGTCTGACTCTGGCTTAGGACATGATCTCACAGTTCGTAAGTTCAAGCCGCACATTGGGCTTTCTGCTGTCAGTGAAGAGCCTGCTTCGGATCCTCTGTCCCCCCCCTCTCTGCCCCTCCCCTACTTGCTGCTCTCTCTCAAAAATAAACATTTCTTAAAAGGGGGGGGAAACAGTGCACGTGACAGGTGCCAGCTGTCCCACTGGTTCCAGGGGTTCATCTTGGGGCCCACACCCTGCCCCAAGGAGGGGGTACTGCCCTTCTTACTCCTGTTTCACCAATGGGGGCCCCGAGGAGTGGGGCTTGCAGGAAGCCACACATCCAGTCGGTGCCGGCTGCTTGAGGCTGTCAGGGTCCGGGGACCAGGTGCCTAAGGGCCTGCAGAGCTTGTACCTGGTCCCGCTCGCGCTCCACTTCCTCCAGCTGCAGCATGACTGTGGTCATGCGGTGCTTGTACATCTCGCAGTCCTTGCCCAGGGTCGAGCACTTCAACTCCAGGTCTTCCTTCTCCTCCAGGTACTGTGTGCCACAGGGAGAGACGGGCACTGGCACCAAGCACTCAGATGGTTGGCGGCTGTTTGCTCGCAGCGCCCCCTGCCGGCCGGCTAGCCAGAGCTGGCCTGTCCCTCCCTGAACCGCATGTCCTTCTGACTCGCATCTGCACTGCGGGGGCCACAGTCGTCAGCCAAGTAATTGAGATTTGCTTCATGCCTACTGTGTGCCAGGGAACGCCAGGCCGGGGCAGACACCGTGCACCCTCCCATGGCCTGCAGTCAGGAGGGGACGGGGCGAGCCAAGGGGACACTTGGAATAATTCCCAAATTCCCAAATAATCTCAAGATGTGAATACCAGCACACATGGGGAATCTGTCCTGGGGTCAGACCTGGTGCCCGGAGGGGAGTGGGAGTCAGGAAGGTCACGTGCGTGAAGGCACAGGGGCTCCCTGGGAGAAGACCAGCCCGAGGGTACGGGCTTTGGGGAGGGTGTCCCTCCGCCTCCAGGCTCCCACCTTGTCCCTCAACTCTTCCGCCTGGCGGACCTCCTCCTGCAGGTTGTAGATCTTATTGACTAGCTCCTGCCGGTCCTCCAGAGCCTCCTTGCGGTCGTGTTCCAGGATGTCCAGGATGGCCTTGTCCGAGTCCGGCAGGCTGCGCTTCCCGGCCTGGGGGGCGGGGAGAGGTAGGTTTAACCACGCTGGGTGAGGGCGGGCAGGAAGCCAGGGGTCCCGGGAAGGCAGGGGACAGCAGAGCCAGCCGGGGGCACTGTGAGTGCAGGAGGCTCTGTGCCAGGAAGGCAGAGAGAGAAAGTCGCTGTCTCTTGGAGTCCTTAAGCAGCTTATTATTTAAGAATTTTATCACCTGGAAAGAAGCATAAAAGCCCTTCTGCTCAGGAACACCCTGATGCCTATTGTTCTGTCCTCCCTCTTATCAGAGCCCAGAGGAGCAGTGCTGTCCCTCCAGACATTTCACAGGTGACAACAAAGACAGGGCTGATCACCCATCCGGATGCTTCCCCTTAAAGATCAATTAATCTGCTTTGATTACCCCAGGATTCATTCTAGGCTCCAAATCCTCGCCTCAAACACCAGGCAGCCCATCCCTGGGGAGTGATTCTGGAGGCAGGGGAGGGAACCCACAGATGTGTTTGGGGCTGTCACTGCTCCGCTACTTCCTCCTTCATACCCGCAAATGATTCTGCGATGAGAAATGCGGGGAGGCACCTGACGTTTTAACAAATCACAGGGAGCTGAGAGTTGAATTTCCTGGGATCTTTAGGAGCCCGGGGCAGTGATTTCCGTGGGAATGTGATTTCCGTGGTGTGCCTGAGTTACAGAAATGCTGTCACAAGTACTATCTCACATAATGTCACGTTCCTGAGAAGTGGGTGGTGTGGCCACCCCGCTTTAGAGAGGGGGAGCCTGAGGCCCCCAGGACGACGCGAACTGCCTGGGGGCGGCGGGGCTGACGCCCAGGCTCGGCCCCTTCCGCCCCTGCCCTGCCCTGGTCCTCACCTGGATGATGGACTGCAGCTCCTGGATTTTTGTCTTCAGCATCTCGTTCTCTCGCTCCAGCTCCAGAACCTGCTCCCTCTTGGGCCGATTCTCGATGTCATTCTTTAGTTTCAGTGACTGGTTCCTCTCCAGCTTGCACTCCTCCTCCACCTTATTCAGTCGGTGTTTGAGCTGGTCGATCTGAAATGCCCGAGGGGTCACAGGGAGAACGCAGGGAGGGCAGTGCTCCCCCAGGTCTCAGAGGACTTCCTGCAAAACCTGCGTGATGCCGCCCCCCCCCCCCCCCCCCCCCCCCCCCCCGCTTTCATTCCAGGCGGCGACGGACAAGGGCTCAAAGAAACCTTTTCCCATAAAACACTGCCCCATCTCCTTGCCGAGGAACAGCTCCTGATCTGCTAATTTAGGATAGTTCCAAAAGGCGCCGTACGTTCCTTAGTGACTGCCCTCAGATAACTTTTGTGGGGCGGAGCCACCTGCAGAAAAGGGGGAAGGCCGCCCACGCTGGTGTCCCCCAGGTATGGAATCCACTTCGGTGCCTTCCTCGGTGGCCTTCCAAGCCTGATCCTCAGAACTTGAGGTCTCCCCTCAAGAACCACGTTATCATAAGGAGCAAGGTGGCCAAGAGCTTGGGGTTCTGCGCTCCATCGCCCTGACTTTACCCCAGAGCAGCTGGTGCAGGGTTGTCTCTGCAGTTTTCCCACAAAATTCTATGTGGACAAACTTCACACTAAAAAATGTGGAAAGAACAGCATGAGGCTCTCTGGGTTCACAGCATCTCTGGCCTAAAGGACCCACCTGCAGGACTGGAAGAGTGGCTTCCTGGAGGAGGTGGTTACTACGTCTGGAAATGGGGCAGGTGGCAATGTGCTGAGCTTTACCCCTCGAGAGGGGAGTGTCAGGGAGTGGGACCAGGAGACTTCGCAGACCTTTGTGACTAAGGGTGTCTGCTTCCCCAAACTGACCGCATAAAACACCCAAATCAAGACTGTTTTCAAGGGCTGCAGGGAATGGAGGGACCAAATGGGTGAGCACCGTTCTTCAACATAGGCTTATGGGGAGAAGCATCGCAAGAAACCTGGCAGGCAGAGGGTGTGGCTTTAGCAAGGGACTGCCGTGGGCCCCCCAGGGAAGGGAAGCAAGGAAGAGAGAGGCACGCAGGGAAGTGGCCTGCGGCTCAGGAATCACCTAAGGACTCTGCTGGCCAGATGTTCTTTCATGTTCTCGACACGCTTCTCACTATGGCTACATCTCCAGTACAATATAGTGCAAAGTCACAGAAGAGAAGCTTGTTAAGTCGCTGCCACAGGTTTGCATCTCTAAATCCTAGCTACAACAGCACGGACACCTCTCCTCCTGGTCGCACATCTTGGAAGGGCAGCCCAAGGGCCCCGTGCTGGGTCCAGATCCCCAGTCCCATCCAAGTGGGCATGGAGTGCTAGCACCGCAGGGTGCTCCCTGGGTCAGACACTGCCAATGACTTGTGGTGCTAGGTCTCAGCAATCCTAGGGCACTAGTATTATTTTCATTATTGCTATTTACAAATGAAGAAACCGAGGCCAAAAGCCAACTCAGTGCCAAAGCCAGAGGCCAGAAGTCAGATTTGAACTTAAATGTACAGGATGTAAAAGCTCATGCTCTTGGCAGAAATGCTCTACTGCTGGCTACACCAGTGACTCAATTCACCGGAATCCTGGTGCATTGTTTACTGATCTGTCTGCTTCAACCAAATTGTAAGTGACCTGAGCAGAAATCAGGTTATTTATCCCTGTGTCCCCCACAGTGCTTAGCACTGTGCCTTACACATGGCAGGTACTTCATAAATATTCCGAGTCTATTTTCCACCCAGCAGCCAGAGTAATCCTTCTAGACATAAATCAGTTGTCATTCTTCAGCTCTCAGTCCTTCAGTGGCTTCCCATCACGACTGGAGTAAACTCCGAAGGTCCTACCGTGCCCTTATGAGCTGGACCTTGGCCATCTCTCCCAGCCACTTGCTTACTTGGCTCCAGCCCCTGCTGGCAGTCTCACTGGTTCTCAAAAACACCAAGCAGGCCCCCGACTTGGGGCCTTTCATTTGCTCTTTGAGTTTTCTTTCCCCTGGGCCTTGAGAAACCCGGGTCCCTGTGTGTCCTCAGACCTCTACTCACGGGGAAGAGACCCTTCCCGACGATCCTATTGTAAAGAGCATGCCCCACTCCCTGTTCTCCCTCTTTCCTTCCTTCTCTTAATAGGTTATTACTATCAGGGGTTTATGTATTTGTTTTCTGATTAGCATGTGAGCTCCCTGACAGTAGGACCTTGGCCTTGAGTTATGAATCCCTGGAAAAGAGCCTGGTGCACGGTGGCACTCAATAAATAAAAGGGATGAATGAGTTAAGCAAATTCTCCTTCTCCGTTTTGGAGGTAAACTCATTAATGACATCCATCCCACGGCGCCACGCTGAGCTTTGTGGAGAGCTGGGAAGAGCAGAGTCTTGATCTTAAAAACGCCTCCTCCCTGACTTTCCCGAGAACCACGCACGGCCTACACCACCGTTCTCTCTCAACACTGCTCTCGCCTGGCTTTGCATAGGGACTGTGCGCAGAGGTCTGCACATGCGCTTGGCAGCTCGTGGGCGGGGCGGGGATGGAGCCTGAGCAGGGGGCGGAAAGCCCCGCTGAGTCCCTGTGCGCATGTCTGCATATGCGTCTGGTGGCGCTGGGCCTTAGACGGTTGCACTAAGCCTCATTGGGTAGGCCTGCGCACGCGCATGGGGATCTGGGCACCTCTTCCATGAAAAGCACTGTGTCCTTTCGTGCCCCTCGCCCAGCGGGTGGCGCTGCCCTGGGAGCCTGGGTGCGCCTGCCCGCGTGGCGGTCTCGAGCCCCGGGAACCCCCGCATGTGCCAGTCACCTCGAGTTGCAGGTCTCGGCTCCTCATGACCGCCATGTTCTTTTCTTCACTGAGCTGGGCGTAGCGCATGGCCAAGTTGTAGTTGTCATCCTTCACCTTGACCAGCTCGTCGTTGTAGCTGTCGCGCTCCTCCTTCATCTTGTAGTACCGCTCCTGGAAGGTCAGCAGCTCCACCCGTGTCAGCGTTAGCTGCTTCTTCTCGTCCTCCAGCTGGCGCGACTTGGCCAGCAGCTCGCACCGCTGCAGGTCCTTGGCTTTCATCTGCTGCTGCAGCTTGATGACCTCGTTCATCAGGAAGTGCGTGAGGCCCTCGTGGCCCTCCTCCACTGCAGGGATAGCGGGAGAGGGTCTGCTGGTTCACCCACGCACCGCCATCTCACCAAGCTCCTACCACCCGTCGGGCCCTGGGCTCTCAGGTCGGGCCTACAGCCCGCTGAAGGAGACACACGTTAAACAAGCAGAGGATTGCGCACAAACAGACTACAAATGGAAAAGGTTTCACAAAGGAAAAGCACAGGGGCTCTGCGTAGGGGCGGCTGGCCAGAGCCAGCCTGGTGGGCAGAGGGCTTAGACGCTTCCTGATGGTTGAGCTGCAAGGTTGAGGAAGGAAAACATGTTCCAGAAAGGTGGAAAGACACTGCCAAAGCCCTACAGGGAGGAAAGAGGAACTTGGCACGTTTCAGAAATTGAAGGCAGACCAAAGTGGCCAGAGTCCAGAGAGAGGGAGAGGCCGCAGGGCTGGGCGTGGCAGCAGGGGCTGGCACTGGGAGGGGTCTGGTGCGCTGCACTGAAGACGTGGGTCTTTAGTTGGATGCCATGGAACACCATGACCGGTTCCCGGAGGGGAGGGTAACACGAGGTGTGGAGAAGGCATGGAGCAGAGCAGGAAGGGGTGCAGAGAGCAGATGGGCTTGGCGTCCGGGTTGGGGCAGTGGTGGAGATGGAAAGAAGGCTGGGACAAGAACTTTCAGGGAGGGAAGGTCAAATTCGATCACCAAGGGCTCTGGCCCAGGGATCCTGGCCAGACAGTAGGCAAGGCAAGGACCGGATCCAGAGGATAGTATGAACTTCTGTTCTACCCCACCAGCGTTCCTGGGTAATGTTCCATGAACACCCACGTCTCTTGTCTCCTGCTTTGGTTTGCCTCTTGTCACTTACCCTTGCTCATCAGGCAGAAATGAGTGGTTGACAGCCCACAAGTGCCACAGGGACACTGTTAAAACATCATAGACTCATAGCTCTAGAACTGTCCTGCCGCTGGACACGCGCACACGCACACTTCTGCCAGAGTTCAGATACTCATGATGGCAGATCTTCTTACCCACAATGGTCGAGAATCTCCGGGTGGGCTCCTTTCCCGTCACCAGTTTGTACAGTTCCGGGTAGTAGAACTCCAGGCTCTCCAAGAAGACCACATAGCCCCTTTGGCCCTTGGTATGTAGAATGTCCAATAGTCGGCCTAGCAGAATGGAAATGGACTCCGTGAGAAGACGCGTCCATTTCTGATTGGAGGCAAGTCTCCAAAGCCAGGCTTATTCTGGGCTCATGTCCCTCAATAAACTCTAAGACGACAGTCTCACCACATCCTGTCACTCTTGAACCGTATCTGGGAGTCCAGATAACATCCATCAAAGTGCCAGGCCCTCAACAGGGATTCAATGGCTGTTAGTTTTCCTTTCTTTCTCGAAGAGATTGGTAGAACTAGGATAAATGGAATTGCAGTTGCAATTGGGGAAGCGCTTCCCAATTGACCAAAGCTAAATTAACCATACGGGCCTCAACTCTCCTGTGATTATGGTTTTCTGCGATGCAGAGCAGGAGACAGATCTGTGGGTAGAGAGCTACGAAGTCAGGAAGCAGGCACAGCTCCATGATTTGGGGGATTATTTCACCATCTGGAAACATCTCTAACTGTAATGTAATTTGCCCAGCATTCTCCAGTTCTCTCATATGGATTCCACTCGTCATTTACATTTCTTGACCCTTCCTCAAACATTTTATTTTCAGATATTTCTTTCTGGGAGGTCCCCAAACTCTCTACCTTTCCCCCAGCATAGACATAATAAATACGTTTCATATTGTCTTAATGGATTGTTTGGCGGAGCTGCCAGGAGCCCTGTGTTGAGAGGGATTCTAAAGTGACACGGGAGCTCAGTCGGGAAGCAAGCTGTGATTAGTCATGTCTGTCATGTATGCAAAAGAGAGTCACAGCATACGAGCCACTTATCACCAGGCATACTGTGGGGAAGGGATCGTCAAACCTTTTCAACCGTGAGCCACAGAAAGAAATGGCCTCGTGTATACACGTGTTTATACACGACATATGTATGAAACCAAAACAAGTTTTGCTTAACCGACTGAGCCACCCAGGTGCCCCCAAAACAAGTTTCGCAAACCTTACTTACTACCTTTGAGGAATGTGATAAAGTGCCCTGGGTCCCTAGACAGTCTGGAAAAGCCTGCAGACCCCTTCTCAGAATATTTTTAAACAGATAAAGAGGCATTGGATGATAAAGGGAATCAATTCTAATAAGATACTGTTATCAAATATTAAATTTGTGCTTCAGTAATAAAACTGCTCCTTTGCTAATGCATTAACACCATTTCTTGGCTGGTCTAATAACCACTATAATTTTGAGGGCGAGAGGAGTGTAAAGGATACTGTGGAAGATCTGTAACCGCTGCAGTGTGGTATGAAGATATCTGTAATTTTTATCGTTGGCAGGGTCTCTGGTATCGCTAATCACTGCTGTGATTTACTGCCTACCTACATTCATACTTGACGGAAACACTAAATCTCAGTTTAGGCTAGTAAGATAAAGACGCACTTCCTCTCTGCCCCACGTCCAAGTTCATGGGCCCTCTCAGTTCTACATGTAGAGAGTTCGGTTGGGGGGAAGGGGTGGGCAGATGTCTGCGGACGTCAGTTTAAAAATTCCTGACCTGGAGAAATTTCATTTTGGTACAGCCAACTAGAGCCTATTTCCTGGAGCTGCCACAAGAGGTCGCCCACGCTCTCCCCTGGGTGGTTGCTACAGTTACCTGCCCGGTTGATCTTGGAGGGCAGCATGGGCGCGCTGAGCACTTCATCCTCGTCTTGCTCATCGATGACCTTACACTGGCGCAGGTAGGGGGTGAGCTTGGCTGGGTTGATGTAGCGACTCAACATGTGCCGGTTGCACTCCACGTTCTCCCACAGGGCGTCCTCCTCATCCTTCAGTGTCTCCATATAGTCCTCCATCTCTGGCCCTACTCCTTGGAGACATAAACCCCAACCAGGTTAACAGAGAAGCCGTCTTGGAACAGCTCCGTGAACTCCTTCAGAGTGGTCTCTAGAATATATTGGTTTAAAACATTTTTTTTAACATTTGTGTATTTATGAGAGACAGAGACAGAGACAGAGAGAGACAGAGCACGAGCAGGGGAGGGACAGAGAGAGAGGGAGACACAGAATCCGAAGCAGGCTCCAGGCTCTGAGCTGTCAGCACAAGGCCCGATGGGGGGCTCGAACCCACGAACCGCAAGATCATGACCTGAGCTGAGGTGGCACGCTTAACCCACTGAGCCCCCCAGGCACCCCTAGAATATATTGCTGAGTTAAAAAAAATGTAGAGGAAAGTACATGTGGTATTTTACTTCTTATTTAAGAATGGAAAGGATATGAACACAGACGTATTTTTCTTTATAGACTACACATAAACAATGGACAAATAAGCCATAACATTTTAAAAAATTATTTATTGAGAGAGGGGGAAATGTTGTGGTTGGAGCAGATCCTTTCCATCCAAGTTTTTATATCTACTAAGAATTTATCTTCCCCCAAACAATATATACTACTGCCTTTTGTTTTACAGTTTCACATAAAAGACATCATGTTGTATGTTTCCTTGCTTCCTTCTTGAGCTTGCTTTTTTCTCTCTACCTTTTTTGAGATTTATCTACCTTGATACTGACTCATTTATTTTGTAAAAAAGAAACAGCTTTATTGAGAATCACATATCTGATTCATGTGCCATACAATTCACCTTTTAAAATCCAGTGTGTACGATTCAGTTGATTTTAGTGTCTTCAGAGTTGTGTAACCATTCCAATTAACTTTAGAACATTTTCTCATCAACCCCAAAAGAAACTCCATCTTCCCTTTAGCTGTCACCTCCCCTTTTCCCTCCAGCTCCGGCCCCTCCAGCGGGAGGCACCCACGAATCTACTTTCTATCTCTACAGATTTACCTATTCTGGACATTTCATACGAGTGGAATCACACAGCAGGTGGTCTTCTGTGACTGGCTTCTTTCACTGAGCGGAACTTCTGTAAAAATTTTTTTTAATGTTTGTTTTTGAGAGAGAGAGACACACAGAGAATCCAAAGCAGGCTCCAGGCTCTACGCTGACAGCACAGAGCCAAATGCAGGGCTCGAACTTGCAGACTGTGAGATCATGAGCTGAGCCAAAGTCGGACGCTTAACCAACTGAGTCCCCCAGGCGCCCTGAGCAGAACATTTTTACAGTTCATTCAGATATCCTGTAGTATATTTCATACTTCATTTCTTCTTACTGAGGAGTAATTTTTCACTGTGTGGCCACACCACATCTTGTTTATCCATCTACTGGTGAATGTTCGGGTGGCTTCTATTATTGGCTGTTGTGTTGGGATGAAGGTTCACCTATGGGTTTTTGCGAAGACCTATGTTTTTATATGCCATGGGCAGATACCGAGATGTGGAATCACTGAGCCACAAGGAAAGCCCATGGTTCACACTCTGAGGGGCTGCCAGAGTGCCCGCGCCAATTACATCCCTGCTAGTCATCAACGCGTGACGGCTCTGTGACCTGCATCCTGCCACCACCGGGGGTGGGGGTCTGTCTTTTTACTCTAGCCGTCTACGTGGGAAGTGGTAGTTCAGGGTGGTTTTGATTTACATTACTAATGACTGATGACATTGAGCATTCACATATTGGCCATTTGTGTCTTCAAAGCCCTTGTCCGTTTTTAAATTGGTTGTCTTTATTACTAAGTGGCAGGAATTCTTTATGGGATCTGCATTGAGTCCTTCATCAGATATGTGGTTTGTAAGTATTTCCTCCCATCCTGTCGGTTATATTTTCACTTTCTTGAAGGGTTTATTTGCAGCACAAAAGTTTTTAGTTTTGATGTAGTCCAGTTTATTTGGTATGTATCTAAAAGACCATTGCCTAACTCAAGGCTATGAAGATCTGATTTTACTTTTTTCTAAGAGTTTTATTCTTTTAGCTCTTACCTTTAGGCCCACGATGCATTTTGAGTTAATATTTGTGTATGGAGTTAGGTAAAGGTTCAATTGTGTTCTTTCTTTTTTTGGTTTTAAGTTTATTTATTTTGAGAGAGAGAGAAAGCATGAGTCAGAGAAGGGCAGAAAGAGAGGGAGACAGAGAATCCCAAGCAAGCTCTGCACTGACAGTGCAGAGCCTGATGCAGGGCTTGAACCCACGAGCTGTGAGGTCATGACCTGAGCTGAGTTGGATGCTTCACCGCCCCTCAGCTGTGTCCTGTTACAGGTGGATATACTCGGTTGTCCTAGCGTACTTGAGTGAAAAGATGACTCTTTCCCCATTGAATGGCCTGGGCACCTTTGTCAAAACCCAACTCCTTGTGTTTATTTCTGGGCTCTCAATTCTATTGCATCAGCCTCTATGTCTATTTACGCCAGCGCCACACTGTCTTTGTTACTGTAGATGTATAGTGAGTTTTGAAATTGGGAAGTAGGAGTCCTCTGACCTTGTTCCTTCTTTTTAACATTGTTTTGGCTAGTCACAGCCCCTTGCAATCCCATATGAATTTAAAGATCAATCTGTCAAACAAAAAAGCTGGGCTTTTGATACTGAGTCCATTGAATATGTAGATAAGCTTGAAGGGTATTACTATTCAACCATATTGTCATGTGATCTATGAATACGCAGTGTCTTTTCATTTATTTAGGCCTTTCATTTCTTCCAGCAATGTTTTATAGTTTTCAGTGTACAAGTCTTGCACGTCTTTTGCTAAATGTATTCTGAAGTATTTTATTCTTTTTGATGACATCATAAATGTGAACTGTTTTCTTCATTTCATTTGTGAGATGTTCACTGCTAGTGTATAGATATACAATTGATTTTTCTATATTGATCTCTTACGCTGCAACCTGACCAAAATATCTTAGTTCTGATAGTTAGTAGATTCCTTATGATTCTCTCTTTATGAGATAATGTTACCTGCAGTTAGAGATAGTTTTACTTCTGCCTTTTCAATCTGGATGCCTTTTCTTTTTCTTGTCTAATTGCCCGGAAATGAGCTTCCAGGACAATGTTAAATAGAAGTGGCAAGAATAGACAAACTTGTCTTGTTCTTGATCTTGGGGGAAAAGCATCAATTCTTGGTGCTATTTGGTTAGGGGTGTGTGTGTGTGTGTTGGGGGGGATTCGATGTGCTTTATCAGGCTGGGAAAGAGATCTTACATTCCTGGTCTGTTGAGTGCTTTTGTCATGAAAGGCTATTTGATTTTTTCCAGTGCTTTTCCTGCATCCATTAAGATTGCCATGTGGCTTTTAGTTTTGATTCTGTTAATGTGGTGTGTTGCATTAATTGATTTTCAGGTAGTAGAAAAACCTTGCATTCTTGATATAAGTCCCACTTAGTCATGGTGTGTAATTATTTTTATATACTGTTGGATTCAATTTGGTAGCATATTTTTGAGGATTTTTGCATCTATGTTCATAAGAGATATTAATCAGTAATTTTTTTTTTTACTCCTGATGGTTTTGATATTGGGGTAATATCGGCCTCATAGAATAGTTGGGAAATGTTTCCTCTTTTTTGGTTCTTTGGACAAGTCTGTGTGAAGTTTTCTCTTTGGTTTGGTAAATTCACCAGGGCGGACATCTGGCCCTGGGCTTCTCTTCGCAGGCAGGTTTTTGGTTACTAATTCTTTACTTTTTTAGGTCTGCTTAGATTTCCTGTTTTTCTTGAATCAGTTTCAGTAGTTTGTGTCATTGTAGGTATTTGTCCATTTCATCTGTTGTCTAATTTATCGCAAACAATTGTCCATATTATTCCTTTACAGTACTTTCATTTGTGTAAGGTTGGTAGTGATGTTCTCTCTTCTACTAATCAGAATCATGCTCTCCTGGATCTAGGTGCCCTTGAAATTCTAATGAGGGATGTTTTGCCTCAATTAGAGGGAACAAAATAAGTACCTATTTTAACTTCTCGCTGTCCCTGCCATCATACTTCCCAGTCCCCTATCGAGAGAGAGAGAGAGAGAGAGAGAGAGAGAGAGAGAGAGATGAGGAGAAGGGGGGAGGAGGAGGGAGTG
>NC_043707.1:36053591-36137473 GCF_006229205.1 Suricata suricatta | reverse complement strand
GACAAAGGGGAGACCTCTCTTTTTTCCTTGGTCAGTCTAGCTAAAGTTTGTCAATTTTGTTGTTATTTCAAAGAGCCACCTTTTTACTGGAAACTAATGTCACACTGTGTGTCAGATATTCTCAAATAAAAAATAAAAACAAAGAGTCAATTTTTGGTTTCACTGCCTTCTCTCTATTGCTTTCTTATGCTCTAAGTCACTTATTTCTGTACTAATCTTTGTTATTTCCCTCCTCCTGCTTACTCTGGGTTTAGTTTGCTCTTCTTTTTCTAGTTTCGTAAGGTCAAAAGCTAGGTTGCGGACATCGTTTTAAGTAAAAGGATTGGGGCTATGAATTTCCCTTCAAAACTGCTGCCTCAGCCGGGTCCCTTCTGCTTCGGTGCGGGGCGTTTTTATTCTACACCTCAAAGTAGGTTGTCTAATTTCCTTCCTGACTCTTTCTTTGACTCACTAGTTATTTAAGAGTGTGCTGTCCCCCCACCCCCCAATCTCTCTGTTATTTATTTCCAATTTCATGGCATTGTGGCTGGAAAACATACCCTGTATCATTTCTGTAAGCTTGCTGACGCTTGCTGTGGGGACCAATGTGTGTTCGGCCTCGGACGACGTTCAGGCTTCAGAAGCAGGTGTCCTGCTGCCGCTGGGCGGAGTCCGCTCCGGTTACATCCGGTTCGCGCCTCGGGGTTCCAGTCCTCTGTTTCCGGTTGTTCTGCTCGCTGGTGGGTCCATCCATCATTGAAAGTAGGCCTGGGAGCCCGCGACTGCTCAGCTAATTGTTCAGTTTGGCTGTGTTATGTATTATTCATTACAAGAATCTACTGTTATTTATTTACCCATTTCTCTTCTGACAAATGTTTAATTTCCCCCAGTGCTTTACGTGGACACTTGGTCCTGCTTGTGGTAGGAAACAATGGAAGCATCGGAGACACTTCCTTTTGTACTATGGAGTCACACCTTTGCAAAAAAATTTTTTTTCTCATGTTTATTTTTGAGAGAGAGAGAGAGAGAGAAAGAGACAGAACATGAGCAGGGGAGGGGCAGAGAGAGAGGGAGACAGAATCCGAAGCAGGCTCCAGGCTCTGAGCTGTCAGCACAGAGCCCGACATGGGGCTCGAACCCACGAACTGTGAGACCTGAGCTAAGTTGGACACTTAACCGACTGAGCCCCCCAGGTGCCCCAGTGGAGTTAACATCTTAAAGGGATGTGGTGACATAAAAACATCCTAAGACATTGGATTTTAAAAGGCACTTTTCAGGGGCACCTGAGGGGCTCAGCTGCTGAAGCGTCTGACTCTTGGTTTTGGCTCAGGTCAGGATCTTGCAGTTCGTGGGTTCAAGCTCCACATTGGGCTCTGCGCTGACAGTGTGGAGCCTGTTTGGGATTCTCTCACTTCCTCTCTGTCCCTCCCCTGGCCCCTCTCAAAATAAATAAATAAAACTAAAAAAAAAAAAGGCAGGTTTCAGAATACATACATGTAGTGTAATAGAAATAAAATCAGTCTTGGTCTCGGTTTGTGCCGCAGATCCCAGGACTCTTGGGATCCTCCGAGTAATGAGTGTTCTCTGAGGGTAGTGAGGTGACTCTGGCTAAGGGGCACCAGCACCCTCCAGTGGGGGCCGGATGCCAAGCAAACTATGTGGTTAGAGGGTTATGACTTTCAGCCCCACATCCCTACCTCCAGGGAGGGGAGAGAGAGGCTGGGAAATGAGCTCAGCCATCAGGAGTGAGTGATTTAATCACTCATGGCTGTGTTAATGAACCCTTGATAAAAATCCTTCAACAGTGGAGTTCAAGGAGCTTCCGAGTCAGTGAATAAACGTGCCATCTGGGAGGGTGGCGCCCCTCAACCTCGTGGAGACAGAGGCTCCCACACTCGGGGACCCTTCTGGACTCTGCCCTTTCTCTCCCCCTCCAGGTGGTTTTTTTTTTTTTGGCGCCTGGTAAAGTGCAATAATAAGTACAGTGTCTTCCCGGGGTGTGGGAGTCGCTTCAGCCAAGTACTGACCCCGAAGAGGGGCGTGGAAACCCCAGATTTGCAGCTGCGGCTCAGGGACGGTCTGAATGGCGGCTGAAGGGAGGGTGGGCGCCTGGGGGGTCTTTGCTGACTCTGCAGAGTGAGTGTTGGGATTGAGTGGAGGGGTTGCATACTCCGTGTCGGAGACCTGGGTGGCGTGTGGAAAGCGTAACATGCTTGGTGTCAGGACATCGTCACATGTTTGGGATCAGGAAGGGGACGTCACAGCAGGGTACAGATCAGACCACTTACGTCAGGCACCGTGCGGCAGGACTGATTGTACAGGCGTGTGTGCATGCGCTCAGAAGATCGGCAGGGGACACAGGGAGGAAGAAAAAGGTTCCAGAGTCAGATCACACTGTCCACATCTGCGAGCAGGCCAAGTTTGGAGGTTAGGGCTCGCGGGGTGCGGACGTTACTCTGTTTGGGGACTTACAGCAGAGCAGTCTCAGTACGTTACTTGCGCTGTCTGGGGAATAAAGAACAATCAACCAAGACGAAAGCCCCATGTGGAGCAGCAGATACACTGATGTCCCCCGTCTGCGCCCCGCTCAGGTCTAGGGGGACCACAGTGCTGACCGCTTGTGTGCACCAAGTAAACCCTCCAGCCGGTGGACTGACCGGTGCCCGGGCTGGGGGTTTCATGTGGGGGCCAGAGAGACCGGGGCGGGGGTTGTTGGTCAGAAGGTGGCAGTGGGGGGAGCAGAGCTGGCTCACCGTGCAGCCAAGGCACAGGTGGGGGGGGCAGAGAAGGAAGGGGGAGGCAGGCAGAGGGGGCCGGTCTGCTGAGCGAGTCCTCAGGGAGAGGCAGCAGCGGGCCCAGGGGAAGCGGCAGGAGCGGTCTCTCTCCACTTTTGGCCCCGTCAGCCTTGGCCTTGTGTCCCTGCTCTAGGCCCCCGAGAGCCTCCCTATCAATCGGAGCTGCTGGGAGTGGGTGTTCATGAGCTGCAACTGCCTTAAAGTAACTAAAAATGAGGACCCTGGGTGCCCGGGCAGCTCAGTTGGTTGAGCGTCTGATTTTGGCCCAGGATGTGATCTCATGGTTTACGCAGTCAAGCCCCACATCGGGCTCTGAGCTGACATCGTGGAGCTGCTCGGGATTCTCTCTCTCTGTCCCTCTCCCACTCATGCTCTTCCTCTCTCTCAAAATAAACAAACTGTATTAAAAAAAAATGAGGACCCCCCATCCCCGTTCCAGGCAGGGAGCTCTCCACAGACAACAGCCTGACTCACAGACTTCTCTGAGCCCTGGTGCCGACACAGGGCACGGCCAGCGGGGCCACGCGGTGAGCTCGGAGATCGGTGTCACGTGACCGCCCCCTCCCCCAGCCGCTCACCCTGACCCAGAGTCAGTACAACCGTTTCTATTCACAAAGCAGAACGTCCTGACCTAGTCTGTTTTACACTCAATATCCTGAGCATGTGATTCAACACGTTTAGTGAGCCCGTGGCAGACCCTGCTATCTGTCCCTCCCCCCTTCCTCCTGCTTTGAGAATCCTCAGGTTTTTCAGGCATCAGCTGCCTGGTGCTCCAGGGAGGCCGGGCATCTTCCGCGCTGCAGTGAGCAAGCTGATCATTTCGTCTGTACCAGTGGCTTAAGAAAAAGCACCCAAAGGGCCTTACGCCACACACACAACCCGGGGCGACATGTGCTGGGGGGCGTCCCAGTGCATTCCCTGGGCCTTTGACAGGAACGCAAGGAAGGAACAGTCGCCCAGCTTTCACATGTTCGCAGGTGAAGGTGTGTGTGATGCCAGGGGTTGTGCAGCCCTCTTGTGACCTGAGGACTCACCTGAGAACAAAACCTAATGCCCCAGCATGGCAGAGCAAAGAGATGGAAAGAACCTGGGTCCTTGATGTCACCTCCTGGGCACTGACCCTCCACCAGACCTCTCCCACTACCAACTCCTATGCAGTATGATCAGTGCCCTTTGCCCTGAGCCATTTTAAATTGGATTGACTATTAATGTGCCCCAGAGCCTCCTGACTGGTGAGAACATCCACTCACTACAGCGACCAGCTAAGCGTGGTGGCCTGAGAGCCAGGTGCTCACAGGCTTACGTTTTTTAAGAGAATCAAAGGCCTGTGCCTAGAAGTTAGTTAACTGGCAGCTCTGGGCAGGGAGACAAGCAGGTCTGGATGGAGCCGGGAAGCGTTTTTGGCTGCCTATCCTGGGCAAAGGAGGTTGTGCGGGCACTTGTGAAGCAACAGAAACCCTCCTCCAGGGACGGGGGGCCACACGGACACCCCAGCAGGCCTGTCCGTGGGTGCTGCTGGGAAGGAGGAGAATAAAAAGGAAGTAGGAAATGGCTAGAGCAAAGCCTTTCCCCCCCGCAAAAGTAAATGTGAGTTAACGACAGCCCTGACCCAGTGTAAATGTGCCCCGTCACTGACACCCTGTGCACCTCGGCGCCTTCGCAAACACGCTCAAGTAAAATCCGTGAGAACTGTGTACTCTGTGAGCGCCCTGAGCCACGGGGCCAGCTTGCTCGACGCCGTGAACCCCTTCCCACCAGCAGAGCAGGGTGAGTGCCGGCCGCCTGCACAGGCCGTTGTGGGGCGTGGGCAGGGCTGCGGAGGAGGTGGGGGTGACCCTGATGGTGGGACAGAAGTGGCTGCCAGGCTGGCTGCTCCCATGTGCCAGGCGCTGTACCTATCATCTCCTTCCATTGTCACGGGAACCCAGAGGGGGATGGGATCATCCCCGGTCCACAGACAAGTCGTCTGGACTAAACGGTGTCCCCCTAAATTAGGAATGATGACCTGGCCCACCTGTCTCCACCTGAGGGCCAAAGACTCAGGTGAGCGGTGACTCGCCTCCCGGCCTCCCATGGTGGCTGAAATAAACTTTGGGACTGGAAAACAGGCAGGCTTGATCCAGAAGGAGGTGGACGTGCAGGCCACACGCCCTAGGCTTCCCTCCTTGGATTGATCCCTGGGAAAACCAGCCTGTATGTCCGCAGGCTTGTGCGGGGGTGGTCTGCATCGTGCATCCAGGCCCCAGAAAGCACACCGATGTCCTGACACAGGAGAGGGGATGAGTGACATTGCCACATGTTACGGTGGTGGGAGCGGAAAGGAAAAGGCCTCGCCCATCCCCGGTGACAGACCTTGGGATGGGACATGGAGCAAAGCAGCAAGTCACAGGGCACACCTGATGCGACACTGTCCACACACGTCCCTGAAACACACACAACTAGACCATGCAGTCAAGGACATACAGCAAAACTATACCAAGGAGCCAGGAACTGATAGAAACCGAGTGGCAGCCCCCATGGGGAGGGCAGCACAGCGACGGTGATGCCCAGGGACATCCAGGGGACACTGGTGATGCTGGGAACTGGCGTGCGGCTTAGCTAGGGACATGACGTCCATTTCATCACTGTCTCACACACACACAAAGTATTTTATGGGCAAAGAGTGGCGCGCGCGTAGCTACTTCAGAGAAAAAACCATCATGGACACTGTTTCAGATGTAGTTCCTTCCCACGCGCTCTGCTGTAAGTCAGCCTGACTCAGCCCGGTCTCTTGGGATGACTCCACCAGCTGGTGTCCCGCTCCAGGCACTTTCCTCGAAAACAATTTGCCCAGAAATGCACCCTCAGATGCGACACCCCGACAGCCCATCACGCCACTGCCATCAGGCACGCCCGGCACGCAGGCCAGCGCCCGCTGAGGCCTCCGGTCCTCAGGCAAACCCTAGATCACATGGGTCTTTTCAGAAACAGCAAGAAAAGCAAGGTCAAGGTTCCCGGGCCAGATGCTGCAGGAAGGGCGCCTCTGCTCGCTTTTTCAGAAGTCAGAGAGCTGACCTGCCCGGGACAAAGTCCATGGCAGCTGCGGGTCTCACCTGCCCCCTTCATTCACTTGAAACACTATGGCTGTTTCAACGATGTTTCAAATCTTGATCGTGGCCCTGTGACCCTACACGGCTTCCCTCCTGCTGGCTTCCGGGGTCTCACCGCGATCCGCGTCTCAGGCCGGCCAGTCTCCCCTCGTTCTTCCGCAGACCAGCTCACTGCACCTCCCTCTGCGTACCTCCCCCACCACATCCCTGTCAAGTCTCAGCTAAGCCTTGCCTTGCGTTCTATACACCAGACGTCACACAAAGTACCTGGCATGTGGTTGGGGCTCAGCAGGCAGCAGCCGCTGTCCCGATATGGAGGTCCAACTTCCACTCCTCCGGGCTGGCACCCGTCCTTTCCCGAGCCAGTCTTCCTCTGGGTCTAGAGCGGTGATGGCTGGAATCTACAAAAGGAAAGATAACATGACTTGGCACGGGGCAGAGGTTGGAGACAGAACCATTCAAGTATCAGAGAGATGCCCTGCTTTGGAAGAAGAGGTTAGAAAATCCCAGGTGACATCTCTCCAGGTGACAGTGACACAGGGGACCATGGCCAGGGACTGCTGGGGAGAAGTGTTTCTGTTCCGGGCCATGGCCAGCCTGGAAGGCCACTGGCCACATGTCCCGAGACATCTGGGACTGGGCAGAAGAACAACGGGCAGGTTAGTCCTGGCCAGGGCGGAAGGTTCTTAGAAAGTCTTTGATAGGAGTGTTCGCAGAGTGGAGACGTTCTAACTGGCTACGAAATCGTTAGGTCAAAAGCGGCAAAGTGCACTGCTGCACCCACAAGAGCTCCCCTCACCGCGAATTATGTCTTCACCCCCTGCACACCCATGGGTCTGGGCAGGAGCACGGCACGCTCTGTGATTCCCCCAGGTGGTGTTCCTTAGGAGACCGGCAAGGCCATCCAGGAGCCCCGGAGAGGAAGGCCGGGGAGGGGCAAGGGGAGGCCTTACCCCTGAGAAGGTGAGGTGGGGGGCCTGACGCGTGGCCCACAGCTGCCGGGGTCCTTGTGGTCGGGGCCTCGGGCAGCTGTTCCTGGACCGACCGCTCTTAGCAGTGACAGGGACCCTGGGATATCACTGTTTAATCAGGAACTTGCTTGGTTTTGGCTTTGAGAATTAATCATGGGTGACACCAGATCTCCCAGGGCTGATAGAAGCTGTTCTTGTCGGCTGTCAGCCCACATCAGAGTGAGCTGTCACAGGCCCTCAGCCCCGGGGAGGTGGCAGTCACTTGCTTCTCTGGAGGACACCATCTCCTTCCTCTCTTTGTGGCCTCCCTGCTCCATAGCTGGGCCAGCACTGTGGGGCAAAGGCTGGGGCAGCAGGTGACCTTCACGGCCAAGGGAGATCAGCGGGTGGCCCGCAGGCCAATGAGCAGAGGCAAACGGGAATTCTACTTCTCCAAATTGGCAACAAAGAGCAAGAGAACATGCATTTCTTTTACAATCAGAAGAAAAGGTTTCCTACAAAATTAATTGTAAGAAGAATTTTAAGAGCACGAAAGGAAAACGAGATTTGCACAGGGTTGTAGAACTGCCCAAAATGTCAACATCGGGTGGAAAAATGGAGACACGAGCCAACCAGTACTGAAGCTGAACTTTCTATTTCTGCTGTGAGAACTTTGATTACACCCTCAGGAACTTGGTCGTAAGTTCAGGAAAATTTATAGGATATGTCTCATGAGAGACTACCTTCCTGGTATAATGTTTCACCGGTGGAAACATCATCCCCGATGCTTACAGACTTACCCTGTGCCAGGCACTTGCCAAGCACGACTGATAAACCTCAAAAAGCCTCTGAGGTGGGTGGCCCTTTATCATTGCTACTATCCTCACTATTTTCTAGCCAAGAAAACCAAGCCCAGGAGAGGTTCAGAGTCACATAGTCAGCATGGAAGTCAGGATTTGGACCCCAGTTTCTCTGACTTACTCTTCTTACCATACAGCATCTAGAATTGCTTCTTAAAAAATTAAAATTCACTTTGAGAAGGACTGTAAGCAGAAAGCGTATGCGTACTTAGTTCCTGAAATATCACTTTTACGTGCAAACTTCAGACAGAAGTAAAACTGTATTCTAAGATTGCAGCTATTGGCTCAGGGTTAAAAAGAACAATGATTGCTTCTCAAAAAAGGAATTTTTTGGTGAGCTGTTAGCTGGTATTCAAACACAGTCAAAACCCATTCGCCCTACAGCAAAGCTGTTTCATCGACCAGCCGTGCTACTTTGTCCCCTCCTACTTAAGAATAAACAGAGAGCCAAGGATCACTTGATGTTCAAGGAAAGTCTTCCTGTGAAAGGAAGAGATGGAAAGAGACAGGTTGATACAAAGAACTTGTAGGAAGCAGAAAATGCACAGAATAAGAGAAAACTTAAAAAAAAATCCCACCCACACCCTGATCATTAAAATCCATTGAGATGAAATAAGATATTGCATCCTTGAAACAAGAGTAGGATGCTATGAAAAAAGAATAATCAAAGAACAAGGAAGAGTTCTTAGCAATTAAAATAAAGCGCTAGGTGGGGCAGCTGGGTGGCTTAATTGGTTAAGCGGTGGCTTTCGCTCAGGTCATGATCTCATGGTTTGTGAGTTCAAGCCCCGCGTTGGACTCTGTGCTGACAGCTCAGAGCCTGGAGCCTGCTTCGGATTCTGTATTTCCTTCTCTCTCTGCCCTTCCGCTGCTCATACTCTGTCTCTGTGTCTCTCAAAAATAAGCAAACATTTAAAAATAAAATAAAATAAAATAAAGTACCAGAAATTTATCAATAGAAAGTCTGGAATACAAAGTTGAGGAAATCTTCCAGAAAATCAATACAGAGAAGAAAGATAAGAAAGGGCAGGAAAATGAGGTTAATTTAGGTTTAGTAGCCAATAACTGGAAATCCTGCAAAGAGAGTGAAAAAGTTATGTTTCCTTTCTTATCTAGTTTTTGGGGATATAATGTAAAGGGATGAAATTATCAGAGAAATAATATTATAGGATTCTCTCCAGATGTAAGAGCAAGAGTCTTCAGATTTAAATGGCCCTTTGGGTCCTCAGTACAATCAGAGGAGAAAGTACCTTCTTAGAACATTGTTGTGAAATTTCAGGCCATCAGAAATAAGAGAAGACCCTAAAAGCTTTCAGAAACATCAGGTCATATACAAAGGACTAGAAGTAAGTTTGGGATCAGACCTTTCAATAGCAATTCTGGAAGCTGGAAGACAATGAGGCAATGGCTTCACATTTGTGATGGAAAATATGTTTTGACCTAGAATTCTATTACACCACCACCAAACTATTAGGCATGAAGATAGGATGATATTATTTTCAGAAAAGCAGACTCTAAACATTTATCTCCCTTGTACCCCTTCTTAAGAGGCTACTAGAGGATATGCTCTGGTAAAATGAGGGATGAAAACAATAAAGAGGAAGGTACAGAGCTCAGGAAACAGAAAACCTAACTGGACAAAGCAGCAAGGAAAATTCCAAGATGAGAGAGATGTGGCAAGACGCAGCTGGCCAGGATTAGGGCAGGATCACACAGAGGCCACTAGAGGGAGGTGGCCAGGGGAGAAATGGAATAGTCATCTGATATATTTCATAATTTAGGAAATGATATTGTTAGGCAAATGACAGAACTGTGAGATGAAAAAATAATGAAGGATTGGCACATAAAAAACTCGCAACAAATGAAAAAAAAGGCAATATTAACTCCAGGAGAAAATAAAAAAGATAAGAAACAGTCACAGCATACAACTTGCCTCAACATAAATAATATTTACATAGTAACCATAACGTAACACACAAACCTGTGATCTAAATGCACTGACAGAATGGAGGAAGGGCAGATGCATGGAGTAGGCTACTCAGAAAAGAGGGCTTATCTACCTAAGAGTATGTCAATAAATAATGCCTTAAAATGGGTATGTTGGTAAACAGCAATGCAAACCTACTGCTTAGAAATAAGGAGATAAATAACAGAAGAAAAAACAACAATGAAGATGAGGTAGCAGTGGTTACTTCTGGGGATTAGGACGTGGGGATGGTGATGGCTAGGCTGGGACATTCAACTCATGACATGTATGATCTTGGTAAAAAAAATTAATAAAAAAATAACAGGTCAATTGTTGGAAATATGGGCAATACATTTAAGTATAAAGAATCAAACAGTTCTGGGGCACCTGGGTGGCTGAGTCGGTTGGGTGTCCAACTTCGGTTCAGGTCATGATCTCACAGTTCGTGGGTTTGAGCCCCATGTCAGCTCTGCGCTGACAGCTCTGAGCCTGGAATCTGCTGCAGATTCTGTGTCTCCCTCTCTCTCTGCCCCTCCCCTGCTCACACTCTGTCTCTCTCTCTCAAAAATAAACATTATCACTTCTCAGCCTTTTGGCTAAGATCAAGTGCACTATCAAAAATAAACGTTAAAAAAAAAAGAATCAAATAGTTACTTCCATTGTCTCTACACTTAACCTGTTCTGTCTCTTGTAGTGCTTTCCCAGATGTCACCTTGCTTCACAGGAGCTCCATAAGACAGGTTTTAACATTCCCATTTTATGATTGGTGGGATCAGAGAGCCAAATAACGGGGTGAGTCCCATAGAAACGGCGTGGCAGAGTTTCCAAGTCAGCCCTCCTGGACTCCAAGCCCCCTGATCTTAATTAAACTAGCAATCATCAGGAATAACATTTATGAAGCATCTAACCTAGCCGATTAGGTCCCTTGCTTCCTGGGCTCCATACCTTTCTCTTTATTGCTTTGGCCCTCATTTCGCTGGGGCATCCCACTATAGCTGGCTATGAAGATGGACACAGCAGCAGCTGTCGGCAGACGCTGTGCTGCATGGTCCGTGCAGATCATCTCATTTAACACGACAACCCTGTGAGGCACGTACCACTGGGCCATTTTATAGAAGAGAGCGTCAGGAAGCTTCTGTCCCCTGCGCACGCCTGTCTCATCTCCCGTAGGACTCAGCACAGGCTCTCACTCTTCCTGGCTGCTCCAAAAACATATCTGTTGGGTGAATAAATATCAAATCCCGAATCAAATAAACAACGAGGCTGTTATTAGATCAAATCCAGGGAGTGCCCAGCCCTTTGGAAAAGAGCTGTCGTTATGGGAGAGACCCCTCTTCTCTCCAGGAGCTGCCCCGGGGCGAAAGCCCTGGAAGCAGAAGGGGGTCATCGGGCAGTCAGATAAATGCATCTCTGGTTAATGGATCTCCCTGGATGACCAGAGTGAGAGGCATGAAATGGAGGGTTTAATTATTCCAAAGAAACCTCCACTTAACTGAAAGGATTTCTGGCCAAAAAAAAGAAAAGGAAAAAATTATTTAAAAGGATGACCTACTGCCTGTGAGGAAGGACCGAAGAGACACTGGTCCAGCTGTCTATGTGTTCACGGTCTTGGACACGAAGCTTTATGGAGAGAGACCAGAACCGTCCCTCCCGTGGGCCTCATGCACACAGCCCCCCGAAGCCCTCATTCCTATAAAAAGGACATGTAGAGAAACAGCTAGAAAAGCAGCCGCCCTGCAGGGTCCTTCCCTGGGGCCCCAGTTGACTTTGCAGCCTGAGTCCCCAGCTCTTCACTGGGATGACAGTATTTCTCGTCAGCACGGGCGCCACGGTCAGTAGGGCTCCGCCGATACGTATTTTGAAAGCGGCAATTATTGTTGTAAACCTGCAGGGGTATGGCAGACACTGCCAGCTGCCAACCTAACATCCATTCTCTCCTACCTATTAAGAGAGCCCCTTTTCTGTGTGGAGCATTCCTGTGCCCATCAAAAACTTGTGCCTGCAGACTCTCTGGTAAGTAGAGATGCTGTGTGACAGGATTCTGGCCAACGGGATGCACATGGAAGTTTCTGGAGACATTTAGAAGGGCTCTTTGAGAGCTGGGTGGCAGAATCAGGGGGAGAAGAGCCTTTTATTTGTCCCAGTCTTCCTACCTGGAATGCAGATGCAATGCTCTGAGTCAGAGCAGCTATTTTGTGAGCTTGAGGACAAAGGCCACACCCTAAGTAAGGATCCCTAGCATTTCTGGGTCCAAGCTAACCTTTGAGTTCTTGGTTCATGAGAAGAACAAAATCCCTAATATCCCTTTTACACAAAACTCTGATTCTGTTTTAAACAAGTAAGATCCAAGCCTTTGAAGAAAGTCATACTGATCCCAGCCACAGCCCCATCTCTGACTAACCGTCTTTTCTGTTTGTTTGCTCTGGTTCCTTTTTCTCTAGATACAAAACCAGAGTAAACAAACTAGTAAGGACCAACATGGGGTAGCCCGTGCAGACTGCCACGGGGAAACGGAACAGGGGGTCTCCGAGGGGCCAGCAGACCAGGAGGAGATAAGGCACAGCCCAGGGAATGCTACCAGATGACGCTCCTGGCTCGCAGCGCACAGGCCGGGAGATTCATGGCACCTGCCCACCAGGGTCCTCCGTTCCCAGTCACACCTCCGGCCGCTGTCACATCCACTGGAATCCCTCTCTTCTCTCAGTCAGCCCTTGTTCTTCCCAGGTGCACCGCCACCCTCCCCCCACCCCCTCCTCGGGGACCAGGCTCCCTGTAAACACACCCGGAGCTGCTCAAGATGCTTCGTCTGTCTGTCCGTCCATCCATCCATCTACTTTCAGGTAACCAGGGCAAAGGGACAATGGTTTCTTTTGTGGAAGAAAAATGTCTCGACCTGATATCTTTTAGGAAGGAGTATGCACATCAGAAGTCAGGGCCAGGGGTGGGACAGTAGGGAGCACGGCACACTTACTGAATGCAGAGACTGAGGCCATGGCAGGCCTCCCCCCCTGCCCTGTCCTCAGGCCTGTCACCCATCCCAGTTTCTACAGGGGCTTCTGACCTGCGCCGAGGCCAAGATCTTAGGAAGGATGCATGCCTCCTGCATTACCAAAGAATGCTGCTTCCCCTCCAGCTCTCACTTTCCTACCACGACCACAGAGAAGCTTTGGAAGGGAGCACAATGCAGAACGACAGATTTGGGTTGTTCTGAAATGCGAATCCATTTACCGCATCGGCTCTCCTGTGTTCCATCCCATGCTCTCGGGAGCCCCAGCGAGATGGCTCAGCCAAACCTAAGTGTGGTCTTGCTGTGGGGTTGGCCGGGGGGTGGGGAGCCTTGGCCTTGGTGACAATGAAATACCGTTCTCTCCCGCTCTTGTCTCGGAAGCCTGGGCAGCAAAGCACCTTTGCTATGGTGCCTTGGGGCCAGGTCCCTGAGACCTCCAGTGGATTCCAATTCAGCAGCCTTCCGGACTCTCGAAGGTCCTCTGCTTCATCTGGGGACCCACTGGCAGATTCTTCATCGAATGGTTGGGGTTGGGAGAAACTTGGGAGAGTCCACAGTCCCCCTGAATGCCTCATGTCAGGCCTGGGTTTGCTGTTGTGCTAACATGTGGGTGTTCAAGAAAGGTCGCTGAGGACAAACACTCTCAGGACCTAAGGTACTATGGTAAGAATACTCCATCGTCACAGAACTGTACTGAGTAGTCTGCTACCGAAGCACTTGGTGGCAGGCGATACGCTGAGCCCAGGCGGCTGCCCATTCAGACCCCTCCCAGCAGGACGCGGCTCCCCCTCCCAGAAGGGACCAACGTTCCGGTGCTTTCCACCTGGTTTTGCACTCACTCCTTTGCACACTCAATGGGATCCCTGGAGAGGGCTTGTGTTGTGCTCATTTGTGAGTCCCCAGCATGCAGTGAGCTCTCTGCACATCTGCCCAGAGCTCGAACGAATAGGACTCCTCCTGGAGTCCGGCCCAGAGTCCTCCTGGATGCGTGGAGTTCCTACTATGCACGAGCAGCCCCAAAGCAGGACGTGGAGTGTGCATTTCAGTGCATGCATCTGAGGTGTAACTCCAGCACAAGAGGAGGAAGGAGAGAGCAAGCTGCTCTTTGGTCTGGGGAGCTGGGGAGGCGGTTTGGGAGGGGAGAAGCTGGACAGAGGAAAGACATGGCCCTACACAGGACCCTGCTCCTGGGACTGGCCTGTGGGGGGAGGGGGGAGGCGAGGATCTTTCAAGCCAAAAGGTTGGGCCCTTGCATTTCACAGAAAACGTTACCAGCGCCATCAAGTGAGAGCCCCACTCGGAGAGCAGCCGGGATGAGACTGGAAGGCTCCAGGGGAGCCACATGGGGATCTTAAATCCCCGATCTGCTTCCTCCTCGTCTTGCTTGGCTGGTTCTGGAAGCCCCAGGAGCTCAAGCCCAGGTTAGAAGGCAGAGGCCATGTGTCTCTCAGGGGGCGGGGGATGCCTGGGAGGTTGGGAAGGGGACACGTCGGGGCGGACCCCAGCAGGGCAGTGGGAGCCCTATGTACTCAGTCACTCATGGGAGTCAACAGGCATTAGCCGTGAAAGAAACCTGCCTTCACGTCGAGAAGGTTTGGGGGGAAAGACTTTCCTTGCGATGACACACAAGTGACAAATTCAGGGATGTTCAGAGTGAAGTGGGGGACTGTGGCTGATGGGAAGGAGGAGGAAGCAGGGCCGGGGGTGGGGAGAGGGAGGAGGAAGGCTGGGGCGGCAGTGGCAGGTGGTGCCACTCAGTGATGGCAGATCAGGGGCTCGGAGAGGGAATCTTCCAGAGGGACAAGCAGCGGGCTGCTCAGAGGGGCTCACGTCCAAGGCCCAGGGCTGGTCCGCAGCCTCATAAGCTTCTAGCAGCGAGGTGGGCCAGTCCCTCTCTTCTGCATTCATCAGGAGCACCGAAAACACTCAGCATCGATGTGGTAACAGCTGACGATGCATTTGTCACTGTGGGAATTATCATAGGAACCGGTAAACGTGGTACACTTCAAAGTAGGTTTCCACAACCCTGCAGACGATTTCAATCAACAAGCAGGTCAGTATCTAGAAGAAGGCAGATTTCAGGTTTCTTCCTACGGGAAGCGGGTGTCGGTGGGGGGCGTGTCTGGATCCTGCTTCTGATGCCTCCACCCATGTCCATGCATAACACCAGCAAGCGAAATCAGGGAGCAAAAGCAGCAAAAATCCATCCAGTCAGGAGGGCAGCCGGTCTGAGGCTCTGGCTTTCTGGGGGCTGTATGGGGACCCCTGAGACTTCTTCTCAAACGACCTTCAGGTCTGAGCGAAGCTAGGGCAGGAAGCAGCGGCCCGGGGCGTCATGTGGACCTCAGACTTTCCTATTTTTACCCTGAGGTATTCAAGGCTTGAGGTCAGAGCAGTACTTTCTCTGACATGGGTTCCCTGGGCAGATTTGCAGGCAGCAGCAGAAGGGACAGAGGGTGGGGGGTTGAGGGCCAGAGAGACGAATCCTGCAGACTCTTTCGGTGTAGACCTGCAGAGCTGGGGGGTTGGGGGGAATCGCATGCAAGGAAGGTGTAGCCCCTGTCCTTGGGAGGTTAAAGTACATGGTGCTTGTTGGCGAGAAGAGACCTCACCCCCCACCCGGCCCAAAGAAGATGGGGGCTGTGGCCAGAGGATCACAGGAATTCTACCCTAAGAAGAGAGCCGAGCCCAAACACCTTTGCATAAGGAGATAAAACTATGTGTCCTGGTGGGAAGCACATGGTCCAAAAGGGAGGGAAGGTCCTGGATTTGAGCTCCAGTTCTGCCATTTGCTGCTGTGTGGCTTGTGGTGGGTTGCTTCACCTCTCTGAACCCCCACTTCTTGGTCTGTAGAGCTGGACAAGGACCCCTAACAGCTTAGGGCTGCTGCGGTGCATGTGGTAGGCGCTTAACCACGGATTCCAGCCCTTCAGAAGCCAACGGCACACTCGAGATGGAAACGAGGTGTCTCCCTGGGCACCCCGTGTAACCACCTACACGGGCAGAACTTTGAGAAAATCGTCAAAGATTTCCTGTCAAGCCTTTCTGGGCTTACGGTTGGCATCCACTCACCGGGCACGGTTAGCATCGCCATGTCCCCTGTGCTGCTTACGGACTCCGTAGGGGCCCCTCTTACTTCCTCGGGTGCCCTGCGGTCCAGCTGGTGCCTGGCACACACAGGCGCTGAATATTCATAAAGGGATTGATTTCCATGCATAAGCACTGGCTGTCTTCTCATTCTGGCTTTGTCCCTTCAGTGGGGAAGACCTTTCTGTCCGCCCACCCTGAGGGCTGTCGCCACCACAGCCTGACGGGATCACACGCCCTTCATTTGCCTCATTCTGCTGCGCCTGCAATTTGGACCCAAGCGCCAATCTATCTCAGCCTCTCAGTCAGTCATGGATTATGTCCCTCCAACTTGTGACCTGCGGAGACAGAGTGATCTGGCCACAAACCGTCCTAACTGGGTAAGCTGCAGAAGGGCCAGCTGGTCCAACACTCTGTCGGGAAGAAGAACTCTTGTCATTTGCTGGCGTCCCCGAACGTGGCTCTCAGTGTGCTGGCAGCTGCGATCTCTCTTCGCAGGGTGCCCCTCCCCCACAGCACTCCACTCCACCCCCCAGTCCAAGGATTTTCTCCATCATCAAGGAGAGCCCGTTCTAGCCAGTGGTGCACGCGAATTCGGTCCAGTCTGGAATCCTAATTCTTTGAGAATTGATAACCCAATACCAGCCAGCATTTTCCAGACTCAATGCCGAGGGCTTCACTGCCTCGCTGTGAAAGGTCACCAGCGGACCTTTGGGGGACACAATACCTCTCATGCCATGGGCACTCATTCGACATCAGAGGAGGCGGCAGAACAACTTGGCAACAAAACCCACCACGGACGGCAGGGGTGGAGGCAGGCAGAGTCTGAGAAAAGATCGCTGTGGCACAGAAAAGCTGGAAAGAGACCGTCGGCAAACCCAGTGTGTCACGCAGGGGCGTCAGTCACCTCATCTCAGATGACGCTGGATGGAGCTCATGCCTGGGACATGAGGGACAGTCAGGATGCTGATGGAAAGCTGCAGGACGAGTCAGTGGTTGTTAGTTTCAAGGGAGGGCTCTGGGCACCACCGCCCCTGATTCTTCTGGGACCAGTGACTCAGTTTGTGGGGCTTCCAGATGCCTGATTTATTCCCTTCCCCTCCTTCTGTGCATCTGCTAAGTCCCTACTTATTGCAGACATCTGGGGAAGAAGAAAGCACAGTGCCTGTGCCCGCACTCCTGTGACCACGATTAACACACCGAGCGTCGCCATGCCAGGCTGGGCAGGCACAGGAGCGAAGTTCAAACCAGCCAGACTTTCTGTCCTGGGGCATCCTGCCAAGAGATGGCCAGGGGTGGGGAGGACGGTAGTTAAAGTGCATTCACTGAATGTCCACTGTGTCAGGAGCAGAGTAAGTTTGTGCGTCCAGTCGGGCTTCTGGGAAGGAGACGGAGGAGGAGGAGGAAAGGACTCAGAAAGGGTCTCTTTACTCATAATTAAGTGCAAGATAAACAGCTTCCCCACGGAATGGGGTGCCTCCCTCCCACTGCCCGTGCAGCCCCACATTCCAATTAGCACCGTGTTATTCGGGTCCCCTATTACTTGAGAGAATCAAGAGGTGGCGGTAATTAATTGTGATAATGGGCGCAGAAGCAGAGCCAGCGCAGGGCGGGAAGGCCAGCCAGTGACACTGGGTTCCCCTACACAGCCTTGGGGGGCTGCTCGGGCTGTACAGACGGAGGGGTGGGCCAGGGCGGTGGGTGGAGACCCTCCCTGAAGGTGGCTCCTGCAAAGTCCCTCCTCCCACCTCTCTGTGCCCTGCTTCCCTTCCTAGTCCTGGTACTTCAAGCTCTCAGAGCCCGTGACTCTTGAAATGAAGACATTTATATGTGCAATGCATACTATTCACTGTGAAATGGGACGGGGTGCAATCTGTGCTATGACACGGACAAGCCTTGAACACATTACACAGAGCAGAAGGAACCAGACTCAAAAGGCCATGTGTCATAGGACACCTTCCATCGATGTGGAGTGTCCAGAATAGAGAAACCCATCTAGACAGAGAGCAGGGGAGTGGTGGCCAGGGGCTGGGGGTGGGTGGGCACGCTGGGGTGGCCACTAACGTACGTGGGGCTTTATTTTCTGTGTGACGGACATACTTTGGAACTAGGTGGAGGTGGTGGCTGGACAGCCCTGTGAGTGTGCTAAACACCATGGAATTGTTCACTTTCAGGTGGGGGGGCATTACATGAATTTCACTTCCCTCAACCAAATCTGATCAAATAAATAGAGCCCCAATTTCTCAAACACACCTGAGCTGCTGGTCTCGAACCAACACTAACCCTGGCCCTGACACAGCCCTGCCGGGAAGGCACCATCAACTCAGACAGAGACACAAGAGGGGCCCTGGGGGCAGGCAGGTGCACGCACCTCTCATCCCCCCACTCGGGGACGATGTGGGAATCAGGAGTGATGCTGGCAGGCTGTGTGTCCAGGAAAGGACATGAGGAAGGCGGATGCAGACAAAGGAGGCAGGGGTGTGGGGTGTTAAGAGAGGATGCAGGCTGAGAAAAAGGAACAGGAACTCAAGAGTTTTATTTAGTGCCCGCAGGTGCATGGCGAGGAAAGGAAAGAGAAATGAAGCAAGACACAGCCAAGCAGGGAGGGTGTGGGTGGGGGTGGGAAAGGGAAAGCAGGGTCTGGGCTGGGAGGCCTGCTTCCGTGTCAGTGTCCCTGGGTCAGTCTCCAGTGGCGGGGGTGGGGGAAGGGGACGTGGATCCTGAGGCAGCTGTGAGAGGCTCATGAACTTGAGTGATTTCCCGTAGGTCAGCTCGCCTGTTTTAAAGCCAGGAGGCAGCGTGAAATGTGAAAACACTGAGACTCACATTTTCCACGTATCTGAGCACCATAAAGGGGGTCGGGATGAGATAGTCACAAAACATCTCAGAACACTCCGGTTTCCTTCTGACGAGAGAGTCCTGTCTCGCGTCTCTCCTTAATGATCTATTACATAAGAGTGTCTTTAAATGAGTCTGTTGGGTTTGACTCAAGCCCCTGACTTTCTGACATCCCGTGCTCCCTACACGGTGAAGGGAAACGCTTTCCGAGAGCGGCAGGGCCGGGAACCTGGGGATCTCCATGCCCAGAGATCATCACTCGATTCTTGCCGTGAAAGCTCAGACAGCAGATGCAAACTGGATTACTTTTTGTTTTTTGGGTTGTGTCAAATGACCAGGATCACCAGTAATAAACAAGGCGGCCCGGTCCTAACTGCACCCAGACGCTGTAGGTGAGTGTGGACCTGAGGCTGTGGGGAGCGAGCGTCATCAGCAGCGGATGGGGCCTGGGGGCCTTCATGGCCCATTCTGTGCCCAAATGCGGGGGGCTCTGCACCAGCCTGTCTGCAAACCGCAGGGCAAACTTCTCCATCGAGGGTGCTCTCCGCCATGTGGCCTGAGGCACCCCTGAGCGACATGGTCTCTCGTGTGAAAGGACGCCCCCGAGACCTTGCTGACTTCTGCCAGTCCGTGATGTCAGTCTGACCTCCTGCAAGCAGAGGACAGCCTCCACTAAGCCCAAGGGCAGCACAAGCTCTGATCTTGCAGAATGGGTTCCTGGAGTGCTTCGTAGGAAATGAGGAACCTTCTCTAGGAGACACGGGTGGGGGGCTTCCCCTCGGGCCCTGGTCCTTCTGCCTCCTTGAAAAGCCATTCACGTCAGCCTGTGTCTTTTCTCCACCAGGGTTCTGGCCAAAGGTCTCTCGCTGGGCTTGGGGCTCCATGTCTCTCTCAGTGTGGCTGCGGGCAGGGCTAGCCTTGGGTTATCAGCGGACAGTTAGCGACAGGTGCCTTCCTTTGCACACGGAGTCTTAAACCTCGGAAGAACCGTGTGCCCGGCACTCCCGGGAGGGTGGGGCTGCAGGGCTGTGAGCCTCTGATAAAAGCAAGGACCCGAGCTCCTGGGGCAGGGACCCCGCACCCTCGGGGAGGGGGCTCCGGCACCTCTCTGCCCCCAACGAGAGCACATCCTGAGCGCTCAGGCCCACACCTCCACCCCTGCCACTGTCCTCCATCAGAACAAAGTTAGAGAGGCCAGCACGTAAAAATGCTGGATGATCGTTCTGGTCGGAATCAATCATCAGGCATCTATTGAGGGCCTTCTCTGGGCTCAGTTCCATGCTCGGTGCAATCAAAGTGACAGCATAAAATGGTCACCCAGCACCAGCTGCTTGAGAGTCGACAGTATTGTTTATGATATTAAGAAATGAAAGGGAGTGTGTGTGAAGCCGTTAGACACACGGTGTGGACGAGAGCAAGAGGGATGGGGCAGGGGGCGCAGGGCTTACCCAGCACCCCCCAGCCTGCAGCAGAAGCCTCCCCCGGGGGCTCTGCTAGCTCAGCGCCCACGTGTCTCGGAGCAGAGGGACCGGCCAGTTGGAAAATATACTCACGTGTTTGCAAACTATCTCTGTCCTGGGTCTGTCTGGGGGGGGTCCCTCCGTGGTCCCCTCAAACTCCCTCTCCTCCAGCGTGCTGCCTGCCAGGCCCTCAGAACATGCTGATGCCGGCACCAAAAGGCCGCCTCCCCCCCGGAAGCCCACAACACCCCACCAGGAGGCCGCCTCTATTTTTAGGGGCAGAGGTGGGGGATGGGGGGGTGCTGCCATACTTCCCTTTTTATTTTTGTTCTGAGCAGAGTCTGTGGGTGACTTTCCGCCCAGGGGGAAGGCTGGGAGACTCGCAAAGGGGGCCGGGCCATGCTGTCTCCAGCAGGCGGGGCTGCGTCGGCCATTGAGGTGCAGGGAGGACAGGGAGCAGGAAGGGAGGGCGGCTCGGGCAGGATCCTGGTGTCAGTCCTGCTCTCTCTTCCTGCTGTGCCCGACCTTGCCCAGGAGACCAGCGTTCCCCGCTGTGAACTGCAGGGAGGAGGAGGACCACAGGCGGGAAGTGTGTGTGGGGGGCTAGAACATTCCAGGGAAGATGTTCTGCACGTCTCACGCCCAGCTGCCCTGAGCCAAACACACGGTGCTCCTCTTTTCTGCTCTGCACGTCCTGGCCTCCACGCTGGCCACTGGCCTGGCTCCCCCAACCCTCTCACCCCATGGTGAGCACCGATCCCCCCACTCCCCGGGGGTGCAGAGGACCTTGGAAGGCTGCTGTGGGCAGAGGGATGCAGATGAAGTGTGCACGCGCAGGGGTCAGCCCTGCCTCTTTCTAGAAGCCGCAGCGTCCCCGCCATCCCTCTGCAGCCTCCGGATACCAGTATCTCCGCCCGGAGCTATGGCCTGATGCCACTGCAGCCTGATCCTGTGTCCCGGCCTGTCCCCTCTCCTTCCCTATGACACTGTGGTGCGGTCGGTGTGCATGCAACTAAGTACACAGCTCAAGCTTAGAAAAGACGACTCCCTTAGGACCGACGGAGAAGGGGGGCATGGCCACCGCCCCAGAAAGTCCCGGCCCCCTCCCCCAGAGGCCACCAGCACTGTGGTTTCTGGGACAGAAAAATGCAGAGGCGCTGTGCACGCTGTCCGGGGCCTGGCTTGCTGCCTTGGGTGCCGTGTGGGGTGCGCGTCCTGCGCACGTCCTGGTCACAGAATGTCTTCCATGGACGGGTGTCCCTCAGTTTACCCGATCACCTGTTGGGATGCTCTTGGACGTATCTTTGCATGGACAGGGCCGGATAGAGTGGTCGGCGTAGACCTTGCTCCGTAAGCAATCTCGGTCCTGTCTCCCAAAGCAGCTCAGCCTTCCCGCAGAGGAGTGACACGGTCCTTCTAGGTCCCAGCTCCTGCCTCTCCCTCTTCCTGAAGCTCTCGTCCGTGGATGCCCCCGTAGCGTGCTGGGCTGGACAGGCCCCCCTCTTCACAATGTGACCTTATCTGGAAAGAGGGTCTCTGCAGACGCACCTGAGCTGAGGTCTCCCTGGATCAGGGCGGGGCCTGATCGGTAACACACAGACACCAGGAAAGGTGGCCACGTGACTCTGGAAGCAGAGGTGGGGGTGTGGCCACGGGCCGTGGCACTTGGGGGCCACGGACCCTGCAGGAGTCGGGGGGATCCTTTCCTGGAGTATCTGGAGGAAGGGGAGCCCGGCCTCGTTCTCACTGTGATTTCAGACCTCTGGCCTCTAGGACTGTGAGAATGTGTTTCTTTTGTTTTGAGGAGACCAGGTTTTGGCAATTTGCTAAGTCTGTGGTATTTTGTTATGGAAGCTTCAGGAAGTGAATGGCCCGCAACACATCCAACTGTGCCTCCTAGTCAAACTCCTATCTGGCCTCAAAGCCCTCCATCACCAGTGCCTCCTCCTACGGGAAGCTCTCTCGGACTGCCCGCATCTCATGTGCTTTCCTCCTGTGCACCTCTGGACAGGACCCAGCAGGGCCGTGGGTGGGACCCTACAGGCAGCCAGGCTACCACAGGCCCATGTGGTAATGGGACAGGATGTGACCCTGATTTGGTGAGAGGCTGGCAGAGAGATGGAGGTTGAAAGGCTGGGTCTGGGGAGAGAGCTGAATGAGCAGATAGTCTTCACAGGAGCAACAGCGGGCAGTGCGGTCCCTGGGGGCTGCACGCTCAGGACTTCTTGCCCAGACTGAGGGGTTTGAGTGCAAGGGGCAGGGGACTGCCAGACAGGGCTCTGCCGATAGGAGACGGGGGTGCCCACCCTTCAGAACTGACTGCTGACCTCCGACCTCCCTCTGTGCTCCCATCTGCTGCAGCCAAGCAGAAGCCAGGGTCAGGGGGCCACAGATGGGGCCTGCTCGGGTCAGCCTCTGGGCAGGGCAGGTGGGGCGGGGCCGCAGGGCATCCTCCGAGGCCCCAGTTTCTCCACTGTCGTGTGTGATGACGCCGGTGGCAGCCTCATGGGTGTGTGTGTGTGTGAGTGAGGATGAAGAGATGCTGCTTGGAAGACGTGGGCCCAGCGTGCGCACATGGTCACCCGTCAGGGATGGTCCTCTTGCTCTGCTCAGAGCAACAGCCTCCTTCCTGAGGACAGAAAGGGTTTTGGCGTCTCCGGTCACGCTCCTACATTCCAAGTATAGGCTGTGATGGCTGAACTGTTGGCTTGAGCTGGAAAGAGCAGGAAGAAGGGGGCGCGCGTCCCCTCTCTGGGCAGGGAGGGGCTGCAGGAGAGCCCCTTCGGGACAGCTACATCCTTGTCTTCCTTGTCCTCGTCCCCTGGTTCTGGAAGCCCTGCTTACTGGCAAACCCTCACCCCCCCTGCAGTCCCGTGTGGCCGCTGCCGTGACTGCCAGGAAGCCGAGGCTTGGAGAAGTCGGGGACTCGCCTGAGGTCACGCATGTCTCAGTCCGCTCCTGCTGCTACCACAAAGTATGTCCGACCGCGCAGCTCAGACAACAGGCGTTCATTCTCTCTGTTCTGCAGCCTGGGAAGTCCACGGTCAAGGTGCCGGCAGATCCGGTGTCCGGTGAGAGACTCCTCCTGGTCCCAGGATGGCCGCCATCCCATGGCGTCCTCACGTGGGCTGTCCTTGGCGTGTGCTCACAATGAGAGAGTCCTGACACTCTCTCCTCTTCCTACAAGACCCCTAATCCCATCACAAGGCCCTGCCCTCACGACATCACCCAAAACTAATTTCCTTCCAAGGGCTCTGTCCCCAAATACCACTGCGTTGGGGTGTAGGGCTTGAAGCACATGGATTCTGGGGGTCACGGACACGCTGCTCACACAGCATGTGGGCAGTGGCAGGAAGAGTTCACGGTCTGGATCCATGTGGGATAAAAGGTGGGCTTGCCTGTCTCTCTCTCAGGGCCAGGCCCGCTCTCTACCTGCCCTGCCCCAGAGTGAAGCCCCCCTTGAGGGTGGTCGGAGCACAAGGTGATGGGATTCCCGAGCTGGGAGGCTCTTTGGTGCCACTGAAGCCACGTACACTGTTGTTTCACAGTCTGTGAATGGACCGAACCGCAAGGCAGAACGAAGCGTCTGCTGGAGGAGATGGCCCAGTGCCTGCTTCGTGTGACTCAGCGGGCCCTGCACGTGCATTCTTCTCAGGCTGCTCTCCCCCCGGGCACCCCGTAGGATCGCACTACCCTCCACGTTGCAGAAGAGGGTGTGGATGCCAGGGCCTGGACCCCACACGGAGGTGGGGGAGGCTCGGGACTGACCCCGGTCTCCTTGACTTCCGCCCACTGGACCTTCCATCACTCCACGTCTTCCTTCCTCCCTCAGACGAAGTGGATCCTTCCGAGCGGGGATATACCCACCAGAACCGAGCTGAGGGAAACAGCCGCGTCCTTTATGAGAAGGGGCATCCAACCAGGCTGAGGGTGGGGCCCAAGGCCCCCGAGGCCCTTCCATTGCGGGGATGCTCAGACCCGCCCCACCAGACAGACCGGAACAGAGTGGGTCGTTTTTCCAGGAGCGGATGAGGAGATGCCCACTGGGCCCATCAAGGGCACAGCACAAGGGCTGTGGGCATCGGAGGGCAGAAGAGCTGCATCCTCACGGGTAGTAGCTGCATGACATGTGACAGGAAGTGAGATCTGACAGCTTCTGGCACACACACCCCATGTGGCTGGAGTTGGAGCTGTAGGAGAATGGCTTTTCTAGTATTTTCCACACACACTATCCCGCTCTGTGATGAAACAGCCTCTAGGGGGCTCGGTGCCCCTGGACACAATACACACCCGCACTGGCCTGGGGCTCTGGCGTCCCAGCCGCACCCCAGAGGCCCGGGTGTGTCCCACCAAGGCCCCGAGACGCCCAAGGACGCAGGATTCAACCTCTTCCCCTGTGTGGTTTGTTTTATTTATTTCCGCCTGGAAGCCGTAGTTCTAAACAGCGCTGGCCCTTGACTGCTGACTCAGCACCAGAGCCCAAACTCATAAAATCCTATTTCAAAAAGGTCCAATGATTTTATTTTCTGACCATAAATATGAAATTTAATTAGCAGCTTGCTACTAATGAAGTCCCCGTGTTAGTCGGCCTGGAGACACAGAGCAGGAGAATGCCCCACGTTCAGCAGAGCTGGCTGCCTGGTTAACCCCTGCGCCACCCCCTGCCTGTGGCCAGGACCCTCGAGGCCTGGAGAGCCCGCGGCAGCCTCTGACCTGGAAGGACAAGGGGGCCGCTCGCTCAGAGAACTGGATGTGGGTCAGATGTCCCCTCCGGGCCGGTGGGAAGTCCAGGGCTCTCTGGCCTGGCTTTGTCTCCACGGCAGGAGGGAGGGAGGGACTGGAAAGAAGCTGGAGGAGGAAACATTAGCACTTACAAAGAGCCCCGTTATTCTTCCTCCCTGGACATCAGTGAGAGAACAACATGGCGGGTATTTGCACTTGACCAAACACGTGAAGCCCAACACCCACCCTGCTCCTCCAACGACCCTGGGCCTTGATTTATCTTTTATAAAATGGGAATCTATAAATAAGCTAGAAATAGTTGATCTATAAAATAAGCACGGTGCCCACGGCTGGTGGAATTTTAGCGATGATTAAACAAATTTCCAAAGCTCGTGCCCGGAACAAAGGTGGTGCTTGGGAAATGGAAGCCTCCATTGTTATCATCCTTGTATGAGTTCATTAGTGAAATCCAAAGGCCAGAACTCACTAAGGTCTGAGCTCCTGTTGAGAAGAAACGGAGTATCTCAAGCCTCTTCCAAAAAGCTAAAGACACGAAAAACGCAATCCACCGGTTGGTGCAAAAGTAATGGGAACATCAACTGAAATGTGGTGCGCATCAGTGTCTAAAATCCAGGGGTGTGTGCGCGTGCAGTGTAAGGATGTGTCCTTCACACGGGTGAGGTCCTGGCCGTGCACACACCCTGTGCATGTACATGGGAGCACACGCGTGGTCCTTCCAAACTCGAATACCTGTCAGACGTGAGCCACGCTCCCTCCGGACGGAATCTACAGCATGAAACTTCCGGCCTAGTTTGTCATCAAAGCACACAATATCACATCCCAGAAAAAGGTTTATGGCAGAAGGTAATAGAGTTTTGAGGGTTGTTTTCTTTCTTGCCTATTATTTTTTAATTGAAGCATATTGCCATTCTGCTGGCATCTGAGTTCTTGAACAAGTAGGAAGAGCGCATGTTTAAGCGCCCTGTGGCTGGGCAGGGAATTCTCCTAGGGTCACGGCTGAGATTTCTGGGTTGCTGGGGCCGGAACACCCTCAGGTATAACGGGCAGCCCCAAAGGGTGCTGCTGGCTTTAAGGACTAAATGTCATGGTTGAACTATGCTGTGTCAATCCAATCCTTTTGTCTCCATTTACTGGGTTTAGCACCATGGTCTCTCCACCAAAGGCATCCGCTGATTTCCCGAGGGAGGACCTGCCCTGGTGCAGAGGCTGAAATCCCTCATCGGGCGGCGCTTGTCTGGGGGCCCTGGGCACCAGCACCACCTGGAGCTAGTTGGACCTGCGGCTCTTCAGGCTTCATCTCCATCATTCTGAGTCAGAGCCTGCATTTTAACGAGCTCTCTGGCTGACTCACTCACGCAGACACTGGGGAGGGCCCTGCTAGTCCAGCCTCACTGCAGACGTGCTGTTGACCTCCTTTCTCTCCTTTTCAGTACTCTCCTCTTCAGATCTCCTGGAACATGTGTTTGCTGCCCATGCTGGTCTCTCCCGGCTCACACCCTGCCTGGCCTTGGATGGGGTTTCCGACTTTCCATTTTGACTCAACACATTCGAGCTTCTTATGGGCAACTGAGGGCCAAGTAGGACCGGGTCTTCATGCTTCATCGCTCTGTGGCCCTTGCCTTGCCGTGGGCCCTGGATGCTCATGTGTGCAATACAACACGTTGGTGGCACACTGACTTCATTCCTGATCAACAACATCACCGGAAACAATGCCTGAAACTGGGGGATCTGGGCTCGGCTATGCTTTGCCCACCTCGGCTTCCAACAGACGTCTCCCAACCACTCTTGGAAGAACACTGTTCCCTTGTCGCTAGTCCTGTAAAGTGAAGCAAGGATTCTTTTGTGAAGTAAGGATTCAGCCCCACAGTTATTTCTTACACAATTCTAATATTTCATGCTACAAGATTTTGGGGGGCATCCTTGAAGTCTTATTTGTGGACAGGGTGTCCCATGATTTCTACTTACAATAAACCCTACATTGTTGCCCATCTTTTCTAATACCTTCTCGTCTGGCTTGGTGAATTCAGATGAGTCATGAGGCGTGTGGAAAGTAATTACAAATAACAGCAAAAACACTAAACAAGTATAAGGTGCAACAAGATATCTGAAACTGTAGACAGTGGAAGAGGGGGCTCAGGGTGACGCCAATGGGACACCAACTTAGGAGGGAAACCTCATGGCTGCTCTGGCTTTTCTCCTGCATACACATCACACAGGGTGGGCAGAAAGGTGGGGCCCAGAGCACAGCAGCTTCACCCAACTGGGGAGGCAGAAATCAGAGTTCAGGGCTGTGGAGGTCTGCACTTTGGGAAGAGGGAGGCCGAGGGGCTAAATACTAAATGACGCAAGCACAAGCAGGACTCCACGAGTGTGGCAGGGAACAGTGAGACGGGGCTGTGACCTGAAAAGTTTCACATGACACACAAGACTGAAAGATACTGGAGTTCAAACTAGCCAGACTATAGAGACCTCAGTGAGTTAGTGACCCAGAAAGTCTACACCTTGGGAAAAGGCCTACTCCAACTCCAGAATACAAGCTACACTAGAGGCACCTAACCAAACTCAACAATAAGTTTCAAAAGGGTCAGGCCTATTCATGCATAAATTAACTATGTGCCAGGTCATAACTTACCACAAATGACAGACAATCCAATCCAGGAATGCGGTATCCGCCAGTACCAGCATTCAAGAAGAAATTTCACTAGACGTGCGCATAAGCCGACAGAGTGGACTCATAACCGCAAGGAAAGAAACCAGTCGGCCGAAACAGACCCAGAAATTACAGTCTGCACACCAAGTCTTTACAGCAGCCAGTATAAAGAGGTCAAAGATTTAAAGAAAACATGGACACAATGATAAAACAGATACAAAAAAAGAAATAAATGAAAATTCTAGATGTAAAAATTAGAATATAGGGGCACCTGGGTGGCTCAGTCAGTTAAGTGTCCAACTTTGGCTCAGGTCATGATCTTGGCAGTTCGTGGGTTCGAGCCCTGTGTTGGGCTCTGTGCTGACAGCTAGCTTTGGATTCTGTGTCTCCCTCTCTCTCTGACACTCCCCTGCTTGCACTCTCTCTGTCTCTCAAATATAAATTAAAAAAACATTAAAAATTAGAATATAGAAGTTATACATTTGGATAGATGGGTTTAACAACTGCTTGGGCATTATGGAATATATAGTCAACATGAAAACAGGACAGCAGAAACTATACACCTGAGGCACAGAAGGGAAGAAAAGGCTGAAAACATGGAAGAGAAAATTAACAAATTGTAGGATAATAGCAAGCAGTCTAACATTCATGTAATTAGAGTCCCAGAAGGAGAAGAAAAAGAGAAATCCTAGAAGAGACCTTATTTTTGTAAAATGTTTCCATATTCAGGGCACCTGGGTGGCTCAGTTGGCTAAGCATCTGACTCTTGGTTCCTTCTAAGAGGTCATGACCTCTTAATTCATGGTTTCAAGTCCTACATCAGGCTCTGTGCTGACGGTGCAGAGCCTGCTTGGGATTTTCTCTCTTTCTCTCTCTCCCTTTCTCTCTGCCCCTCCCCTGCTTGTCTTGGCATGCTCTACCTCTCAAAATAAATAAACTGTAAAGATAAAATAAAATGTTTCCAGAATTGATGAAAAATATCAATCTGTAGATTCAAGAAACTCAGTGAACCTGAAGCAAAAAACCCCACAAAACTGTATATAGTCATATCTCAATCAAATGGCTAGAAATTGAACATAGAAGAATTCTAAAGCTTACAGTAGAAAGATGCATTCTACACCTTGGAACAGTGGTAAGAATTATTGTTCATTCTTCATGGGAAACACTGTGGAGAAGAAAATAGAACCACATCCTTAAAGTGCTGAAACAAAAGGTCAACTTGGAATTCTTTACCCAGTAAAATATCTTTCAAAAATAGAATGAAATAAGGGCTCTCTTTCTTTGATAAAAAGCTGACAAAATTCATCCCCAGCAGACCTGGGGTGTAAGTAATGTAAAGAATAGTCTTCCGAGTGAAGAAAAGTGACACCAGATGAAAACGTGGATCTGCATGAAGAACTGAGGAATGCCCAAAATGATAAATACGTGAGTAAATATGTTTTTCATTTTCAATTTTTTAAAAAGATGATGACTTAAAACAAAAATAACACTTGATTGTGCCCTTTATAACTTATATAGAAAATACATGCCATCAGTTGGTTGAGTGTCCGACTTCATCTCAGGTCATGATCTCATAGTTCGTGGGTACAAGCCCCGCATCAGGTTCTGTGCTGACAGCTCCGAGCCTGGAGCCTGTTTCAGATTCTGTGTCTCCCTCTCTCTCCGCCCCCTCCCCTGCTCATGCTATGTCTCTCTTTGCCTCAGAAATAAATAAAATAAACAAACAAACAAAAAAAAGAAAATACATGCCAATAATAACACCAGGATGAAAGGGGGGTTAAATGAAAGCATGTCTTTACACTAAATGTAAAGTAATGGAATACAAGGTAGGTTGTGGTAAGTTAAAGATGCATCTTATAAACCACAGAGCAACTGCACATTCACATGAATAAAATAAAAGAAGTAGGCTAATGAGTCACCAGAGAAGATAAAATAGAATACCAGGAAAGATTAATTTGATTAATCTTTTTTGATTAATCCAAAGAAAGGCAGAAAAAGAGGGAAAATGAATCAAAGAATGGATGCATCATAATGAAAACACACAGATGGCAAACGTAAATGGATTAAACACTTCAATTAAAAGGCAGAGATTATCCGGATGAATTAAAAAAAAAACACCCAACTATAAGCTGTGTATAAGAGACACACATTAAATATAAAGACACAAACAAGGTTAAGGTAAAATTTCAGAAACATTATTCATAAAAACTGGAATGGCTATACTAGAATCACAAAAATAGACTTCCGTGAAAGGAATATTATCAGAGACAAACAGGGACATTTTTTAATGATGGTGGAGTCCATCCAGAAGCTATGACAGTCCTAAATGTGTGTGTAATAGCAGAGCTTCAAGACACATGGCAAAAAATACACAAGACTGAAGGGGGATTAGACAAATCTGCCATTATAGTTGTAGATTTCAAGACTCCTCTCAGTTATTTTGAGGACAAGTATAAAAATCAAGGATATAGAAGATTTGAACAACACTATCAACCAACTTGACCTAAATGACATTTACAAGACCTGGCAACTAACAAGAGCAGCACATCTGCAGAATGCACGTGCTTTTCAAATGGACACGAAACATCCACCAAGACCTTATGTTGGTCCATAAGACAAGTCTCAATAGCTTTAATATGATTACAATTATATAAAATATATTTTCTGGCAAAAGGGAATTAAATCAGAAGTTGATAATTAAAACTCCCTAGATATTTGGAAATTAAGTGACACTGTCCTAAATAACCCATTGCTCAAAGAAGAAGTGAAAGGGGAATTTTGAGAATACTTTGAACTGAATAGAAATAAAAACACAATATCAAAAATTTGTGGCATATAGCTACAGCAATGCTTAGGGAAAAACTCTAATTTTAAAGGCTTATATTAGAAAAGAAGAATGGTTTCAAATTAATGATCTAAATTTCTACATTAAGAAGCCAGAAATGTCAGAGTAAGTAGAGGAAAGGAGATAATAAAGATGAGTGGAAAACAATAAAATAGAAAATATAATAGCAATATGGAAAAATAGATAAAACACATTCTTTGAAAAGATTAACAAAATTGGGAAGACTAAGACTAGACTAAGAAAAAAATGGAGAAAACAAAATAATCAATATTAGAAATCAGAGAGAGATGTAACTAGAAGTCCTCCAGGCATTGAGAAGATATTTTGGGAATATTATGAAAAACTTTATGCCCACAAATTCTACACGTAGATGATAAGGACAAAAATTATTCAAAGACACAAATTCCCAAAATTGATGTAAGAGGAAATAGACAATGTGAGTTAGCCTATCTATTAAGAGTTTGAAGTCATTATCGGAAACTCCCCCACAAAGAAAGCTCTAGATTCATATGGCTTCACTGAATTCCATCAAACACTTAAGAGAAATGACACCAATTTTACATAAACTCTTTCATAAAACAGAGAAAGCAGTAATATTCCCCATCTCATTTTATGTGCCCCAAATTGTGTTGATTCCAAAACCAAATGAAGACATTACAGGAAAAGAAAATTGAAAACCAAAACAAAACAGTATCCTTCATGAATATAGATGCAAAAAGTCTTAATGTAATCTTAGCACAAAATTTCAGAAATAATATAGAAAGGGTAACACATCATAACCAAGTGTGGTTGATGCCGGGAATGTAAGGTCGGTTCAATGTTCAAAAGAATCATCCAATGTAATACATCTTATTAAGAGACTAAAGAGGAAAAAAAAAACACATGATTATCTCAATAGATGCAGAAATCATTTGGCAAAACTCAATACTCATTCATATTAAAAAACACAAACTAGAATAGAAGGAACTACCCTCAACCTGCTAATAGCTAGCATCATACTTCATGACCAAAGATGAAATACTTTCCCTCTAACATTGGTAACAAAGCAAAATGTTCCATGAACAACTTCTATTCAGCATTGTACAGGGGTTTCTAGACAGTGCAATAAGGCAAGAAAAAGAAATAAAGGAAATGAAGATTAGAAAGGAAGAGGTAAAACTGCCACGATTTGCAGACATCATGATTGTATACAGACGAAATACAAAGGAATCTATAAAAAAAATACTAGAATTAGTATCAATAACTACTTATAATTAATCACACATTTAGCTAGAACACAGGATGCAAGGTCAATATACAAAAATTTAAAAACCTCTAATATCAAAAAATATAAAATACTTCAATTTAAACACAATGAAAGATATATAAAGTGTCCACACTGAAAACTACAAAGCATTGCTAAAAATAAAATAAAGACACCATAAACCAAATGGAGAGGTATGTCATGGTCACAGGTTGGAAGGTTCGGTTCTTCAATGTTGTTGACATGTTAAGGTATCTGTTGGGTTGAAATTTACCTACAATTTCAATACATTTCAATCAAATACCATGAACCAACTAATTCTAATGTTTATATAGGAAGGCCAGGAACAATTCTGGAAAAAAAAAGGAATAAAACTGGAGGGATATGATATAAACTAATATATGTTAATTATATCTAATATATCTATTTATGTATTCTATGATAATGTATGTTATCAATTGCATTATTATATAATATGTAATTATTATGATTTATATACTTATATATAGATATAATTTTAAGACTTTTAAAACTATAAAGTGTGTTTTGTTGTATAAAGATAGGCAATAAATCAATGAAAGAGAATAGTGAGTCCAAAGAAGATCGACAGCTACGTTGTCGGTTAATTTTTGACAAACACACCATAGCAATTCAAAGGTGGCAGGAAAATCTTTTTAGTGATCGTTGCTGGAGCAGTAGGATGTCTACATGGATAAAAGTCATCCTCACACTGGACACTAATATTAACTCAAGGTAGACCACAGATTTAAACCTAAAGTCCCAAACTCTCATGTTTGTAGAAGAAAGCGTTAAGAATATCTTTACAGCCTTGAGGTGGGCAAAGATTTCCTGGACAAAATCCAGAAAGCACTAACCACAAAACTGATAAAAGAAAAACAAAATCAATAAACTTCAGCAAAATAAAAAACTTGAAAAACCGCCAATGAAAAACACTAGTAAAAAAATGAATAGGGAAGCCCTAGACTTGGAGGAAAAGTATTGCCATCTATATGCCCCAAGATAAAGAACTGGTACCTGGAATGCATAAAGAACTCCTCAAATAAAAACTAAACAGTAACTGGTCAAAGAGTAGATGAAAGACCTGAGCAAGCATTTCAAAGGGGAACAAATACAAATCAGCGCATGAAAAAGAGCTCAAGATTACGAGTCACCAGGCGACTGCAAATTCAAAGAACACGAGGTAACATCACACGTCCAACAGAACGGCCAAAGTAGAGAACTAAGGACGCCGTACGTAGGGAAGAGGCAGGAAACGAGCACTCTGATGCCCCGCTGGTGGGTTGTCCAAGAGTACAGCCACTTTGGAAAAATGGTGTGGCAGCTCTTGCAAAATTAAACAAGCACTTGTCCTCTGACCCAGCGAAGACCTAGGGTCCTAGGACCTAGGACCCAGGTCTTTACTCAAGTGAATGAAAACATGTCTGCACAAAGATGTGCACATGAACGTTTATTACGGCTTCACTCATGACAGCTGAAGACCGGAAGCAATCCAAATGTCTGTCAACAGGATGATGGATAAACCATCTGTACTAAGAAAAAGGAAGACCAAGGATCAAACCTGGTATGGTGTGCCCTCCGGTCCAAATTCATATCCATCCCACTTGCAAAACACATTCACCCCCTTCCAGCACTCCGCTAAGTCTTGAACTATCTCCACAAGGCCCCTGTTAACACGCACATGTCACCTTGGAAGAGAGGCTGTACTTGACAACTCTCTTCCGGACTTGTCCCATTAGAAAGCTGGAAGTGACCTTGAAAGGCTCAGGGATCCTGGTCCCGGGCAGAGAAGAGACAAGTTGGGCAAGTTTCAACACAGGTCATGGATGGGCAGCCAACAGCCTGGGTCTCCACGGGGGCTCTGAACAGCCCGTATCAGGCTTTGGGATATGCAGGCCCAGACCACAGATGTGCAGCCAATGCATACTTTTCTGCATTAAAATTCAAAAGAGCAATATGGGTGCTCATTCAGGCCAACATCCCATCAGACATGGAAGACTCTTCCCAAGGTTTGGGGAGGAAGTTTCTGGTGGCCATCCTGGACTGGTATCTGACCCCCTCAGAGGCACCACCATCCGTGGGGCCCTGAGAACCAGGGAACATGCTCTGATGCTTGTTAACTCCGCAGGAAAGGTGGCAGGGAGAAGGTTGCATCCACAGAGAGACAGAGGTGAGGTCAAGGCCATGTGCCTTCTCCACGGAGGAATGAATTGTGAGCAGGGTGGGCAACTGGCTGCGTCCTGCAGGTTTAGCAGCTGGTTCTCAGTAAACTTGTCCCTGACACGCCCCACCATCCCTCCCCTTTCCCCAGGCCGGAGGCACTCGTTCTACCACCAAATCCCCCTTGTGCCTCCTTCATCGTGTCCCATCGAAGTCTGACCCAGAAAACACAGCAAGCCACCACCTTCTCACAATGCCCCTGGGATGCAGATATTCCTGGTCACGACTGGCTCAGAACTGAATTCCCTGCCGGGGTAACCCTGCGGGATGAATGAACCCCATTCACACACAAGCACCGACCCTCCAAACCAAGGTTCCGGCTGCCAGCTCCGCAATGTGTCAGCTCCTTCCTGAACACCTGTTTCCTAAGAGCGGAAACAGCGCTTCCTAACGGGAGTTCCAAACATCAGGGATCTGACTGCGTGTGGGTCAGGGGGATAGAGCTGTTCTGCAAAAGGGGGCCTCAAAACCAAGCACTGTTCGTATGTGAGGAAAAAAAAAACACTAGAGGAGCGGGCTGCAGTGGGGGCACACGTCGATGCCCTTGCCAGACAGAAGCTCGGAAGTTTGCAAGAACATCTAAGAAGTGTTAGCAGAAAAGCTCACTCTCTGTCGGTAACTGTACCAGACAACAGCCTGGGGGCTTAACCAACAGACATTAATATCTTGTGGTTCTGGAGGCCCAAGTCCAAGGTCAAGGCACCGACAGGGCTGGTTTCCAGCCAGAGCCTCTTCCTGGCTTGCAGACCACTGGCCGCTGCCTCAGTGTGTCCTCACACGGCCTCCCTGCTGTGTGCCCACATCCCCGTATCTCCTCCTCCTCGCATAGAAGGACACTCATCCCATTGGGTCAGAGCCCCACGGGTACCATCTCACATAACCTTAATTAGTTCCTTATAGGACCGTCTCCAGATACAGTCACAAGGGGACTCAGGCCGTGGACGTGTGAATGTGGAGGGGACAAGACAGTAACTAAGCACACCACTTCTCCGACTTCACAGGACGTGTGAACCACGTGGATTTTTTTTTATAGTTTATTTATTTTTGAGACATAGAGAGACAGGCACAAGTGGGGGAGGGGCAGAGAGAGAGGGAGACACAATCTGAGAGAGGGTCTAGGCTCTGAGCTGTCAGCACAGAGCCTGAAACAGGGCTAGAACCCACCAACTGTGAGATCATGACCTGAGCTGAAGTCAGATGCTCAACCAACTGAGCCACCCAGGCGCCCCCAAACGGACTTTTTCAAACAAAGGGGACTTCGCCGATGACGAGCACATGGAGTCCTCCCAGCAATGCCAGCACTGCTCAACATTTCACGGGACACCCTCCCAGTTGCCCCCCGGTGACACTTTATAAGCCATGGTCCTAAAGTTTGAACAACAGCCCCCAAGGGGAAGGATTCCGGTCCTCTGGGGCCCACACAGCAGCCCTGCCCAGGAACTTAGGCTCCCCATGCCCCTGCCTCCACCCGTGTTGGTCCTTGTGCCTCGAATGCAGATTCCCAAAGCAGGTGGTTGGAAGCGCCTGAGAATCTGCGTGTCTAATGGGATGCTGGCCTGCAGGGAGCATTTTGAGTAGTAGCAAGGGCGTTTGTCCCTTGGTTGGTCCCCAACAGCAGTCATCAGCCATGGGACTAGACCCATAAAGGCTGCCTCTCATGTAATCCTTGGGACAGCCACAGGAAAATTTCAGAATCACATGCATTTGACCAAGACCTGGCATCTGGAGACAGCAGGTAACTTGTTCCAGGTCACTGGCAGTGAGTGATATGGGCAGGATATGAACCCAGGTCAGGTGACACATCCTCACTGCCCTGCCACCTCCGTTAAGTGCCAGGTGATGTGATATTAACCTTTTTTTTTTTTTTTTTTGGTTTAATCTCTCCCCTTCCTGCCTCCAGCAAGCCAGCTGGGATGAGAATCTATCGGGGAAGGACAGACATGGGGACCCAGGAACACATCAAGAATAGCAAAACAGAGTTAACAAAGACAGAGGTGACTTCTTCAGGTCTCCTATCACCGGCCGTGATTAATTTACAGCTTTTTACATGCTAATGTTTTCCTGCCTTCTGCCAGTAATAAATAACCAATATGCTTTAATACCTCGTTATTATTCATCCCTTTCAGATATTTGGATTTTGATTCTTCACTGCCGTTCAATCACATTGAATTTCTTTAACCAGAACAGCTCCATTAAGAGTCCCCTCCAAGGACATCCTGGCGGGGTGGTGACAATAATGGATAATGGGTGACAAGTGAGAGTGGGGAGCTGCCGCACGAAATATTAGCAGCCGTGGGGAAAGAGGGGGAAGCCGTAATAAAAAACATCACCAAACTACATTTAAGTGACGCTGGGGTTGTGACACAAGCCAATAAAGCCAGGAGCCTTACAGTCACGGCTGATGCGCCATCCGTAACGTGCCTTCCTTTGCTGGTTTCTCCAGCAGAGACACGGACCCCCTTCACCGACTTCCTCCCGTGAGTGCTCCCCTCGTGCACGGGCAGAGATGGCTCCACCGCGCCGGCCGTGGACTGCTGGAAGGTCCTTGGAGCTCTCTCCCTCTTTCCTCCTCAATGTGCTTCTTGAGCAAGGAAGAAGGCCAGGCCTACAAGCTAGCACTCGTTACAAGGGTCCTTCTGGGCTTGTCCTTTCTCCCAGGACTCCAGAACTCTCTGTCTCGCCCTCCATGCCGCCCGTGACAACTCCCATTCTCTCGGGCCAGGTGAGGACCGGACTGCACGAGCTCCGCTTGGCCCTGCAGCTGCTCTGAGAGGGTGGGCGTCACCCCCTCGGTCTCTGGCCCCTTGACCACGACCGGTCTCCCAGGCCACGCCCTCCAGTGCGGGGGCCCCGGGGATGTTTCCGGCACAAGGAGCCCTTCCCCAAGGGGCAGCGCTTCCTCACTTTCTCGAATCCATTTGGTGTCCAGAGCCAACTCCAGGATGATGCTTTTTTACATACATGATGCAGTATAGAGGGGCTTACAAGGGAAACCGTTATGTAAAAAAATAAAATACTTTAAAGATTATGCACTTCTATGATGTATGCTTCCTTATGAATGCACCCAGTAAGATCTAGCACCGGGGTCTATCAGCGCCCCTGATTTTGAATGGGGGCTATGCAAGTAATATTTTGAGGTATCTCTAACACCAGTAACGGACATAAAAATATTTATTTCTGACACTGCTGTGGCTGGTCACCTGAATTCAGAATGAAAGGAAATGCTGAACTCTCATTAGAACTGATGAAAATAGTCACGTTCACGGGCTCTTCAATTCCATCCACGGATCCCAGGGTTGGGGGCCGCGCTGGGCTCCAGGCTACGCAGCCTGCCCCAGGGGCACCCTCCTGTTTCCTAGTGAGCAGGTGCAGGAGCCCCAGGGTAAGGGACCCCGTCTGTCTTATTTGCAACCACAACATGATGCCTGGCAAAGTGCCCTGCCAACCTGCAGATGCAGGAGAAGTATCTGATGAGTGAATGGCATGGGGACAGCCTTGCTCTGCATCTGAGTGTGGCACTTCCGAACGGCTCCTTGAGAAAAGTGGGGAGCCCTGGCTTTTCACGCTTGCCTCGTGCCGATGCGCTCGGTCAACACAATATATGTTATTTATTTTAATTGTGCTCTACCTTATGTATCATAAAATCTACCACTTCAAGTGCAGGGTTCGGTGCATTTTAGTATAGTCACAAGTTGTATAAGTGCATCATCTAATTCTGGAATGCTGGCATCACCCCTAGAAGAAGCCCCATTCCCATTAGCTGCCCCTCCCCCCCTCCCCCCCTCCCCCCCTGCAGCCGCTGGCAACCACTGATCAGCTCGGTCTCCATGGGTACCGTCTTTGAACATTTCATGTAAGTGGACTCCTACAATCTGTGGCTTTCTGTGTCTGCCTTCCGTCATCTATTTATTTTACATTTTTTAAATGTTTATTAATTTTTGAGAGAGAGAGAGAGAGCGTGAGCAGAGGAGAGGGAGAGAGAGAGGGAGACACAGAATCCGAAGCAGCTCCAGGCTCCGAGCTGGCAGCACAGAGCCCAGTGAGATCTCACAACTGTGAGATCACAACCCGAGCCGAAGTTGGACGTTTAACCGACTGAGCCCCCCGGGCGCCCCATGGCTTCCGTCATTTAGCGGAATGTCTTCGAGGTCCACCCATGTCATAGCTTGCCCCAGCACTGCGTGCCTGTCATGGCTGAGTGCTTCATCCACTGTATGGACAGACCACCTTCTGTCTGTCCATCCATCTGTGGAGAGGGAACAGACACTTGTGCCAAACAGGAACTGAAGGCAGGCAGCGACCCTGCCCTCGCTGGGTCTGCACAGCAGACCCTGAGGCCAGACCCTTGGGCTGGGATCCCTCCGTTCCCCATCTGCGGTCATGGGGAGGCTGTAGAAAGTGAACACACATGAAAGAACATTGGAGAAGAGTCCATAAGTTACCACGTGGTGAGTGCCAGGAAAGAAGTGAGCAGGGGTGGGTAAAGAGGTTCACGCAGAGACAGGGCACTCAGATGATGCGGTCGGGGCAGGGCTGTGTCAGTCTTAATTCAAGACCCAAAAGATGAGTCAGAACCAATTGAGGGAAGCAGCAGGGGGCCAGGGACCCCGGCAGAGGGAACAGCAAGCAGAGCACACAGAAGAGAAGGCTGGCAGGGGTCAGGGCCATGCAGTCCAGTGTGGGATGATCACGTCGGCCAGGGATGTGGATGTAACCTTAAATTTCCTAGCAGCAACATTAAAGAAAATCAAAGAAACAGGTAAAAATAATGCCAATAATACATTGTATTTCACCTAATATATCTAAAATATGGACATTTTGACATATGATCAATTTGAAAATTGTTGGTGACATAGCCCGCATTCTTTTTTGTTTTGTTTTTTACATTCTAAGACCTTGAAACCTGAAGTGTGTTTACACATATGGCGCATCTCAAGTGGGAAGCCCCGTTCCAGGGCCTGATGGTCACCAGGGACTGGCCGCCATCCTGGGCAGTCAGAGGAGGAACGAACGGGGCAAGAGTGCTGGGACCCGGGGGTCAGGAAGCAGGATGTGACGTGGGGCGCGTCGTAGATCAAGGAGGCCGCTCTGTGAGAACAGACTCTGGGGAGATAAGTGTGGAGGCAGAAGACAACTCCGGGGCAAGGGGTGATGGTGACCTCGGATGCCGGATGCTGAATGTGGACGGAAGGGCCCACTGTTGCCTCTCCCCACTGGACTCCTGGGGGAGGTAGAAGACCCTTTCTCAGGTACTGGACGGCGTGTGCGGGCGCGATCTGACTGCGGCTGCCGCCCCGGAGCTCAGCAGGCAGACTGCTGGCAGAGGCCTCGCTGGTCCTGGCCCCGCCATCGCCTGGAGGCCTTGCAGGCTGCAGCCAATCGCACAGGTTCCCTACGTGGTCTTTTCTCCTACCCAGGCCGAGAACATAGCCTGGCTGATTAATAATGGGTCTGTGCCCAGTGGGCCTCTCGCAACCTTACCCTACTGTCGCAGCAGCTCAGTGATGCATTGTGGCCAGAACCCAAGGCCAAAAAGGGTATGGGAACAGAGGCCCCCCACCTACAGCAGCCCAGAACGTGCTAGAGCCACCTCCTCCCCACTCCTGACTCGCTTCTTCCCACCTGTGGTCAGGGCATCCGGGCCTCCTGCAGGAGACTATGGAGATGGGCGGTCAGGTCCCCACGGGAGCAGGACACTCCTGGGGCTCCCCGGTGAAGGAGCATCATGGGCCAAGGGGCCACAGGGCCCAGGGCAGCTCCAAACGGTCTACAGGAGATGCTACGAGAGAAGCATCTGGGTTGAACGCCGGGAGTGCATATAACCGAGGGCGGCATCCGGGCCGTTCACAGCAACCCAAAGACAAACCCTGGTGAGTTACAGAGCACAGACCCTGACTGTGAAGGACATATTGGGGCTGGGACAGCGGTCAGCAGCTCCCCCTGCGCACAGCCCGCAGGAAGTCCCAGCACACCTTCCTTGGCGGGGGGGCGCGCGCACACCAGCGACTCAATCCGTCTGCAGCTCTGGCCGGCCTGGGCTCGGAGCCGGTCAAGTAAACTCCACCACGACCAGCTGGGTAACGTGTACGAGGCACTTCCTCATCTGTAACGTCACAATCATGGGGCGCTTGGGGGGCTCAGTCAGTGAAGCATCCACAGTTTGTGGGTTCGAGCCCTGCATTGGGCTCTGCCCTGAGCGCACAAAACCTGCTTGGGATTTCTCTCTCCCTCTCTCTCTGCTCTTCCTCAATGTGCTCTCTCTCTCTTTCAAAAATAAATAAATAAACATTCAAAAAAAGTCAAAATCGCAACATCTCTTCAACCGTGGTGTGGTGGATTCGCATTTGTAGTGTTGAACAGAATGATTTCCGTGTCAGAATGAGCTTGTACATAACCATGTGTCTACCCGCCCCTCCCCCCCCCCCGGAAATTATATGAGTATCTCCCCCAAGAAACTCTTACTCTGGCTCAGGAGACAAACAATATATCGGAACAATCAGGAAACAACAAGACAATTATACGGTAATCTGCCAGGATTAACACATGGTACATCCTGGTTTTAGTTTCTGACTAGTTTTCTATGATAACCTCAGGGGTAAGAGAATAGAATCTGGATTGACTGTGTTTCCCGACAGGTGAACTCCCAAGCTGGTGAACAGTATCACCCAGAGAAGGCCAACGAAGGGTCCGTCTCTACAGACACTTGCCTCGGGCAAGGTTTCAAGTGGTAAAAACAAAGGCTCATTTCTGGGCTGCGACGGGAGGGAAGATGTAAGGAAGAATCTTACCAGACGTGCAGGTCACACGAAGTGGGGAGACAGAGTTAATATGATAAACGCACTCATCAATATTCAGGGAGACTTGACAGACAAGAATATAGGACCCAAACCGCAAGATGGAATCCAATAGAAATAAATGTGAAGTGCTGAGTTTCACCTTTAGAAAGTGTAGAAAAACAGGACGGGGGAAATTCAGCGCAGCAGAGGCAAAAAAACAAAGGCAAAAAACGTACCGTATGTGTATGCGCCGTGGGCTTTCGATCAGCTAAGTTTTGAAAGTGACCCAGTGATGTAACACAGACACTGAAACTATAATGTAAGATTGGAGGAAGAAGGCAAATCCGGTGTACGATGTATCTTCTCCCTTCCTTCCCACCACCAGCCAGTGGATGAGAAATTGTGAGGACCCTTTTGATGACTAGGAGACTGAAAGAGAAAACCCAAGTCCAAATGGCTGCAGAAAAGGCCAAATGCAAGCTCAGAAGGACCCGGCACGGGAGTGGCCCTAGGGGTGACAGGTTAGAGCGCTGCCAGGACAGGAACAGCTTGGCAAGTCCTCCTCTGTCACCCATGACCAGGCAGCAAATCCCACAGGGGTCTTTCTGCACATGGGAGCCTGGTGGCCAGAGAGGCAGGGCAGCACCAGGGGTGAGGGGGAAGGGATGGGGATGCAGGCAAGATCCAGGACAACGAGAGACCTCCAAGCCAAGAAAAGTAATTCCTGAAGCATCTTGCCTCACAACGCACCTGGGATCATCTCTCTCACAGAAAGGCTGCAGCGCACAGAGGCAGCCCTAATGGACAGGTTACAGATAACACCCCCTGTAAATACAGTCCCCTCCCTAGAAACACAGGGCACTCGCAGGATACCAACACACAGAAGAGCAACAACCGAGTGTGACAAATAGAACCTCCACCGGGGAAATTGTTCACAGAGCCCCAGAACAAGTCAGAGGACACGGGTACTTCACGTCCTCAGAAAGATGCAAGGGGATGCCGGCTCAACCAGTAGGGATGTGAAACACCACTGGACCCCAAATCAGCAGGTGGATCAAAGTTGCAGAATGGACACAGTTGATGCCGGAGCCAGTGAGCTGGAAGAGTGGAAGGAGGAATTCTCCCAGGATCCAGAAGAAAGGGCTGGACTGAAAGAAGTCATGAGAAATGGAAGCTACAGGCAGGTGGTCCAACATTTCTCTCCCAAGTGACCCTGAAGGAGAAAATGGAGAGAATGGAGAAGAAGGCAAAGTCTAAGACATTCTAAGGGGAAAATCTCCAGACTTGGAAAGAGACACAAGTCCCCAGCTAACAGGACACACAGACTGCCAGGAAGATGAAGAGAGAAAAAGACAACCTCTATTTACCTTGTGATGAGGTTCAGAACACCAGCCCACAAGGAAAAGTCCTAAACACTGGCAGCGATACACCGCCTACAAGGAAATAGAATCAGGGGGACCAAATGGCAATACCAGATGCAAAAAGCTAGTGGGGCAATATCTTTAAAGTTTCCAGAAAAAAATAACTTCACTACTAGAATTTTGTGTTCAGCTAATAATGACTCAAGGGTAAAAAAGAGAAAAGAAACAATTTTCACACACGAGTACTCAAAGCATTCACCATCCACAGACCTATAACAAAACAGTCACCAGGTAATGTAGATCAGTTAAGGAGGAAAGAATTTCAAGGGGAACAAACAATGGTACCTGCCGCTAAGATCTGAATTGTGTCTGCAGGATTCATATGTTAATGTTCCAACCCACTGTACGTGGAATGTATGTATATTTGAAGATACAGTCTTTAAAGAGGCGATTAAGTTAAAATGAGGCTATTAGCATGAGAATCTAATAAGACTGTAAAAAAAGATACTCCATGCAAATAGTAATGAAAGGGAGCTGGGGGAGGGGACTGTCCCAATATCAGACAAAAGAGACTAAGTAAAAATTGTTACAGAGACAAAGAAGAACATTATGTATTGATAAAAGGACCAATCAGTCTGTTAGGTGTAACAGTTACACACATATATGCACCTAATAACAGAGCTCCAAATTATATAAAGCCAAAAGTCGATAGAATTAGAGGGAGAAATGGCTCTACAATAAAAACTCGAGACTTTAGTAACCCACTCCCAATACTGAACAGAGTCGCTATACAGATCAATGAGAAACAATGATGAGCAAACCTTCACAGGAAACAAACAAAAATACCTGATCAATTCTACAAAGGCGGGAGGCTAAAAAAAAAAAAAAAAAAAATGATGAGAAATGGGAATCCCAAGATAAGGGACTGAGAATAAGCCCTATGTGTCATAAATTATAGCAAATATAAAAGGGTTTACGAGCAAACAGAATTCAAGGGAAAAAACATTAAAAGGGACAAGGAAGATGCTTGTGATGAAGAGGAACTAACAACCACCATGAATGTTTACGCGCCTCATAACACGGCTTTGAAGTGCATAAAGCAGACTAAGAGAAATACAAGAAGAAACTAGCAAAGGCTGTCACAGCAAGAGACTTCATAAAGCTCCCAAAAAAAGTACCAGCAAGTATGGGTGCAGAAGATAAAAAATAATTGACATGTCTGCTCTAATGGATCTATAGAACTCTGTACCCAACAAGTAGGGGAAACATATTCTTTTCAAACGCACATGGAAATTTGACAAAATTTTACCATGTATTAGCCACAGGGCAATTTCAAGCAAACGAAAAGCAAAAATAACATATGGCATATTTGCTGATGAAAATATAAAAGTAAAAGAAACTTTGCAAAAGAACACCATTTCTAATCTATATACCCAAATACAATATCAACTTGTATTGCTCCAAATATTAAAATATATTATAAGATAATAGGGCGCAGAGGCACAGATATAGATAATTAGATCAACAAATAGGTCTAGCAAACAACTCTGTGCAGAAATTTAGGGCATGATTAGGGTGACACTCCAAATCCACGCAGAGAATAAAAGGAGTATTCAATAACTTTGGGGGTCATTTGCCAACAATTTGGAGAAAATTCTATTCCTCCCTTGCTCTGTCGCAAAAATAATTTGCGGGTAGATTAATGGCTTAAAAATTAAATAATGAACTCCAAAAGTATTAGAAGAAACAAAATATGCTTATGACCTTGGGATCCGGACGGCCTCCCCAAACAAGGCATAATATGCTAATGTCATTTGGGAAAAGATTGATGGGTCTGAGTACATCATAATTTAAAACTTCTGCATGATGGAAAACAGTGCAACAAAGTTAAAAATGTAAGCTATGGTCTAGGAAAACATCCGTAATATGAACTAAAGATTAATGCACAGGGCATCAATAAGAAAAAGGCAAGGAATGAGGTAAAAGGAAAATAAGCCTGCAAGTCGCAAAAGTTTATGTGATCAATAAACATGAAGCAATAATTAGGCTCTGGAATAAACCAGAACACAGTAGAAACAAAGAGATCTCAGGCTGCACCTGATTTTCCTCGATAATACAATACAGGGCTCCATCTCACAGGGCTGCTGAGGGATTCAATGAGTTTATATAATTACGTAAGTGGAGCTTTAGGAGCGGTGCTTAGAACACAGTCAACTGTGGACGAACAATAGTTGCTGTTATTGTCTTCAGCATGTTTTAGTAATCGGAGTGGCAAAAACTTTCAATCTTGGTAATATAAAGTTTTGGCAAGAGCACAGGGGAAAAAAATACTCTCACAGTGTCTTGGTGGGAATAGACGTTGGTCCAGCCAATTTTGGTGTCACCATTAACACATGCAGTGTATGTTCCCTACACCCGTGGGCACGGAACCGACAGAGACCTGTACCTCTCGTCACATGCCGACGATAAGGGCCAAGATCAGAAAGAATTGCAGATGCCCATCAAGGGGGGACCAATTACATGACACATGGTGCTTTCAGACTGGAAGATCTTGCTGGTGTCGCCAAGAACAAAGTAGAGATTATACTAACGTGGAAACATCTCCAGGATGTATTTTTATTTTATTTATTTATTTTTAATTTTAAAAATATTTTATTCTTTATTTGAGGGAGAGAGGGAGAGAGCGAGCGCGCAAACAGGGGAGGGGCAGAGAGATGAAGACAGAATCCAAAACAGGCTCCAGGCTCCGAGCTGTCAGCACAGAGCCCCACATGGGGCTTGAACTCAAGAGTACGGAGATCATGGCCTGAGCTGAAGTTGGACCTTAACTGACTGAGCCATCCAGCACCCCTCCAAGACATATTTTTAAAAGAAGAAAAAAGGTGCAGACTTTTTGTAGAGTATGATGCCACCCAAGTAAAGTGGGTATTTCTGTAGCTACATGCACATGCCTAGGAAGAGGTCTGAAAGGTGATGTCCCAAGCTGAAACCTGGTGTCACCGGGGAGCCCACCAGGATTGAGGACATGTCTGTCCACAGAGGCTTGCTAGCTCTAAGTTATTTGAAAAATGTCAAAGAACTTTTCACGGATTTTTAGAAATCTAAATAAAAAATACAAAACAAACCCACAGACCAATGCAATCTTTTGATACTTCATCGTGGAGTGAGGGGGTGTCTGGGCTTTAAGAAGCGACATCCCCCCATGTGGTGGGAGGCCCAGACAGCGGCCATGGTCCTGTGACCAATAGGGGCATCCTGTCCGAAGAGAGACATTTGTGACCAGAGTGCACCACCCGTGGGATGCCTCCCCATTCGCCCAGCACGACTGTGGTTTACACTTGCTGTCATGATTAAAATGCCCTTGGCTTTGTTGAGAGTTTCCTGGTGTGGTGTAAGGAGGCCCCCCAAAACCAAAAACCTCAGGCATAATTCTCCCCAACAGGTACGGGATCCGTATTCGGAACAAACACTGATAAAGGAATCAGAGAAGCCCCATTCGAATGAAGAGGCATCCAGTGGTCAAGGATTAAAACCCCCAACGTGGCAAAGACATGAATTCTTGCCAAACTGATCCATATGTTTAATCTGATTCCAGTAAAAATCACAGCAGGATTTTTTGCAGATACCGACAAGCTGACTCTAAAATGTGTATGGAAAGGCAAAGAAGCTGGAATAGTCAAAACCATTTGAAAACCTGAGTTTGAAACTACCATAAAGCTACAGTGGTCAAGAGAATATTGGTGAAGGAACAGACACAGATCATAGGAACAGAATAGCGAGTCCAGAAATAAACCCACAGAAATATGGCGACTTGATTTTTGACAAAGGTTCAAAGCTATTCAGTAGAGAAAGGACAGTCTTTTTCTTTTTCTTTTTTATTAGAGAGAAAGAGGAGCAAGCGAGTGAGAGAACGAGTGGGGGAGGGGGAGAGAGGGAGGGAGGGAGAGAGAATCCCAAGCAGGCTCCACTCTGTCAGCGCAGAATTTGACTTGGTGCTCAAACCCAGGAACAGTGAGATCATGACCTGAGCTGATATCAAGAGTCAGACACATAACCAAGTGAGCCACCCAAGTGAGCCACCCAGGTGCCCCAGGATAGCCTTTTTCAAAAAACAGTGAGGAAACAGATATCCTATGCAAAAAAAAAAAAAGGAACTTCTGCATTTTTGTACCTTGTGTAAAAATTAAAATTGAGCATATATGTAAGGATAAAACATACAGGTACGAAACTTTTAGGAGGAAACAGAAAACATTTGTGGCCTTGGATTAGACGGAGTTCTTAGAAAAGGCACCAGAAGCACAGTCCATGACAGGAAAATTGGACAGAGGGGGCTTTATGAGAATTAAAAACCTTGCAGAAGACGGCATTAAAAGAATTAAAGACAAGCTACAGATTGGGAGGAGATAGGGGCCCATCACATGTCTCACCAAAGACTCGTGTCCAGAATATAAAAAGAATGCTCAAGAGTTAACGCTAAGAAAGCAAACCACCCAGTTAAAAGATGGACAAAGGACATGTGCAGGCACTTTGCCAGAAAGGATACACGGATGCTGAAGCAGCACACGGAAAGGTGTTCAGCACGTTCTCACCAAACTCACGCTCCCACCAAAGCCCACAGGTACCTTGATGTCTGTGACCTCGTCGGGCAGAGTCACCCAAACCCAGCAATGACCCGAATGTCCCCCATCGGGCACCATCCGCACCACGGAACACTACTCAGCCATGAGAGGAATCAACTGTCGACCCCTCAATAACGCGGATGAAGGTCAAAGGCGTTACTGTGCTGGATGGATGCAGAGAGCCCCAAATGTCCCACCGACAGAGTCTTCTTGAAAAGAAAAAGTACAGCGTCAGAACACATCGGTGCTTGCCAGGGCTGGGGTGAGGGGTGGGTGTACTAATTCGAGGGGCACAGCTGTTCTGTATCTGGAGTCTGGAGGTGGTCACCTGACTCTACGCATGCACCAAAATTCACAGAACTATGCCACAAAGGGAGTCGGTTTTCTGTATGTTAATTAAAACAAAAAAAGTGTCCGGATTTGGATCGTAAGTTACACGGTCACCTAACCATCCAGGGACAAGACGGGGCTGGTGATTAAGATGGAAATCTGAATGGGGACAGAGGAGAGGAGTGAGTTCCTGAGCTCTGCCTGGCATGGCCCTAGCACTCCCAGACGGTACCTCCCTTGAGCGTTATCTAGTAGATGCCAATGCCATCCCCATCTCACAGAAGAGGAATCGTTAAGAGAGGTAGGGGCTTTGGGGCACCTGGGTGGCTCAGTCCGTGGGGCATTCGACTCTTGATTTCAGCTCAGGTCACGATCTGATGGTTTGTGGGATCCAGTCCCACGTCAGGTTCATGTGCTGCATGGAGCTGCTTGGGATTCTCGGTCTCTTTCTCTGCCCCTCTCTCCTGCTTGCATGTACCCTCTCTCTCAAAATAAACAAACACTTAAAGAGAAAGGGGGGACGGGAGGTGGGAGGGGCTGGGGCCACCATCACAGAGCTCCTCCGCTCCCACATTCAACCCAAATCAACTGGCTCCAAAGCCCAGTAGCCAAGCCACTGAGCTGGGCTGTTTCTCTAAACTGCCATGGCTGGAAAATGAGAAGCTAAAAGGAGAAATGACAATGTTCCACGTGATTATGTAACAAGGGGGAGGGGGAGGGGAGGAGGGGCAGCGAGGGAGGGAGGCCACCCTCCTGGCATGAACACTGGTCACCACCTTCTCCTCGGCAGGTGCCGTGGGCGAGTGAGGCACCTGCACCCCCCAGAGGAGCCCTGCCTCACCGACACGTCGGGGCTGGAGTCAAGTTCACTGGAGCTCTAAGAATCCTTCCCTTCTATTGAGATGAAGTTCACACAACGTAAACTCAACTATTCTAAGCATGCCGTTTCGTGGTGTGTTTACCACGCTCACGGCGGTGTGCCAGCATCACCTCCACTCGCTCCAAACACACTTGGCAGTCGGGTCCACCCCCCGTCCCCCCGCCAGCCTCGGGCAGCTGCGAATCTGCCTTCCATCCCTGTGGAACTGTCTATTCTGGATACGTGATGTCAGTGGAACAACTCGTGGTCTTTTGTGTCTGGTGTCATTCACACGGCGTGGCGATTTCTAGACTGTCCACGTCACAACAGGCGTCAGCATGCCGCTCCTTCTCGCCGCCAAGTGACGGTCTGTCACGTGAACTCGCCGTGTGCTATGTCCACAATCCTCTTCCTCTGTCTCAGCGCACACTCGGGCTGTCGCAGGCGCCGCCAGGCAGGTCCGCGTGCCAGCAGTGGTTTGAACACCTGCTCTCAATTCCTGGAGCCGCAGGCCGAAGGGCGGAATTGCTGGGTCATACGGCGACTCTGTTTAACCTTTTGAGGAACCGCCAAAGTGTTTTCCATGGCAGCTGCCCCCGTTTTCCCATCCCCACAACGATTTCGTTTTTAATCACAACGTGCAAGAGAAATTCAGAGGAAGGAGGCAGCAGGGCGGGGGGCGGGGGGTAAGCAGGGCGGGGGCTCTGCAGGGCAGAGAGGTGTCGGGCAGGCAGCGCCCAGGCCGGGGCGGAGGTGGGCGCGGCCGGGCCTCTGTCTGCGTGCCTCGCTCGGTGGAGGTGGAGCTGGGGCATGAGGCGCAGTCCCTGTCGCCCGTGCCCCGTGACCTCTGAGCAGATGACGGGAAGTCTGCAGTAAAGGTGGACAGGACTGACCAGAGGGCGTGTGATGAGCTCGTTCTCCAGGGGTCTGGACACCGAGAGCCCCCCTTCGTCTGCTTCCAACAATCATAAAACAGACGTCCAAGGAGGGAAAATACCAAACTAGATTTAGTAGCCAATCAAACTGGGGAATTCGCCTGCTCCTGCTGCCTCTCTCTGACTTCAAAATGAACTCCCAAGCGCTCCCCCCGCGGGTCGGGAATGAGCGCAGAGGAAAGAAAAATGAGCCCAGCAGGGTGTCCAGGACCAACACTGGGGTGTGTGAGGAAGGCACAAAGCCAAACCGTGTCCACAGCTCACTCCCCAGCTCCGCCCTGGGGACCCACGGGCCACACGCGTGTTAGAGACACGTCCACGGCCAAGTACTTACCGCACCATGGCTTCTCAGAGGGGCACGTCAGGGTCCCTGCCTCAGGCTCTCACAGATGGGGGCCAGGGGTCACGGCAGGAACCCCGTATCAGTCCCCTAGGGCCGCCGTGACCTAGGGCTGCAGAGCAGGCGGCCTAGTAGCAGGTTCCCTTCCTCTCAATCCTGGGGCTGAAAGTCCAAGACCAAGGGGTCGGTTCCTGGGGGAACAGATGACTGTCTTTTCCCTGTGTGGTCACGGGGTCATCTCTTTGTGCACATCTGTGTCCGATCTCTTCTTTTTTAAATTAAAATTTTTTATTTAAAAAATGTTTTTATTTTTAGTTTTTTTATATCTTTATTTTGAGAGACAGAGAGTGAGCAGGGGAGGGGCAGAGACAGAGGGAGACACAGAATCTGAAGCAGGCTCCAGGCTCTGAGCTGTCAGCACAGAGCCCAACGTGGGGCTCAAACCCATGAGCCATTAGATTATGACCTGAGCCAAAGTCTGACGCTTAACTGACTGAACCACCCAGGCATCCCCTGATCGCCTCTTCTAAGGACACCAATCAAACTGGATTAGGGCCCATCCTACTGAGTTTTAAGGGGAGGGAGCGTAAGCCAGCCCATGACACCCGGAGCACCCCCGGCACTGCAGTGGCCAGCCCCCTCCTCACCTGGCTGGCAGACCCTCCTGGCTGGCCGAATGTCCAGCCTCTGAGCCCAGAACCTGTCTGGGGAAGTCATTCAGCGCGCCAAGAAGCTGTTACTACAGACGACGGCAGGCCGCGTGCAGCATCTCAAACCCCCAGAGCACTGTCAGTTCAGACTCACAGCATCTCAGCAGAAAGGCAGGCGCCTCGTCCGGCTGGCAGAGGACACAGCGGGTCCCGGAGACACCTGCGCCTAAAGGGCCCGTCCTCTGCTTCCTGACTTTAGGACGCAGCAGGGCGTGGCTCTGTCAAACAGCAGAATGCAGGATATAGAGAAGGATGTGGAGGGTCAGGCAGGAGAGGCCTGCTTCACCTCTGCAGGGCCCGGGCTCCCCAGCTCACTGCCCAAGGCGGAGGAGGCCTCAACCTGGGGATTCAAACACGGCATTGGACGTGCAGGATGTGAACATCTGGGGAGAAACATCTGGAGGCAACAGCGTTTGATGGTCCCCTTGCGTGGGTTTCTTCCCACATCAGTCCTGTTGTGACTTCTGGACCAAGTGATTAAGTTCAGTTCGGCCACGTTGTCACCCAGGACCTGAGCTTGGCCAGGAAGACACGAATTGCTTCGAACTGAATCCAAGATCCCAGGAAACAAAGCTCCGGGCCTTTTACCAGGAGTGTGAGCATCTGACGCCAACATAACGCTGTGTTCTCGCAGCTGCATGCAATTGACATGAAATGCCCGGAAATCCACTCTTAGCCCTTGGGGGTGTTTCCGATTCTTCAGTATGTTTTCTAGGCTCCAGGCTGGGAACTTCCCAAGGCCATGACTGTTCTGTACTATCTCTGTGTCTCCTGGACACACACAGCTCACCCTCGGAGATTCTACAACACGGTGCTCCAGGCTCTGCCCAAATGAAGATGTGATTCGCTGTGGTGTGGCCCGGGAAGGGAGGGTTTTGGAAGTTGCTTCTCAAGTGCAGGTTTGAGGCCTGCTGTACCAGAGCTCCTGGCTTGAACGGGGACCCCAGTGGAGAAGGAAGAAGGAGCCAGGATGAGAGAGGAAGCAAGGCCAGGAGAAGGGGCCCACGCAGAGCCTGATGTACTGAGTGGCGCCTCTCGAGGCCTGTGCTGTGTCGCAATCACCAGGGGCTGGTGTTGCAACAGCCTGGAGGGTCTGGGGTGGGATCTGGGAGCCTGAATTTCTAACAAAAGCCCAAGAGATGACAGTGTGGCTGGTCTGAGGCCCAAACTTGGAGAAGCAAGAGAAAGAGGCACCAAGAGAGACACTGTCAACAAACACAGAGAGAAAAATTAATTAAAATGCTTCAAGCTGGATTTGCTGTTAAATGCCTACACATCTCTCTCTGTTCCCTCCTGAAACGGCACCGATTTGACAGAAAAGGAGCGAAATGCATGCACACATGCATGTGCGTGTTCACAGGGAGACGGAGAATGAAAAGGACCAGGGCAGACGAGACGTCCACCGACATTTGAGAAGGTGGAAGGCGGACAGAGAGCACTCTTTCTGGGAACACAACACAGTCTAAGGTACTTGCACCATAATCAATCTGAAATGCCAGGAAAAGTCCTTTAAAGTATTTATTAAAGCACATAACTGACCCAGCAGCATAGCAAGGCAAGTCCTTGGGGACCAGAAGCAAAGCCAGAGTGGGAGCCTAGAGAAGGCACGGAGCAAACACGGGTGCCCGGACAGCCCGGCTGCCCTCCACCGAGCCCTGGGGAGCCAACCTAGGGCCAGATCGCTGTGGAGAGTCAGACCATAGACTCTCACCTACAGCCTGGTACCCCTGAAGCGTGGTATTCCTGGAGATGTGATGGATTAAAAAAAACAACCCATGGGGACAGCAAGGAAATACACCTGTCTTAGCCTCAGTGGAGAGGAGGGGACGTTCTTGCTGTGAATCTACAGCCACCAGTTTTGTGCAGCTTGAGGGTTTTTTTTTAAGCTTCTTGATTTACTTTGAGAGAGAGCATGAGCAGGTGAGGGGCAGAGATAGAGAAGAGAGAGAGAGAGAGAGGAGAGAGAAGAGAATCCCAAGCAGGCTCCTCACTGTCAGTACAGAGCCTGATGCAAGGCTCAAACTCATGAACTGTGAGATCATGACCTGAGCCAAAATCAGGAGACAGTCACCTAACCAACTGAGCCACCCAGATGCCCAGCTTGATGATCTTAATTCACCTATCTTCACACACCAAGAGGCACCATAGTGAGGATTTAGTTTAAATTGTCCTTATTCTAGTATTGCTATTGGAAACATGAGTACGATCCTTGTGGAAGACTGTCAGTATTCAAGCACACGGTGAGTGTCCATGCCCCCCGATTCCTCCATTCCTGGGTGTAAGGCCAGACAGAGAAGCACAATATATTCACACATGGTACATGCAGGCAGCGCTATTCATCACACCCCAAGCAGGAGGCCACCCCCATGTTCATCCACCCGGGAAGAGAGACACAGAAGTGGAATACTATACAGCAATGTACACAGACACTGTACCCACGTGCATCTGCACGGACGAGTCTCCCAGATATACGCCAAGTAGAAGTGACCAGATAATAAAAAAAGAGCATAATGCAGGTGGTCGAAATGACCCAAAGAAGGAGAGGATTTCTGATCATTGCCCAGTCATGAAAGCTGGTCACTGATGATTTGTGTATTGCGTGCTGATGATGTATGTTATACATCAATAAAATGTCTATACTAAACAAACAAACAAAACGATCCTGCTCATAGGGCGCCAAGGCCTCTGGCAGAAGCAAACCCACATTGTCTTTGGAGAAACACACCCTCAATTCAGGCATCGATACTTTTCTATAGACAAAGTTTCAAAGAACAGGAGCTCACACAAATAAAGAGAGAACACCAGTGGGTGCCACAGAGAGGGGGCTGGGGGATGGTAAAACAGGAGAACGGGATGAAGAGGCACACAATTCTAGGTATAAAATAAATGAGTCATGGGGATGAAAGTACAGCATAGGGAATATAGTCAATGATACTGTAATGCGCTTACTGTGATGAGCATTTTGTAATGTACGTACCTGTCGAATCACTATGGTAAACACCTGAAACTAATTTAGCATATCAACCATACTTCAATTAAACATTTAAAGATTCTTAAATAAAATTCAATGAAATGATCTGTAACACCATCACCTTAAATTCTTTTATTTTGGGGGCACTTGGGGGGCTCAGTTGGTTGAGCAATCAACACTTGATTTTGGCTCAGGTCATAATCTTGAGGTTTGTGAGTTCGAGTCCTGCATTGGGCTCTGCACTGACAGTATGGAGCCTGCTTGGGGTTCTCCCCACTCCTCTCTGCCCCTCCCCCATGGCTCTCACTCTCAAAATAAAGAAACAGAAAATTAAAAAAATTTTATTTTGGAAGTCACAACATATATAAATCATTTATGAAATTAAGTGAGTAAAAACACTTAATGGTTCCCAAAGAAACCAAAACAGAGAACAGGAGCTCACAATTAAAAAAGATAATAAAACAGGGGTGCCTGGGTGGCTCAGTCGGGTAAGTGTCTGACTGTAGGTTTTGACTCAGGTCATGAACTCATGGTTTGTGAGTCTGAGCTCTGCCTGGGGCTCCGCAGTGACAGTGCCGACCCTGCTTGGGATTCTCCCCCTCCCTCTCTCTCTGCCCCTCCCCTGCTTGTTCTCTCTCAAAATAAATAAACTTAAAATAATAATAATAATAATAATAATGAAGCAAAACAGAGCCCTGTCACCACAGCAGAACAGTAACTGTGGCAACAGATCCACATGGAATCCAATGTTAGAATTTGAACAAAGCAGAATAGAGACTTCTCGTCTTCAATATGCTTACAGAACCACATGTTTAATACATTTAAATAACCAAAATATAAAAGGTAAACAACAACTCCAACAGGCAGAGGTCTGAAAGACCCAAATAATCATGACTGACGTTAAAAACTCCACCAAGCACACGGCTCCTGATGAAATGAGGCGGAGTATGGGCCGTGCTCTGTTGCTGCCACAGAAAGGGCCATGTGTAGGGACTGATGAACTCAGACGGTGGAAGACGGGCAAGATCTGAATCTCTACTTCTGCCTGTGTTTGAAAATGTCCTCGGGGCACCCGGGGGCTCAGTTGGTTAAGTGTCTCTTGACTTTGGCACAGGTCACGACTTCATGATTCATGGGACTGAGTCCCGTGTTGGGCTCTGTTCTGACAGTGCAGAGCCTGCTTGGGATTCTCTCTGTCCCTCTCTCTCTCTGCTCTTCCCCTGCGGGCATGTGCCATGCTCTCTCTCTGTCTCTCTCTCACTTAAATTAAAAAAGAAAAGAAAAGAAAGAAAACATCCTTAATACTTTGGTTTTTAAAGCCCTCAAAGGTTGGTGAACAGTAGAGCAGATACACCAGAGGTGAGGATTAGTCAACTGAAGAACAGATATGCAGAAATCACCAAGATACCAAATGCCAAGAATTTACCAGGAAGACAGCATCGCAAGGCACAAAGACGGACAGCACGAGGAGGCTGAGGTGTGCGGAGGAACGAGGGAGACGCAGCAAGCACTGGGATGGCCGGGGGGAGAGACGGAGCTCGAGGTGGGCACGGTCCAGCGCTTTCCAGAATGGATGTCAACGTGACTCTGCCACATGCAGGCTCTGTGACGAACCCCAGGACGGAGAAGGGAAGCCTCCATCCACCCCCATGTGTGTGCGGTGTGGCCGCGGAAGGAACGCCATAAAACAGGACGCTCCTGTAGAAGACGCAAGGGGGAGAAGTCCACCTTCCAAGGAACAACGGTTACTTGGGGAAGATAAAAACGTCAACAACTGGAGAAGCTTCAGGCAGGGGGTCAACCAGTCGATGTGCGCAGAGAGCATATCAGCAACTCGGAATCATGTACTCTGTGCAGTTTTATTTCAAGAACAGCAGCAGAATCCAGGCGTTTTCAGACAAAAATTGAGAATTTATCGCCAACAGAAGCTCATTAAAGAAACTCGTAAAGAATACATTTCTGTAACGAAGAAAAATTCTAAGTCTAGATGTAAAGAGGAATAGTGACCAAAGAAAATGGTAACACTAATAATGTCTATTTTGTGGGGTTTAAAATAATAGAATAAAAATACCAGACATCTGTGCATGAATTAATTAGCATGCTCAGTATCTGGAAATGAATACAAAAGTCCTTGTATGGGGGGGGGCAAAAATACTAATTAACTTACAGCTTATTAAATATGAATGTTAAAATGTCTAAAGTATCCTATTAAGTGAATAAAAAATGCAGTGTATACCTTCTGAACCAGAAACCAGTGGGTGAGGGAAAGAACTGGAAGGGAAACACAACAAATATCTCAATCCTAAAGGAGAAAATATGTGTATATATTATTGTAGTTCTTTATATATAGATAGGTATATAATATCTTTATATATATAATATATATTAAAAGTTGGGGAATAGAGAAAGAACAAGATGAATGCTTTAACTCAAAAACATTCTCCAACTAGGAAAAAATCTAGCTACAATAAATAAAATCACGACCACGTTGGGTTTATTCCAGAAATACAAAGTTGGTAAAGTTTAGAAAATAGTACAGGGGCACCTGGGTGGCTCAGTCAGTTAAGCATCCAACTTCGGCTCAGGTCATGATCTCGCGGTCCATGAGTTTGAGCCCCGTGTCAGGCTCTGTGGTGACACCTAGGAGTCTGGAGCCTGGTTCGGATTCTGTGTCTGCTCCTTTCCCACTTGTATTCTGTCTCTGTCTCTGTCTCTGTCTCTGTCTCTGTCTCTCTCTCTCTCTCTCTCTCATAAATAAATTAACATTAAAAAAAAGAAAATAGTGTAATGGGATTTGATTAATTAACAGTAAGGCAAAGAGGGGGCACCTGGGTGGCTCAGTCAGTTAAGCATCTGACTCTTGGTTTCAGTTCAAGTCATGATCTCACAGTTGTGAGTTCAAGCCCCGCATTAGGCTCCACACTGATAGTGTTGAGCCTGCTCTTCTCTCTCTGCCCCTTCCCTGCTTGCTCTCTGTCTCTCAAAATAAATAAACTTCAAAAAAAGAAGTAAAGCAAAGAATCATATACACTTCAGTGACTATAGAAACAACACTTGATAAAATCTGATGTACATTCATGATAAAATATATTTGCAAACTAGGAGCAGAAAGGAAATAGATGTTCTTAAACTAATTAAATATATCCACAAAAATCCTCCAGCAAACATAGTAATTAAAAGTGAAACTTGGGGGGCACCTGAGTGGCTCAACCTGTTAAGCATCTGACTTCAGCTCAGGTCATGATCTCATGGTTCCTGAGTTCAAGCCCCGCGTCGGGCTCTGTGCTGACAGCTCAGAGCCAGGAGCCTGCTTCAGATTCTGTGTCTCCCTCTCTCTCTGTCCTTCCTCTGCTCGTGCGTGCTCTCTCTTTCTCACATAAATAAACATCAGAAAAAAAAGAAACTTTGAAAGGTTTTCCTTCAAGTTTGGAGCTTTAAGATGCTCACTATTACTGCTACTAATCAAGGCTTTATTAGATAGTCTAGCTAGTATGGTAAAAATAAATAAAGAAATAAAATATCTAAGAAATGAAAAAGGAAAACCATGTCACTTACAAATGATATTTCTACATAGAAAAAACAAAATAAACCCAGAGACTAATTATCAGAACTTAAAGAGTTCAGTATAGTTATGAATACAACATTGAATATACTAAAACCCCTGCATTTCTCTACACTAATAAAAACATAAATGATGGGTTTTAAAAGACACTATTTATAAGAGCAGCAAAAAACCAAAGATGCTTAAAACAAAAACTATGCAAGATCTTTATAGATAAGATTTTCAAAGTTTACTGAAAGGCAGTATAGAAGGCCTAAAGAAATGGAAAGATAAGCCAAATTCATTGGTGGAAACACTCAGTATCAGGAAGATGCCAGCTCCCCCTAAACTGATCTACCGATTCGATGCAACTGAAATCACAACAGGGTGTTTTATAGAACGTGAGGAGCTGAATCGCAAATACATAAGGGGAAGCAAAGGACCAAAAAGAATCAAGAACGGGGTAAACGGATTGGTCCTACCAGGCATTATGATCTAATGTAATGGGGGCGCCTGGGTGGCCCAGTTGGATGAGCATCCAACTCTTGATTTGGGCTCAAGGCATGATCCTGGGGTCATGGGATTGAGCCTCACGTCTGGCTCTGTGCTGAGCGTAGAGCCTGCTTAAGACTCTCTCTCTTCTTTTGCCCCTCTCCCCTGTTCTTGCGCACTCTCTCAAATAACATAACATAACACAACACAACATAACACAACATAACATAACGTAATCTAAGGTACAGCAATAAGTGGCAAAGATGGGTAGCTGTTCCTGGAATTCCATTTTCTTTTCTTGGGGGGAAGGGCAGGTGCATGACCTGAGGACATTTCCTGGCTTCCTTTAAAGTTAGGTGTGGTCACATGACTGTGTTCTTTTCAATTCAATGTGAACAAAAGCACTGTGCTTGCTTCCAGGGCAGGTACAAAAGAAACCTCCAATACCTATACTTTTCTGCCCTCCTCCTTCTGCTGCCTGGGTGAAAACAACACCGAGGCCCTAGGGAGCGGTGCCAAGAGCCTGGGTCCCTGAGCAGCATGTGAGGTAGCTGTCCTGCTGCCCTGAAAGCCCACCCTTGATTTCACATGAGAAAAAATATGCCCTTTCTGTTCTCTCAGACATTGGTACTGAGGAGCCTACTTGTTACGCAGTACAGCCTTCCCCAACTAATACACTAGAGTCATGAAGGCAGCTGGGAATTGACCTGTGGTTTCAGCTCTAATGAGTGAAGTGCTTGAGAGTTGTTACTTGATCCTCATAAGAAAAAGCTGGACAAACGGAACATCAACAATTTCCTGGAGAACTAAGAGACACAGAGAACTACGAGACTAGTTGTAGCACTAAGGTCACAGGACAGATGTGCACCCTGAGGACGTGAGAGCCGGGGACATCTAGCTGGATGTCGCACCAGAGATCTGCTCAGAGGGGGCAGAGAGAGAGAGCACTGGGGCCATAAACTGGTAGGGACACTTACTGGAGGCCGAGGGTGGACCAAGAAGAATAAAAAACTAGGGGGACCGCAGTGCTAGGGGGACATCACAGTCCTTTTGCCTTTTCCGCCTGGGGCCCCACCAAGTTCTCACAGGGAGGATCCCAGAAAGATGATGGAGACGAAATAGGCCCAGGGCCTTCTGCATAACCACTGTCACGGGGTGAGCTGTCAAGGACACGGACTGGGGCAGAGCAGCTGGGGGGGGGGGTAGTGGGGGATCGGTGTCCCTGATAAATCACTTGTGCGGTCCCAGCACCGGGACACAGGCCCACTAAAAGACGGACACTTCATCATAGCTTCTAGAACTTTCCCCTCCACCACACCAGCAGGCTCCAGCACTAGCGTGGCTTCTAGCTGAAAGAGCTGTGGAAACTCTAAGGAGCACGAGGATGCTCAACGTCAAGAAGGGAGACAAAATAGGGATGGACACTCCAGGCACCAGAAGCTTCTAGTGCCTACAGCTGTGACAGACATTAAACAGCCCCCAATCCTGGCCATATTAACATATATCCTCACCCGGGAGGCCTCTTTACCCCGGTTCCTATTGCCCAACGCCGTATGTATGCCTCCCCACAAGGAGGACAAGGAACAGCAAGAGGGACTCAGAGAAGACAGGGATGCTGGAATTGTTGACATGATATTTACAATAACTTTGGTTAATATGTTGATGGTTCTGCTGAAGGAGTTGGACAATGCTGCTGAGAGATGGAAGTCGTCAGTGAGAATCGAGAGGACAGGGTACCGGGGGACTCAGTCAGTTAAGCCTTTGTCTTCCGCTCAGGTCATGATCTCACGGTTCGTGACTCTGAGCCCCATGTCGGGCTCTGTGCTGACAGCTCGGAGCTGGAGCCTGCTTCCGATTCTGTGTCTCCCTCTCGCTCTGCCCCTCCCCTGCTCACACACACTCTCTCTCTCTCTCTCTCTCAAAGTAAACATTAAAAAATTTGTTTAAATGTATTTTCTAAACTCTTGAAAAAGACTTAAAAAGAAGTATAACTGGAAAGGAAAACCCGAGAAGGCAGAACACAAAAGGCGAAAGAAGACAGCCCAGTATTTTGGGGGAAAGACAAGCAGATCCAAGGACAGTAAGCACAGAGGGAGAGCCAGGGTGGAAGGAAACTTGGTTCCTGAGAAACTCCCGGCAGTGCCGCAGATCCCAGGGGAAAATGAGCCGGGACAGACCGCGGAAGGGGGTTCAGAGGGATTTTACCCCATTCACGAAGACAGCATCCATACACAGAAATGTGAAGTGTTTTTGTTAGTTTTCTTTATTATATATAATCTCTGTTAGTATTCATATATATATATATATATACACACACACACACACACACACACACACACACATATATATAATTTGCTAGAATTTTAAAAATAAATTTGTAATTAAAAAATGTTTAGAGACTTGGAGAAAGCTGAAACCCAGTGCCTAGTGGTCGAAGAGCCGTTAGGAACCCAGAAAAGAGAGGCACCTTATACCGCAGAAGGTAGACGGTGGCGGCGGGGGTCCTGAAGCCAGGAGGAAGAGCTGAGATGTGGAAAAGGTTCCCCTCCCAGCCCAGCAGAAGGAAGGTTTCCTCATTGGGAAACGGGACCCTGGGAAGACTGGGTGATTAAAGTGTCAGGGCAGTGGGGGTGGGGAGGGTGGGGCTGGGGGGCTGCTGGTTTTTATTATAAGTGACGTGGAAATATTTGACATTGAAACTGCTGTATATATTTCTTTGATAAAGATAAAAAAATTAAAGTCAAAAAGGTGACAGCAAACACCCTCAAATTAAATCCCTGTGGAGCTTAGTCCTTGGGATGGTTTTTTTCACTTGGGTCCAGGGCAGACCAGGAAGCAGGGGCCCCATGAGCCTCGCCAGTGGCCAATCTCATCCCTCTGGTGAGCCCTGTCCCGGCACGGGTGGGGCCAAGACCCCAGCGGGACGCGTTTTTTGTCCAAGGACTAGAGGGTACTCCTCTAATGACTTCGACATTTCTTCCCAACTTAGTCCTGGCTTTCATTTTCCCCCCAAACTGGATAATCTATCATGTCCCCAGCCCTGCTTCAGGCGATGCTATTTATAACAATAGAAACAGCATTTTTGGCTTGTCACCTTTCTCCCAAGGAACTCAGATTGCCTCTAAACCTTTAATGTGCATATAAAGTACTTTCGAATATCTGTTAGGATGCTGATTCTAATTCAGCAGGTCTGGAGCCTGTGACTCTGCATTTCTAACCAGCTTCCTGGTGAGGCCAGTGCTGCGGGTCCAGGGACCACATCCCCAGTAGCAAGGGGACATGGGGCAACTGGATGGGCTCATGGAAACGTTCTGTATCTTCAGTATAGCTGTGATTACACAGGTGTATACATTTGTGCAAACACACTGGACTGTATACTTAAAGGGAGTGTACTGTATTGTATCTAAAATATCCTTCAATAAAATGTATTTTAAAGGAAAACATTCGGGGCACCTGGGTGGCTCAGTTGATTAAACCTCTGACTTTGGCTCAGGTCATGATCTCACGTTTGTGGGTTCAAGCCCCGTGTCAGGCTCTGTGCTGACAGCTCAGAGCCTGGAGCCTGCTTCTGATTCTGTGTCTCCCCCCTCTCTCTGCCCCTCCCCCTCTCATGCTCTGTCTCTCTCTGTCTCAAAAATAAAACATTAAAAAAAATTTTTTAATAAATAAAAAAAGAGGAAAACGTTCAGGGGTAGTGCCTGGGTGACTCAGTCAGTCAAACGTCTGACTCTTGATTTTGACCCAGGTGGTGATCTCACATTTATGAGTTCCAGCCACGTGCTATCACCATGGAGCCTGCTTGGGATTCTTTCTCTCCCTCTCTCTGCCCCTCCCCCTCCTCAAAATAAATAAACTTTACAAAAAGAAACTAAAAAATTCATTCTAAAGGGGTTGTAGATCTAAATGTGAAAGATGAAATAATAAGGCTTTTAGGAGAAGCCATAAACCTTTGGGTGGATAAATCTTCCTTGAATAGAATTCAAAAGATAATTGACCTTAAGAATTATGGTTAGAGTCGACACGAATGGACTATGTTAAAATTAAAAACTTCTATTCACCAGCAGGCTCCATCAAAAAGGTGAAAAAGCAAGCCATAAACTGGAGAAAGATATCAGTAATACATATATTTGACAAAGGCCTCCTAGCTATCATATATAAAGAACTACTACAATTCAATAAGAAACTGACAACCTAATAGAATAACAGGCCAAACACTTAAGGAGGCATTCCTACCAAGGACAGTATCCAAAATGGCCAATAAGCACACTAAAAAGGTACTCAACTTAATTAGTCATAAGTGACATGCAAATTAAAAACCACATTTTTTGTTTTGGCCTTACACCCACCTGAATGGCTAAACCAAAAAGACAGAAAATAGCATGTGTGGGCCAAGACAAGGAGCAGCTGGGACTCCATCTGGCACTGACGGGGCTGTAGTTTGGAACAACGTTCCTGGAGGATGATCTCCTGGAGCTGACTATCCGCATACTCAGATTCGGCAGATCCTCTCTTGGGTGGAAATTTGGGCAAGTGTCTCCAAAAAAGAGATGTAGGAATGGTCACAGCAGCCTTATTCACAACGGCAAAAAATTGGAAACAACCCAAAACAGCCATCACGAATAATATAGACAAAATGTGCAAAGTTCAAAATCAATAGTTCCTGGCATCAGGTGGCCAGACAGAGCATGGCACATTCAAACAAACAACCAAAGTTGTTTTAGTACCTTGATGTGTGTGTGTCCCATGCAAGTATTTGGGACACACTTATGCTAAAACGTATTACACTGAACATTATGATTATGATTATCAGGTATCCTGTTATTTTTTCCCCAGTCCTGTTCTGTTTCCTGATCTGGGTGTTGGTGACAAGGGCACATGCACGTCGAGTAACATCCCCGTGCTGTGCAATCAGGGTCTGCACACATCTCCTCTGTGACTGTCATACTTGAGTGTGACGCTTATTTGAAACAACAATAAAACTAATCCTGGCCTGTGTCCCATCGAGGGGGGGCCCTGCCTCTTGTCTCGTGTCTCCTGTCTGGTCTCGCTGCCACGCGTGACCTCTCGGGACCGCACACCTATCCTTGCTTGAGGCTCCTGCTAAGAACACCCCAGTGGCTGGCCCTTGTCCCCAGGATGGCACCTGCATCCTCGGCTCCGTACCCAGGGCCCTTGGTGGCCTCTCTGTTCCCTCTGCCCTGACGCCCTCCCGTCTTTTTGTCCGCTGCTGCCATAGCCACACCTGTGTGGCTTTGCATAGGCTGGTTCTCTGCTTAGAAGGCCCACCCACCTCTGTGCTGGCAGAAACCGTGTTATTCTGCCAGACTCAGCTCAGTCGGCTCCGGAGGTCCTTTCGACTTCCTCAGGCCGACCCGGGTGCTCCCCTCTTTCAGCTCTGGTCACTGGGTGCATGCACATCCGTCGCAGCACACTGCACACTTGTCGGGGCTGGGACTCGAGCCGTTCCATCCTTCTCTCCCCCGCACCCGGCAGGGTGCCCACGGATGGGGTACACTGGGCACAGGCGAGGAACCAACAGGTGGATAGCGGGGGTAATGTACAGGCACCAGGCAAAGGCAGACACTGCTCTTGCTGAATCTGAGATCCGGCAAGGACTGCGGGAGCTTGCACTAGGCCCCCTGCCAAGGAGCAGCACACGCTGGCCTCATGAGTGTCACTTGTTCCTCACTGTGTCTGAGTGACGTGCTGCCTTCAGGTGCTGGGCACTCGGTAGACGGGATCTTGTCTAATTTCCTGTCGGAAGGATGCTATTATCCCCATCTTAAAGATGAGGACAGGTGCAGACATATTCCAAGACTCATCCCAGGTCGTGTGGCTGGGGGTGGTGCGGAGCCCACACTTACTACGTGGTTTCTTCTCTGAGGAACAACCAGGTGTTGAATCACGAAAACGCCCCTCGGAACAGGAAAGGCAAGGAAGGAAGTGCCGGCACCCGCCCTGCCCAGCAGTGGTTTGACTCAGGCAATCCTCCGGGTCTCTCTCAACTCGGTCTCCGTGGGTAGCCACCCCCTCTCCTGTGGAACGGCCTGTCGGGAAGGCACATTACCCCAAACCCCAAAACGAGGCGTTCGGCTCTGTCCAGAGACTTTCAACTCCTGCCTGAGATTTTCAGGTTTTCAACAAAACAAAAAATCTGATTCACTGTTTCCAAGCCTACACGAAACACAAGTCCTTTATTTTTCTGCCACTAACCAAAAACAAAACAAAACAAAAACTAAACAGAAAAAAAGACCCTTGATGTCTTAGAAGAGTTTTGAAGGCTCCTCATTTCACACCACACCCAACATTCCTCATGACAAAGGCCAGAGAATGAAGCCAGAAGGAAATGAATCGCATTACAATAAAACACCCCCGCTAATAAATAAGAGCCCACCGATGAATCTAGCTCAGAATATCCTAGTGGCAAGAAAAAATGCCCCAAAGCTTCACTTAAACCAAATAATATCAGAACGGATGGCTCCCCTGGGTCTGAGGGAGAAGTTAATGCATCCGGGAGGCTGCCAGTGGGGAGTCTGTTTGGGATTGTTGCAGAAAATATAGGGCATTAACAACATTCAAGGTGAAAGAAGGGAGACATGTAGCTTTGGGGACAGGATGTTTTATCCGGTGACAAAAGAGATAGATCTGGGTCTTTGCAGTGGATTCCCACAATGTGCGGGCCAGTGGCCACTCCAGAAATGCACCAGAGCCACACTTGGCAGCGAGACCAGCCACTCCCAACTGGCCCAACTGGAGAATTAAGGCCAGAAATTTGGGCCATAAAGAGGAACACTGAAGGGAGACAAAATTCTACTTTGGGAAGATCTCTGTTCCGAACCAGCTGTGCCACGCGGCCAATGCGAGAGGCACGTCCCGGGCCACCAGGGGTGCTGCAGACCTGGAGACTTTCAAGAACGGAAGATCACGCCCCACATCCCCTTCCTCACTGTCCCAAGGGAAACCCAGATAGCACGGTCTTGCCAGGGCAGGGCCACAGCGACGACAGAGCCCAGGGAGACGGTTCGGAGGAAGGCATGGCCGACGTGACCAGAACGAGAGAAGCCAGCTAATAACCACAAGAGCTCATGTTCATATAACGGTTTGGTGTTTTCACAGCTGTTAGTCACCCACTATCTCCTCCGAGCAGCTCCACGTGGCAGGGACGCACGGGCTCTTCATCTCCATCTTGCTCGGGAAGAAACAAAATCTTGGGACAGTGAAGTGATTGGCTCAAGGTCACTGAGCAATCTTGGAGTTTTGAGGCTCTGAGGGTTCCTGGTTATGACAAACAAGGGCACAGATGACTAATCGGGGCCAGCTGGGCTTCGATTTCGGTTTTACACCCACAGCAGACATGGGCAATCGATCACAGAACTCTGGGAAGGAGCTGCGTCCTTCTAACCAAGCCATGACTAGCTGTCTGGCATGGTTCTCAGGATGGGTCATCCCAGGTCCCGTCTCACTGCTTCACACAGAAGGAAACTGAGTCCAGAGGGGAGAAGGGACTCGGCCAAGACTGTCCAGGGGGCTAGTGGCCCAGACCCTCCTGCTGAAGCAGGTGGTGTCTCCGGCACGCCCCATGATGGGTGAGCAAGTCCCCTCCAAAAGACGCACCAACAAGGCAGAACAACGTTCTCCACGACCGGCCGGAGCAGGTGGGATTTCTGGGCTGAGCACGGGCCACCCTCCTGTTTCTAAGAGAAGAAGCAAGGGCCTCCAGGTGGTGTTTCAGCCTCCACATCTGGCAGGGTTGGGGACATCAGAAGTTTGATTCTGGATCTACTCATGTTCAGGTAGACAAGTCAAGCCTCTTGGCTGTCAGTGTCTAGAGCCCGGGAGGGGGCCTGAGCAGAGACTCGGCAGTCGTGAGCTAGAGAGCACTTCTAAAGCCACAAGACTGGATGAGACCATCGGGGAAGGACAGCACAAGGAGAAGAGGCCCCTGGCACTTTGACCCTGGGGGCGGGGGTCATGATGGAATCAGAAGAGAGAGGTAGGAAGAAGTGGTGGATCGGGAAAGACAAAAACCAAAGCCGTGTTTCAAGGAGGGGGTGGACTCTCCGTGTGGCTGGGTCATCCCAGAAGGACTAAGAATGACCCCTGGAGTTAGCCACTTGGGGGCCATCAGTGACCTTGGTAAGCGCTATTTAAACAGGGGCGCCCAGGTGGCTCAGTTGGTTAAGCATCTGCCTCCATCAGGTCCATGATCTCATGGTTCATGAGTTCAAGCCCCCTGTCAGGTCTTGTGCTATCTACAAAGAGCCCACTTGCGATCCTCTGTCCCCTCTTTCCCCCCCCTGCTCCCTGCTCGTGCACGCTCTCTCTCTCAAAAATAAATAAATGAAAACCAAAAAAGAGTTTTAATTAGTTAGGAAAAACACGCATTAGGTAAAAACTCTGTACAGCGACGACATTAAGGGGGACAGAGATTGGCCCGTTCCCTGTGACAATCTGTGCTCTGCTCTCGGGCGCTCTCCTGAACTTGGACGCTTAGAGAAAACCACCCTCTCCCTCTTAGGGTGACTCTCTTCCAAGACCTGAAACGTCCAGAATGTACAGTCCATGCAAGGAATCTCCCTGAGGGGCCCGGGGAGACAGGACACGCAGAGGCAGAGACCCCCCTGCCCCCGAACGCCCCTAGGCCTAGGGGATCTCCGGGCAACCGGCTCTCTGTCTGTGAACAGGACTGACCACAGGCCACGGCACCCCAGCTGTGACAGAGGCTAACAAGTCAGGTTTGGAAAAGCATCTGAGAATCAGAGACCAGAGCCTGGGACAGAAATGTGAGGTTCACTACTATTCAACTGCACGTTTCCCGCTGCACCAACCACACTCAAATCCTCCCTCCCTTTTTTTTTTTTAACATTTTTATTTATTATTGAGAGACAAAGAGAGACAGAGCACAAGCATGGGAGGGACAGAGAGAGGGGGAGACACAGAATCTGAAGGAGGCTCCAGGCTCTGAGCTGTGAGCACAGAGCCGGACACAGGGCTCAAACCCACAAACTGCGAGATCATGACCTGAGCTAAGTCAGACGCCCAACTGACTGAGCCCCCCAGGCGCTCCTTGAATCTCTTTTTTTAAAAAAAGGCCATTTCTTTTCAGGAAACTTCAATGAATCACATAATCCTTACTCAGAGGCAAGGAAGGATGCACTGGTGTCAGGAAGACACAGTTTTACTTCATTCCAACGTCTGTCCCCGAGAGAACAATTTACGAAAGCTCAGTAATGTCGGCACGGGGCTTCTGTTCACCTTCAGATGGAAAAAAAAAAAATGGGTCACGCCACCAAGACTTCCACAAAAGGTGTTCACAGCAGCTTTATCTTAATAGCCGCAGAGCGCAAACACACAGATGCTACCAGCGGCAGAACCAGGGGGTCAGGAAACCGCGGACCTCCACACGGAGCCCCCCAACTCCGCAGCGAAGGGGAGAGCCCACAGTGCCCACAATCGGGTCTCAGTGGAGGCAAGAGGGAACATGCTACGTGATTCCATTTGTGGGAAGTTCAGGGACGAGCAAAGCCAGTATGGGTTAGTGACAGGGAAGGGGCTTGAGACCCTCCCTCCCGCCCAGGGAGCCCTGGAAAGGACCCATGTCCCCATGTGGGTGCTTGGCTACGTGGGTGGATGGAAGAACTCAAGAGCTGCGCACTTCAGATTTGGGGAGTGAGGCCCTGTGATTTCTCATACTGGGACGCAGCTGAAATCGGAAGGCAGGGCAAGAGGCAGGATCTCCCTGGGGGCCGGTAGTTGGGACCAAGAGGAACTAGGAGGGGGCCCATGGCAGTGGCTGGGGACGGCCCTAGACACTCTGCCTAACCTTAATTTTCATTGCTGTTTCCTTGGTCGTAAAGATAGTACATGCTGTTGGTAAGAACAAAACAACTCCAAAAAACGAAAGAGAGGAACACTAAATAAATACTATAAAATACAAAATAAATGCCCAGCCCCTCCAGCCTGGTCACTGTCAGAGCGACCTTCTTCTGTATGCCAGTGTTTCTTTTTTCCAGAAACTTCCCAGATGTCTGCTAGAGAACCCCCTGGTCCATTAATGGCCTCCCAGAATTCCACTGTATGGATGGACCTCCCTCTGGGGGCGCATCTGCCAAGATTCAAACTTTTCCTTGGGTAAACGATGCTCAATGAATATCGACGGGCAGAACGAGTCCATCCGTGAGATAATTTCTTAGAAGTGGAATTCCTAGACTGGAGGGCTTATTCACTTCATCTGTTGGTAAATATTGTCAGAGCCACCTGTACCCGTGCCTGCTGCCCCTACTCCACTTTTTGATCTTTGCCAGTGCGATCGGTAAAAACCGGCATCATGCCCTGTTGTGTTATTTTGCACGCATATCACTAGCTATGAAACACGTCGCCCGATCTGTTCAGACTCTGTTTGCTCACATCTTTAAGAGTTTTCCTCTCGGGTCAAGTTCCCCAATTCTGGACCTGGCAAGGGCCAGGATCGGTCAAGGGCCCAGCCTGTACCACCCGTTTTTGCACTGCTGGCCTGCTCTGGCCACACGCACCTTCGGGCGCACCTGCTGTCACACCACAAAGAACGGAGCTGAGCTGTCTCCACGGCGACCGTCTGGCTCGAGAAGCCTAAAATATTTACTATCTGGACCTTTACAGAAAAAGCTTGCCATTCCTGCCTCTCATTGATTTTTTTGTAAATTAGGAGCTAGCTCAGAGCTATATGTTGCTTTGTATATGACTCATCACTTCTGTTCTGCCTCCTGGCCCCACCTCCCTCACAAATAAGCAAGCCAGAGCACGGCTTTAAAAGCAGAAGCTGTCAGACTACCTTCGTTTGGAAACTCTTTGGTCTGCATTAATGTAGGGATGGTATTTTTATACCCATTTCACACATGTGCAGTTGAGGCTCAGAGCGTGAGGACCTCCCTGAGGTCACACAGCTAGCGTGTTGCAGTCGGGACAGATGTCCTGTCCGCCTGGCTCCGAGACCACAGATCTTGCCACTGAAGAGGGTGGCAGTGACTACAGAAAAGCAACGTCTGCTTGCCGTGGAGTACATGGGACAGAGCATGGGGAGGGGGCTTGTGACTGCCCCATGTGTCTGAGGCCTGCCCTCTCCTGAGCGGGACTGGGGATGGCGGGAAGCTACACCCTCGAAACAGAAACTACACGGGCAGGGGAGAGCCCTCTTTCGGGGTACGGGGTTTGGCACGCCCCTCTCTCTGGCTCAGCTGCTAGCAAGAAGAATCACCTCTGACGAAGGACCCCCCAGCTGCGTGGGGGGCTGTGACGGACATGCGAGAGTGAGCTTGACTTTGGTGCTGGTGCAGAAGAGAGGGCACAAGCCCGGGGAGGTGGGCACACTGTGCCCCTTGGCACATTACTAACACCATTGGCACTGGACCCTAACACAAAAGTGACAGTGGCCATCATAGTCTCAGAGCCCTGATCAGATCAAAACCAAACAGCCCATTCCCACACTCGCCCCTAGCGCAGGAGGGGCGCATGGAGGGCTCGGAGACCGTGCACAGGGTGAGTCCCACACGAGGCGTGGCTGGCTCGAGGCTGGCTCTGGGAACCACGCCACTTGCGACCATCCTTAGAAGAAAAGCGTTTTTAAAGGGCTTCCTCAAAAGTTGTCTTTTTCCTTCTCTTTCTGATCCTGGTTTTAAATCAATACAAATATTTTCTCAGCTAATCGGATAACGCAGCGGAGCCACAAGGACGCCGGAAGGTGGGGTCTGCGGACAAGGAACGTGGGTCACGGAGTCGGGCTGTGTGGGAAAGCTGGGGTGCCAGCCCTTAGCCCAGACCCCCACCCTCTTCTCCCCCGATGCCAGGAATGCTAGCAAAGGTTGTCATTTGTCACATTTTGTGTTTTCTCATTTTATGCTTGATGTAACCGACAATCCTGAAAATAATCAGTATTAATATCCGGATTTCACAGGGGAGAAATGGCTCTCACAGAGCTGACGTGACAGCCTGTTCAAGGTAGTAGGCCGAGCACAGATGGGCAGTGGCGACTGGTGCCCACGTGTGGGGCCACCGGGGGATGCGCCCTCCCACCAGCCCAGTGCCCTCTGACCCAACAGCCGCAACAGAGTCCTCCAGCTGCCTTCTTGCCTTGATGTGACCTTTTAAAAACTGTCACAGATTGGGTGGTCACGCTTGTGTTGGGGTGGGTGTCTAGGCCTCCGAGTCCACACGGGAGTTATAACCTGGGTCGCCAGCACCAGGGAGCACTCCCTGAAGCTGAGCGCAGGGCCAATGCAAGACTCTGCAGAAGGTGGCCTTAAGCCTGACTAGCGGCGCTCTGCTTAGCCTCCTTCCACACTTCTTTCCACGATAAGCATCTGAACATCGGGACCAGTGTGGCCTCCCATGCAGGATGCACGATGCGGGTAGAGCAGCTCACTGTCCCCCACCCCCCCACCCCCATCTACCCAGAGACACAGCCCTTCGGGCCTGGGAAGCATGTCTGCTCTCAGGAAGGGGGAGAAACAATACGTAGGAAAGCGAGGAAGACGTGGGGACCTTGCTGTGGTGGCACCGTCTCAGCTTGGAACCTTCTACCAGTCCCTGCAGCCTCTGAGCGCAACCAGGTCCAAGCCTGCCTCCCACGGTCCTCGCACACGCAATTCTGTTCCATCTCAGAATCTCCGCACATTCGGGCCACCGTGTACCCAGATGGACTACTTAGGGCAAGGACACCTGGGTGTCCCATCCCTTCTGTGTGTCTCCCACGGTGCCCAGTGCAGTGTCACCTAGACAGTGCTGATTCAAACATGGGCCATCGTCCTTAGAAGAACTGTAGGGCTCCCAAGTCACTTTAGAAGATCACATAAAGGATGAACAGATAAACAAAACCGGGCCCATCCAAGTACTGGAATACTACTCGGCCCTAAAAAGGAAGTTAGTTCAGACATGCTACAACACGATGAGCCTGAAGGACATGATTCTCACGGCAAGAAGCCAGTCCCGAAACAACAGACTCCGTGTGGCTCATCTTATGTGAGGTCCCGGAGGAGTTGGACCCACAGAGACAGAAAGCAGGGTGGATGCCAGGAACCGGGGGTGGCGGGGGGGGGGGGGAGTTAGTGTTTAGTGAGGACCGAGTCTCAGACTGGGAAGATGAAGGAGGTCTGGATGTGGGTGCACAACAGTGTGAATGTCCTCAGTGCCACCAAACTACGGACTTCACAGGGTAGAGGAGGGGTTTTCCCACAATAAAGACGAAAATCGCATAAAGGATCATTCTCGTGCTGCTCAAGACTGTGTGGACTGGCAGGGCCACCCGCCTTCCGCCTTGATATCGGTGCTGATAAAATCCACATGCGTCCAGACCCTTTTCCTGGGGCGTGGCCAGGCTGGGTGCCAGGCTCCCTGTGGCCTCAGATCACCTCTGACCCTCGGCGGAGGAAGAATCATATTTTACAGCTTCCTCGGGGGTGGAAAGAGGTGCCATTCAGGCAAAGGACAGAGGCGGGGAATTTTTGTTTAAATTCTTGTCCTCGAATTAATCCATGGCCCACCGGATCTAGTAGGCCCTCAATAATTGTCAAGTGACTGACCAACGTGTTTTTCCCTTTCTTGAAGGTTGATGACCTTAAACCTTCAAGAGAAGTTGTAAATGTCAAGAGAAATGTTTTGAACTACAAATCAAAGGCTTCGAGGGCAGTCCAGGCACAGGGGTCAGTTCAGTCCAAGGCCAGGATTCAGCAAAGGGCCCTGTGCTGACACTCTCCCGAGCTGGTGCTGAAGACCATAGGGGACACAAACCCTCTCAGGCGCAAGTCTGCTTCAACAGCCTTCAGGTCTCCTGGGGGCCGCTCCCTTGCTCTGCACTTGCCATCCCTCCCTGTGCCCCAGGGCTCAGCAGAGCTGGAGTGGGGGCCCGGGGCTTGCAGCCTAACCCTGGGTTGGGGTGGTCAGCGCCCCAGAGCAGGGGGTGCACCCCTCTCCTCCTGGCTGTGCTGGGAATCCAGGTCCCTCCTGCCCCTCTCCTATAGACACCCCTTGGGAGAAGCTGTCCCTCCCCTCTGCACCCTGGGGCCCCACCTTCTCCGGAGCCTCTGAGTCAGGCTTCGCTGTGGTCTGGAAACTTCCTGTCCTTTCAGGTGTTAGAAAAGGTTCTTTTCCTCTATGTGGGGCAGGTGCACTGACTCGCGGCTACCACAGGGTGTGGGGACCCTGCCAGGCGGAGACACCCAGAGGGAGACAGACTTTCCTGGAGAGGGATGGAGGGCACACAGGGAGGTGGAAAGTGGAAGAAATAAGGCTTGGAAGGGAAAAGGCATGGGGGGGTGGGTGGCGCGGAAGAGTGAGGTAGAGGAAGAGGGGAGGGGGAGAGAGGCATGCGGAGGGGAAGCCAGCCCAGACCCCTCACGTCGTCCCCCCATCTGTACGTGCTCTGCCCCCTCCACGACCGCGCCCCCCAGCGGCGCCATCCCTCATTTCCTGCCCCCCAACCTACCCTGCAACTCCGCTGCATCATCGTCATCGTCCCCCCACCCCACGCCGTCCCCACCCCCGCGTAGTGTGCACTCTCCCCCAGCCGCGCCCCCCCAGGACGGCGCCCCCCGCGGCGGCATCCCCACACTGCGCCCCCCACCACCATGTCCTACCTGGGGCGCTCATGCTCCGACAGCCCTGCTGTCGCCTCCTCCGCGCAGGCCGCCGGCTTCCCCCTGGGCCCCGGCCCTGCCAGGCTGTCAGAGGGGCGCCGCCCGCCCAGGGGTTGCAGGGCCGGGATGGGGCTGTGCGCTGCCCAGGCCGGAGTCCGGAGGCCAGAGGAGAAGAAAGAGAGAAAAAAGGAGAGAAAGTGTGTCATAGGCTGGCAGGGGGAGGGAAATGCAAAACCCGACAGGAAATGAGACTAAAAAAATGCAAAAGGTTAGAAGGAGATAAGGAAGAGGGGGCAGGGCGGGGTTTGGGTCCTTGGGCCCGGGAGGGGAGTGGAGGCTGAGGGGAGAGCCAGAGGGCTGGGTGGCTCCTGCCCAGGGTTGGGGAGCCCTGGGCCCAGCCCTGGCCCGCACCCCAGGTCCACCGCCCCAGCTCAGGGAAATTGTCAGGCACAGGTGTCGCCTTGGACGGGGATGCCCCCTCCCCTGGCCCTGTGTGGAGGGTTTAGGTAGCTGCCCCTTAGAAGCAAATTGTCACGATTTTAAGAACTTCAGACCTTGTCCCTGCGATTTGGAGGGAGGCTTTTCCCACAAAGCAGAGGGAAACAAGGAATCCTAGGCCTTGGGTCCTTCTAGGCTTCTCCCTGCCCTCAGCCTCTGCTCTGGAAACATCCTTGGGCTTGCCTGGTGGCCATCTCTCCTCAAAGGGACCCTTAGGCCCCTCCTGGACACTTCCTGGTGACAGACCTGCCTGGGCCCTCCCCCCACCCCACCCCTGAGGGCGGTCCTGGGCCCAGTGCACCTCACCCCCCCTCCCCCAGTGCTCTCAAAGGTCTGCTCAACCACCCCTGTAAAAGAGACTATAACTTCTGGAGGTCGATGTTTCCATAATTTTAGCAATTTCCCCGCCACAGGCCCCTGGGTTCCTTGCTCTTTCGGGGCCAGCACTGTATGGGCAGGAAAGTCCTACATCGTGAACTGAAAATCTAGGTGTGCTGGGGGCGTGCTGGAAATGTGGAGTTCCAGTCTCCTTGCTGATTTGCCACTGTTTCCCCCACCCCCACACCTCTCCTTCTGTTCTGCCTCAGTTTACCACCCCCCCCCCCCCCCCCCCCGTGAGAGCTAGAGAATATGAGGCCGCACCCTCCTGTCTCATGTTTTAGGCTCTCTGAGGAAGGTTCTTTGAGCTCCAAAGGGAGAGGCATCTGACGCGTGAAGCCGTTAAGCAAGAGAGAAATAAGTCCTGGCCAGTGGTGGGAGCACGGACGGGTCTGAGGACTCGGCAGTCGTGAGGGGCGCTGTGGTGGTGCCCAGGTGCCAGGGACCACGGAACACCGGCTGCTCTCCGCAGAGCGCATTCAAGAATGGAATCTAGACCCACACAGAAAGTTCCCAAACAAAGAGCACCGAGGCCCAGAACATCCAAGTCTCATTCCCTGGAGCCTCGCCTGGGACCAGGTCTCTCCCCTGCACACCCTGGGAAACCTAGAAATCAGGCAGTGGGGTTTAGAGAAGTCCAGTTTCCTCCTGTGGGGTGTGACCAGCAAGTGCCCTGAAACAACAAGCAAACCCTTCACCCACACTCTCCCAGGTGCAAAGCTCTGCAGAAAGCTGGGGTTTATTGTCACAAAGGAAACACTCACCCATGGACCCCACACATTTAATCAAAAACAGAACTTCATCCGCACCTCAGAACTCGCAGCTCTGCCCCCTTTTAGGCACCCTCCCCCCCGCAGATCACCAAATTCTGACTTTGAACAGCATAGGTCAGTTGTGCCTGTCAGGTTCAGAACTTTGGGCAAAGGGAGCCCGATGTAGATTTGCTTTTGTGTCTGGCTTCTTTCACTCAATGCTGTTTCTGAGACTGAGCAGTGGATTCTATGTAGCTGCAGCTCAACACCTCTCTCCCCAAAACCTTCAGAGAGTTTTCAAGCATTCAGAAAAGTTAGAAAAATTATATAGTGAACACCCATATATCCCCCCACCTGATTCTACAATGAACATTCTGCTATATTTGATTTATCACATAGGCATCCATCTCCCCCTGCAGTCCTGGATCCTTATTTCTTTTTATGCATGTCAAAGGAAGTTGAAAACATCAGCATTCTTTGCCTTTAAATACTTCATTATGCATATCATTAACTAGAGGTGTTCTCTGGGCAAAATTTATAGATTTTAACTCCCACATGAAATAAGCTTTGACAAATGCATACACCACGGAGCCCAAACCCCTATGAAGATACAGAACTATGTGATCCAATATGGCAGCCACTGGTTGCGCTTGGCTGTTGGGCGCTTGACAAGGGGCTGCTGTGAATAAGAAATGGAATTTGAAATTCCATTTGACTTTCATGAACTTTAATTAAAATCTAAAAATTCATACTTGGATCTGCTACTGGAAAACTTTTAAACACGTTGCGAGCAATTTGAGTATATTAATCTCTTTTTTCAACTGTGCATTTTATAAAATCTACATGGGGTCAAGTATTTTCAAGGAAAATTTAGTGTCTGAATTCAGGTGCTAAAAGCGTAAAGGACAGACCAGATTTTGAAGCCTTAGTTTATAAAAAAAAATTATACAAAGGGGCACCTGGGTGACTCAGTCGGTTAATCGTCTCACTCCTGATTTCGACTCAGGTCATGATCTCACGGTCTGTGAGATTGAGCCCTGCATCAGGCTCCCCACTGAAGGTGTGGGGCCTGCTTCGATTCTCTCTCCCCCCTCTCTCTGCCCCTCCCCGGCTCATGTGCTCGCTCTCTCTCTCTCTTTCAAAAATAAACATTTAAAAAAAAGAGTACAAAAATACCTCATTCATAATTTTGATAATGGTTAAAATAACAGTTTTCTCAACAAGTTTGGTTACATAAAATATATTATTAAAATGAATCTCACCTGTTTTTTAATGGTGCTACTAGAAAATTTAAAAATTTAAGGCAAAGAAATATTTCTAATATTTTTGTTCTGAGTATCAAGGGCTCTTAGAATGGGGACAGTGGCAAGGGGACCCTTCTTCACGTGACATAGTGCAGCGGGATGGCCTGCCTAGGTGTCCCCCAATTTGGCCCTGTAAAACAGTACCTTCTGAACTATCTGTAGAGAAGACATTCTCCAACTTTCTACCTAAAAAAAAATTCTAATCTGTTATGGACTGATACTTTTATAAAATCTAATAAAAAGAACTCATAGCAAATGACATTTAAAAGCATTTGTTTTTGATTTCTTTTCTTATCACTTAGGGGACTGGTGGGTCCACGGAAGAACAGGGATCCCCCCACAGATTTTGCAGGGCGCGGCCCAGGAGCAAAGGCCCCATGCTGGCGGCCACGGCTGCCCTGGAGAGCCTGGGCCTCATGGTAAGGAAGTAGGAAAACACCGGTCAGCCTGGTGTTTCTCATCCCAAGAGAAATGCCGGCAGGAGCCACACCTGCAAAGTAAGAGCAGATCACTGCAACACGGGCCGCCTGAACTGAGGGAGGGTCATGGAAATACGAAGCACAACTGCTAAAACACAATAAGTTAACATGTGCAACCCAGCAGAGGGACCGGAGACGTCCATCTCCATCTCCCAGGCTGGCAGGGGAGCAGAATAAAACCCACGCAGAAATGAAAAGTGAGAGCAACAAGTTGAGATGTTATGTGATCGACAGCCCCTTGAGAAGCATTCAGGCGGGAGAGAGAATATCCAGAGAGGAGCGAATCACCAAATGGTGACAGTGACACTTGTCGGAGCTGGGGAGTGACAGGTGTCCACAGTGAGAGGGTCTGCTGAGAACCCCCATGGAGAATGAAGCAAGTTCTGGACCTTGCTTCCTCCTCATGAAATAGCAGGGAAGAAAAGGAAACAAGGTGGATGATGAGAAGCTTCCAAAATCTTCCAGAAAGAGAGAGGAAGAAGCCCACGCCAAGGATCAGGTGGGACTCTGGCTTCTCATCAGCAGCTCCGGATTGTCTTCCAGCGAGGAGGTGATGAGGCAAGGCTCCAGTGTTCTCCGGGAGACTTACTTTAGATGTGGAGTTCTGTATTCAACCAAAGAATCAATCAAGTGTGAGAACAAAATAAACACATTCTTAGACATGCAGACATGCAGGGATTTTGGAAATTTACTTCCCAAGCACTTCTCAGGGAAAAAAAAGAACTTACTTAAGTTTGTACTACAACCAAATGAAAAAGCAATCTAAGAAAGAGGAAGATACACGTTCTGAGAATGAGCGAGAGAGGTCCATGAGAACAGCAAAAAAAAAAAAAAAAAGCACAGGAACGCGGCAGCAAGCGTAGGAGGAAAGTCACCAAGCATCTGACCTCCCAGGAAAGACCCCTGGCTACCAAAACCACTAAAAACTGTGCAATTACTGGATTGGACTAGGTGTGATGCCAGGTCTGTCTGAAAACCTTATTCAGTCCCAAAATGGTCATTCCTAACGGGTTGAGCTAGGAAAAGAGTGACTGGGGCCAATGTGGGCCCACCTCGATGTCCTTCTGCACCAGAAAACATGTTTCCATGTCATGTAAATTTATTTTTAAAAGATTCTTTTTACTGTTTTATTTTATTTTTGAGAGAGAGAGACAGCATGAGCAGTGGAGGGCCAGAGAGAGAGGGAGACACAGAATCTGAAGCAGGCTCCAGGCTCTGGGCTGTCAGCACAGAGCCCAACTCGGGGCTCAAACCCACGAACTATGAGATCATGACCTGAGCTGAAGTCCAATGCTTAACCGACTAGGCCACCCAGGTGCCCCTTTAGTCATGTATATTTATGAGGAAATACACCATGTCCGCAAGGAGCTGGGATGGGGATCCCTGAATAACAATCCCCATGAGGGAACCGGTGGGGTTAGTCCCTGAAGTTCGCTGCGTTCACGTTGTCACCACCTGCACCGCATGCACTGGGACCCAGGGTCACTCATGCCACCAGATATAAGTTTGTAGGGAAACCCCTATTTTAATTGGAAGTAATCTTGTCTTCCTTCTGGGCCCGTTCTCCATGTAAGTAGGACAAGTCAAAGTCTTCGCTCTCTTTGCCTTAAAATGTAGGTGGAGGCAGTAATTTAACAGTGCCTTTGGGTGGAACATTCTGGAATAAAATGTTTCATCTCTCCTATGGCTGCCCCTCCCTCTGTGTTCCCCTCGATGGCATCGGAGCATGTGGGAGAAGAATGAGTGGCTTGCCTGTGGGATCCAGAGGGCCACCAGGAAGACTTGGGGTCCCCAGCCTCTGCCCTCTGGTCCACTGGGTCTGCAGGCCAATGTGTCTTCCTTGCTCCCACCCTCTCCCCCTGCTGGAATTCAGGGCCCACATCCTGCTCTTGCACCTGCACACATACTCGTGTGGCCTGGCTGTCTGGACCCTGGCCTGGGTGGGTATTTGCCACGGTCTTCACCAGCCCCAAAGGCCACCTGCAGCCCGTACTGGGGGGGGGGTCCCCTGGCAGGCAGCCTGAGACCCAGGTCTGGTCCTTGTTGGGAACCCCAGTCTGTCCACCTGTCCAGCCACTGAGAGAACTCCGGGAGGCGCCTCACGCCGGTCCTCACCTGTGTCCAGGCACAGATGACCGAGCTCTGTCCCTGTTTGAGCAGAGGTGGATCCAGGGGTGATTTGGGGAGGGGGTGTTTTCAGAGGGAAAGCGAGGAGAGCCTGTGTGTGTGTGTGTGTGTGTGTGTGTGTGTGTGTGTGTGTGTGTGTGTGTAAATGCTAAATGCTGAATGGGAAGGGAGGAGCCTTGGCTGAAGCCACAGGCGCCTGCAGAGTGAGCTCCCCTGGAGGTGGGGAGCTGCCTGGGGGAGGTGTGCACAGTAGAGTTTCCTGCAGTGGGGTCACCCCGAAGTGGCAGCAGGGAGCCAGCCGGAGCTGCACAGTGGCCGCAGTTCATTAAATTGATTCCAAGGCCCTAAATGCCAGTTTGGCCTGCGACACCCCCTTTTTCCGTTGCTGTTCCCCGGTAGGTCTCCATGTCCACTTGGACCTTCGACTCTCTGCCCCCTGGGCACTGTCAGCCATTGGCAGCAGGTTAAGAGCCGCCGGAGCCCCGACAAGAGATCAGAAGGAGGAAACCTGAGAGCCACGCCACTACCCAGTCGCAGTGCTGGGGTTTGAGACATTTCTGTGTGGCACTGAGAGCAGATGAGCATGAGAGCGGGGACCCAGGGGACCATGAGGTCCTGGCTCTCCAATGACCCATCCTCGGCCGGTGCCCCCCCTCCCCGCCCCGACTCCGAAGAGTAATCTCATCCTGTGGCAGCGGCTTCGACTCTGGGAAAATCACTCCTTATCACTCAAACAGTTGCACGCTTGGGACAGCAAAAAGGCATTTCACAAACTATTGATCTGAGAATTAATATATTGCTTTTCTCCCAGATGCCGCACCTCGCTGCCGTTGTGTATATCAGCCCCCCGAAAATAGCATCAGGAGCAAAACAGCCTTCCAGCCTTTAATTATGTTTTACGTACTTTGTACTTTCACGCTGGTATTGCTTTCTCTGCCCCTTCGAGCTCATTCCTCTTCATTTCAGGATGCTTCCAGACCATCTCCCTATGCGGAGATGATTCAGAAGAGCATCAACGCATCTACATTACCCCACGCTGATAAAAACACAACAACACAACAACGCACCGAGAGGTCCATTTACATTCCTGTACGCTGAACACCTCAAATGCCCCTTGACTTGTTTTTGTGTGTATGTGTCGTTTTTTCTTTCCCCTTTAATTCCTGCAGAAAGCATGGCTTAAATCCAGGAGGAAAATGGTCCCATCTGTAGGCTAGTAATATACATTCAACAGTTTTCAATTGCTTGAGCTATGAAATATGATGATAGCCATCCATATATCTCAGGGGGAAGAGATACCTTGAAATTCACTCTGCCACGGTATTAATGGGGAGGCATTTCTGCAGGAAATGTGCAACACGATGGGCCGTGCTGCTGTGAACTTAAGGCTCTCAGCCCAAGCCCAGGAGGGCGGCCTCGTGATGGGCCATGGAGGCGCCATCTTGTGCAGCGGGCAGATGCCGGGAAAATGTAGAATCACCCCCGTCGCCACACACTGCTGTGCTCTGTCCATTCCCCCCCTTTCCAAGGGAATAGCTGACAGTCTCCGAAACTTGACCATTTTCTTTCTCGGTTAATCAACATTAGGGTAATTGGCACATTACATCCATTTTACAGTGTGGCGTCTGTGCTCGCAGCTCCGAATAAATAATGAATCGTTGCAGTAATGACCAGAAGTGTGCGTGAGCTACTGCGGCGGGCGCATAACGGATGCTTTGTTTGTCTTTGGGGACTGGATTAGCAGCATGTGACTGATTAGGCTCTAAAACGCTCGGGGTTACCCGAGGCTTGAAAGGTGCTTCGTCAAGCTGAGTCCATTGCTCTCCGCACGGACCATAAGAGTGGCTCGAGATTTGCTTTTGGTCCCCCTGTTTAAAAATGGAAAATATGTAGCCCTGCTCATCCATCACCATGCCTGCCAATCGCTTCTTCTTCCCCCTCCCTCTGCTTTTAGAGAAAGCAACTGGAAACACCCAAGCAATACAAATGGCTGAGTTATGTCTGTTTTGAGCACACAACGTTTGAGCACCAAAGTCAGGGCTCATTAAAACCGCGAACGTGGCAGCTCACAGAATTGGCCACTTTAAACGTAGTCATCTGCACACCAGTGGTTCTCAAACTGTTTTATAGTAGTCTGGGTTTTTATGAGGCGTCTCTCAGTATCTGTGTGCAGAGCACACTTCAGTATATTTCCCCAAGGTTGAGCTGAGCACGGCACTGGCGAGCTTCCTCCGGCCGGTGGAGGGGTCACAGCCCTCCATGACTGACGTGAAGAGCATCTGTCACTTTATCAATGTCGACGCCAGTGTGGGACTCCTATGGACGCCTCATTAGAAGAATCAGATGCATTTCTGGGCAGGTGCTTATGTAATCCTTTTGAGTCTAAGCCTGGGAATATTTTACGTTCTATGCAATTAAATGCATTGTTCTCTCCTTTGAACTTGGCTGAGCGCAGGGTGGAAGGTTTTTGTGTCTGACCTTTGATTTTCTTAACTGCAGGGCCGGTGTCTGTTTGAAACATTTGCACCGAAACGGCTGAGCTCATGGTGTCGGGACACGGAGAAACTTGGCAAGGGCGGATTGAGGAGCAGTTGGGGGAGCAGATGGGTGGGAAGGGGACTCGGCAAGGAACGAGGAAGAAAGGAAGGATAGAAGGTGTGAGCGAGAACACCTTGTCCCAGGAGTGACCCCACACCAGCAAACGCTGGGAATGAAGAACAGGGTTCGAAACACTCACTCCAGAGATAAACACGCCGAACGGGTGCATTAGACACCACGGAGGCAGAGGCTTCCATTTGTCTAAGAGAGCCGGGTGGGCTGCCAGAAGGCATCATACACAGACTGAAACCAACCAACCAGCCAAACGCACACCCCCGTGCACACACGCAGGCCACTTATATATTCCGTATACACGCTACTTTCCTTCAACACTGACTTTAGTGTTAGGGGATGCCAAGATTAAATCACGATGTGGAAATGGCCCACAGAATGTTAAAGTAGTTGACCAATCCATGAAATACGTTAATATTCTATGAATAACTATTAAGGTCCATCAGACCAGCATCTATGGCTGTGGGTATACCTAATTTATTAAGCACATGTCCTTCCAAACCTTCCAGACACACCCCACCTCCAGCATTAGCACCGGCCTGTGTGACAGCCAGAGATGATCATTAAAAAAAATTTTTTTTAACATTTTACTTTTCAAGAGACAGAGAGGACAGAGCATGAGTAGGGGAGGGGAAGAGAGAGAGACACACACACAAAATCCGAAGCAGGTTCCAGGCTCTGAGCTGCCAGCACATAGCCTGACGAGGGGCTCAAACCCATGAAACCGAGATCATGACTTGAGCCAAAGTCGGATGCTCAGTGGACTGAGCCATGCAGGTGCCCCCAGAGCAGATCATTTTTAGCACTATCCTCTGCACTTCAAAATTAGCTTTGGTAACAATTCTGTCAGATTCACTAGTGGTCATTATTTGTTTGGCTTTTGGTTTTAAAATAATGACCAGTTATAAAAAAAAAAAAAAGAAGGACTTTCAGTTTTGAAGACTGTGTTCAGGGGCACCTGGGTGGCTCAGTCAGTAAGGCGTACAACTTCGGCTCAGGTCACCATCCTGTGGTTCACGGGTTTGAGCCCTGCGTTGGGCTCTGTGCTCACAGCTCGGAGCCTGAAGCCTGCTTCGGATTCTGTGTCTCCCTCTCTCTCTGCCCCTCCCTCACTCACTCTCTGTCTGTCTGTCTCTCTCCAAAAATAAACAGTAAAAAAAAATTTTTTTACAAGTGTTCAAGTTCCAACAAATATTTCACATGTGAACTAAAATGTGTACTTAATGAAATAAGGACTACAGCTTGTGATTCACACTATTTCCCTGATTTTTAAATTTTAAGTGTAAAAACAACTCCCAGCAGTTACAGGAATGGCAGAATGAAATAATTCAAGTTTTGTTGTGTTCCTTATAATTGCTGTGCTCTTGTTACTCACTAGGAATCACTGGTTTAAAGACAAACACAGGCACGGGAGAACCACAGGGGGGGCGGGGGGGAGAGCCTGTCTCAACAGGACCTTGGGGAACTGTAAAATTTTAAATGGCGTTATTGAGATACAATTTCTATACCATCAAGTTCACCTATTTAAAGCGTGCAACCCAATCCCAAACGGAGTTCACCTGCACTCTTCTCAGAGCCTGAACAAACTATCCTAAAATTCGTACGGAATCACAAAAGCCCCCAAAGAGCCAACGTAATGTTGAAGAAGAAAACCAAAGCTGGAGGCATCACAGTCCCGGACTTGAGCCTCTGCTACACAGCTGTCGTCATCGAGACAGCAAGGCACTGGCACAAAAACAGACACACGGACCAATGGAATAGAACAGAGAACCCAGAGTTAGACCCAACCAATCTTTGACCAAGCAGGAAAGAGTATCCAATGCAAGAAAGTCCCTTTAGCAGGTGGTGCTGGGAGAACTGGACAGCAACACGCAGAGGAATGAAACCTGACCACTTTCTTACCCCATACACAAACATAAACCCAAAATGTATGAAAGACCCAAATATGAGACAGGAAACCATCAAACCCTCTTTGACCTCAGCCACAGCAATTTCTCACTTGACACGTCTCCGGAGGCAAGGGAAATAAAAGCAAAAATGAACTACTGGGACTTCATCAAGATAAGAAGCTTCTGCACAGCAAGGAAACAATCAGCAAAACTAAAAGACAACCAACAGAATGGAAGAAGATATTTGAAAATGACATATCAGATAAAGGCTTGGTTTCCAAAATCTATAAAGAACTTAACCAAACTCAACACCTGAATAAGAAGAATAATCCACTGAAGAAATAGGCAGAAGACATGAACAGACACTTTTCCAAAGAAGACATCCAGAAGGATGACACATGAAAAGATGTGCAGCATCACTCATCATCAGGAAAACACAAATCAAAACCACACTGAGATACCACCTCACACCTGTCAGAGCAGCTAAAATGAACAACTCAGGAAACAGCAGATTCTGGCGAGGATGTGGAGAACCGGGAACCCTCTTGCACTGTTGGTAGGAATACAAACTGGCGCAGCTGCTCTGGAAGACAGTGTGGGGATTCCTCAAAAAATTAAAAAATAGAACTACCCCATGACCCAGCAACAGTGCTACTGGGAATTTATCCAAAGGATACAGGAGTGCTGATGCATAGGGACATCTGTATCCCAATGTTTATGGCAGTGCTGTCAACAATAGCTAAAGTATGGAAAGAGTCCAAATATCAAAAGTATGAATGGATAAAGGAGATGTGGTTTATGTATACAGTGGAATACTACTTGGCAATGAGAAGGAATGAAATCCTGCCATTTGCAACATGGATGGAACTAGAGAGTATTATGCTATGTGAAATAAGTCAGGCAGAGAAAGAAAGAGATCATAGGTTTTTACTCATATGTGGAATTTGAGAAACTTAACAGAAGACCATGGGGGTAAGGGAAGGGGAAAACTTGGTTTCAAACAGAGAGGGAGGCAAATTTACATAAGAGACTCTTAAACAAGGAGAACAAACTGACGGTGTGTGTTTGGGGGGGTGAAGGGAGAGGGGAAATGGGTGATGGGCATTGAGGAGGGCACTTGTTGGGATGAGCCCTGGGTGTTGTATGTAAGCGATGAATCACGGCAATCTACTCCTAAAGCCAAGAGCACACTGTATATGCTGTATGTTAGCCAAGTTGACAATAAACTATATTTTTAAAAAATTAAAAAAATAAAGTTCATAGTAAAAGAGACAATTAAAAAAATAAAGTGTGTAATTCAATGGTTTTTGTATCTGTCTCTACAGAGCTGTAGAGAGCATACCCTAACCTAATTAGAGAACATTTTTTAATCGTCACCCCCAAACCAACCCTATATCCCCTGGGAGTCATTTTCATCCCTCCCTCCAAGTTCCTCCTCTACCACCCCTTCCTACCCTCCCTCTCCTGACACCCACCCCTACCACACCCTATGGCTAGCCACTAACCCACTCTCTGTTTCTTTGGATTTGACTGTTCTGAACATTTCCTACGGAAAGAATCATGCAAGAGGAGGACCTTTGTATCCGGCTTCTGTCACTTAGCAAAAGATTCCCACGGCTGATCCGTGTCACAGCCTGAATCAGCATTTCATCCCTTGTGTTGCCAACTAACACGCTTTTCTCTAAATACACATTTCCTCGGACTCTTTATCAGTTGATGGACACGTAGGGTGTTGCTCTTTTGGGGCAACTACGAATAATGCAATGAACATTTATGTAAAAGCTGTTGTGTTGGCATCTGTTTCTTCTCACTTGGGTAGGTACCTAAGAGTAGGATTTCGGGGTCACATTCAACTCTAACGTTTTGAAGACCTGCCAAACTGCTTTCCAAAGCAGCTGCACCATTTACATTCCTACCAACAACGTATGAGCCTTGCAATTTTCCCTTTTCTTGCCAACACTTGTTACTGACGGTCTATTGTAACCATTCTAATGGGTGTGAAATGGTATCTCATTGTGGTTTTGATCTGCGTTTCCCTAATGGCTAATGACATTGAGCATCTTTCTTTGTGTCTATTTGCTATTATGCATATCTTCTTTATGGAGCTGTCCATTCAAATTCTTTGACCATTTAAAAAATGGGGGGGGGTGCCTGGGTAGCTCAGGTTAAGCATCCAACTTCGGCTTAGGTCATGATCTCACGGTTTGTGGGTTTGAGCCCTGGATTTGTCTCTGTGCTGACAGCTCAGAGCCTGGAGCCTGCTTCCGATTCTGTGTCTCCCCCTCTCTCTGCCCCTTCCCCTGCTCATGCTCTCTTTCTCTCTGTCTCAATAATAAACATTAAAAAAATTTTTTTAATGGGGTTGACTATTATTGAGTTGCAAGAGTTCTTTATGTATTTTGGACACAAGTCCCTTATCAAATTTGTGATTTGTACATATTCTCCCTCATTCTGTGAGTTCTCTTCACTTTCCTGATGGTATCATTTGCAGGCAAAGTTTTAATTTTGATGTAGTCCACTTGATTTTGTGCACTTTGTGCACTGGTGAAATAGCT